>NC_053499.1:56417721-56757007 GCF_905171775.1 Rana temporaria
AAGAGACATACAGATGTAACGAGAACCATACACAGATCGGGGGGGCGGGAGAGAAAGAGACATACAGATGGAACGAGAACCATACACAGATCGGGGGGGCGGGAGAGAAAGAGACATACAGATGGAACGAGAACCATACACAGATCGGGGGGGGCGGGAGAGAAAGAGACATACAGATGGAACGAGAACCATACACAGATCGGGGGGGCGGGAGAGAAAGAGACATACAGATGGAACGAGAACCATACACATATCGGGGGGGCGGGAGAGAAAGAGACATACAGATGTAATGAGAACCATACTGTATCTGCATGTCTCTTTATCTCTCCCCCGCTCCGTGTATTGTTCTCATTATATCTGCATGTCTCTTTTTTTTCCCGCCCCCCCGCTCTTTGTATGGTTCTCATTACATCTGTATGTCTTTCTCTCCGCCCCCCCCCCCCCCCCCCCCGCTCTGTGTATGCTTCCTCGTCACTTCCGTCACAAATTGTGATGGTTCACTGAACGGTAGTGTCGTGAATCCCCTGGAACACATCGCATTTGGCGTTGGAACGCATTGCGCATGCGCAGTTCGACGCCACGTGACTTAGGCTGCATTCTGCGATAGGGAGCAAACGGTGACACTACACCGCTCCACTGTGTGTCCATTCAAACACTCGGCATGCCCCTTCCATTGCTTTATTGGCTATGATTGACAGCCGGATAAACCAATGGCTCCCGCTGCTACCAAAAGCCAATCGGGAGTAGGAGTCCTCCAAGAGGCAAGGCTCTCCTGTACATCGCTTGTGCCTTTACAACCACTTTAAACAGTCAGCCAACTTGGCATCCCAAAGCCATATGACCCATGTTGGCATATGGGGTTGATTTACTAAAACTGGAGCACTCAAAATCTGGTGCAGCTGTGCATGGTAGCCAATCGGCTTCTAACATTTGGCTTTGACCAACCAATGTAGGTAAACGTTTTGTCCTAAAACTAAAAGTACTTTATACTTGCCTGTTTCATGCAACAGTATTGTACAGAGCGGTTGCTTTCCTCCTCTTTGGCCATACCCCCTGGCAGCTCTGTCCACTCCTAGAATGTGCCTCCTCAGCAAGCCATGTGCTAAGAGGTCATCCATGCAGGCCTGCTCCAGAGCCAGGCTGTGTGTGTCCATAGACACACACAGCGCCGGCAATCGACTTCTACAAAAAAAGGCTAAAAAAACAAAAATGAATGCAGCCATCACATCTAAGGATTGTTAAAGGGGTGTTTTCAGCCTTTTTTTAAGTTTATTAAAAGTCTGCAGCTACAAAAGGTGTAGCTGCTGGCTTTTAATAAACAGACACTTACCTGCTCCACGGCTCCAGTGACGCGCCGGCCGGGGCTCCGCTCCTCGCCCCCCCCTCTTCATTCCTAGTGTGGGCACCCGGCAGTGACCGCTTTCGGCTTCAAGGCCGGTCACCCACTGCGCAGGCGCGAGTGGCACTGCGCATGCGAGAGTGGCGCGGCGCCGTCCGATTGGACAGGTGCTCGCCTACAGGGAGGGGCTGCAATAAGGCGATTTAAGCTAATCTCCTTACCAGCCCCTCGGCGGAAGGAGGAAGTGGGACAGGAAGTCCCCTTCTCCTGACCCCCCCCCACTCCCCCCCCAAAAAAAATGACATACCAAATGTGGCATGTAAGGGGGCGAGGAGTGGGTTAAGCAGAAGTTCCATTTTTAGGTGGAACTCCGCTTTAAGCTGCAGTATATTACATGTTTTGGCTTTAATACCACTTTAAGATGCATTTCAGCCTGTGAGTATGGGCATGGTAGCCTCTTTTTATAGGTTTTTGACACAATTCTTGTTGTATAAAAAAAAAAATGAAGTTGTGACACTTTTACCAGGCTGAGGCTGGGAGATCATGACATAGAAATCTTACTGGAGCTTATAGGTGTCTTCTGCTTTTTCTTCTTTAGATGATCGTTGTCCTGAGCGACGCGAGGCCGTTGCACGTAGAACGGCGGAATATCTCCATCATGCAGAGAAGATCTTTCAGGAGCACATGGATGGAAGTTTATCAGATGAGCACAAAAAAGCTCCTTAAATATAGCTGAAAATTACTTCTTTTTTTCTTTTTACATTAAGAAAAAAACGTTTTTTGTTTTTTTTTTCTTTTACTTTTTAGGCTTCATTTCCACTGACGTTTTTACAGCCACTTTTCTGAGCGTTTTTTACAGCTTAAAAACGCCTGTCCATGTTATTCTATGGCATCATGCCCACATAGGCGTTTTTGAGCTGTAAAAAAAACGCGGGACCAGGGCGTTCTGAAGCTCCAGAGTAGAGCTGTAAAAACGCCAGACGTAAAAAAACGCTCAAAAACGCTACCGCGTTTTTTGTTTTTTTTTACAAAATAAACCTGGACAGGCGTTTTTTAAGCTGTAAAAAAGGCCAACACAAGTGGCTGTAAAAACGCCAGTGGAAATGAAGCCTTAAAGCCCTGGAAATGTGCAGTGAGAGGAAATGCACATGAATACAAACGAACAAATTTTTCTTGTTTGGTTTACAGCAGCAGATAGAACAAAGTACAAATGACTTTTATTTAATACTGCTATGTCTTCTTTTGTGATTTGCTATAAATGTTCTCACTGGAAAAATCTTTTCATAAAGCAAACGTGATTTCTGTTAACTGATAAAAAGCAGAGTTTGTGTTTTTATATTACTTAAGCTGTAAAAGTGATCACTTTGATGTAAATAATATTATCAATGTATGTTATGCTTTTAAAAAAAAAAACTTAATTCTATATATCGTTTTGTAATTATTAATGTAACATCCTTATTTGCTCATTCCGTACTCGTGCTCTGCTTCCTGCTCTGCACAATGTTGTACCATTCCTCCACACAATGCACCCTTTGAGTCGGACAGCTTGGTGAAAATATAGTACTGATTTAATGGCTGATATATTGGTTGTTAAAAATAAGTTTACCTTTTCACAAAAAATTAAAAGGTGAACTAACTCCAAATACCCTGCCCACTCCTACGGACCCTGCTGCACATACCAGTCGTCATACTTCGTGCTGCTGGCGCAGCAGCCCTGGAGTGAGTATCCAACATAATGCTCACAACGACAAGCTCTGATTAGTCAGCTTCATGACCATGTTGACCAGTGAGAAGCGCATTTCTTCTTCCAGTAAGGCGTCCAGGAAAAAAAGCACTTCTCATTGGTCAGCACAGTCGTTCTGACCAATAAGCACTTGCCATTATGATGGATTTTCACTTCGAGACTTTGTATTGTGGTGTATGGACATTTTGGCCCGGATTCTTAAAGCACTTACGTCAGCGTATCTACTGATACGCCGCGTAAGTGCACGGATGAACCGTCGTATCTATGCGCTTGATTCTGCAAGTAAGATACGCCTGGCTTCATACGACCGACGTAAGTTTCCTACGCCGCCGTATCTTTGGCGCATATTTACGCTGGCCGCAAGGGGCGCTTCCATTGATCTACGCGTCGAATATGTAAATGAGCAAGATACGCCGATTCACGAATGTACTTATGCCCGTCGCAGTAATCTACGCCGTTTACGTAAGGCGTACGTCCGGCGTAAAGTTAAGCCTCATAAAGCAGGTGTAAGTCATGTTAGGGTATGGACCAGGGAACAGCCGTCGTATTTTACGTAAGTCGGACGTGAATGGGGCTGGGCGTAGGTTACATTCACGTCGTAGGTATTGAGCCGTCGTATCTTGGGGAGTATATTCGACGTGATTCTGAGCATGCGCCGTTCGTTAGGCCCTTCATTTGCATGAGGTCACACTGCATTTAAATGGATCACGCCCACTTCCTTCCAACTTTGAATTAGGCAGGCTTACGCCGACCAATTTACGCTACGTAGGGAGCAAGTGCTTTGTGAATATTGTTCTTGCCTCTCTATGTTACGTCGGCATAGCGCATATGAGATGCGCTACGCCCGAAAAAATGTACGCCGCTCTACGTGAATCCGGACCTTTGTGGTGAACAGGACATTTGAAGTTAGTTCATCTGTTAGTTTTTTGCGAAAAGGTGAACTCAAAGAAGTATGGTTTTCACGTTTTTGGGCTATTTATACTTACCTTGGTGGATGGAGCATCAGACCGATGCTCCAGCTGTCTCCCGCCGTCTGTGCACTGAGAACCGAGACACCGAACATCGCCGCTGGCTTGGTTGTCACAGATCCCCGAGAGGAAAGAGGCTGACTGTCAGTCAGCCTCTTTCCTCTCTGCTTCTCCACGCTCATTGGAGAGCTGAGCAGTGGAGGGGCGGGAAGAGGCTGTCTCAGCGGCTCGCTGACACAGCCATCAATCAGGGCAGCTGGCGGATCCAGACATGAGAAGTCGTGATGATGCGCTGCCCCGACTGATGGCAGTGACGTCAGCGGAGAGCGGACTTCAGACCACTCTCCTCTGAAAACACAAACGGAGAAAAGAAGGGAAAGGCAAATGTAAAAGGAAAACGCTGACACTTACCTCGAAGTGTATTTGAAGCTTTCTCTAAACAGGCCCGCACCACCAGAAAGGGGCTCCAACCACATGGCTCATTTAGAGGCTGTATAGGAATGACTGACACCCAGGAGAGGCTGAACCAGACCTCCCAGAATGGCACTCCAACCACATAGCTCATTTAGAGGCTGTATAGGAATCACTGCCACCCAGGAGAGGCTGAACCAGACCCCCCAGAATGGGGCTCCAACCATGTAAGGGCTTTAACTAATCTGTTGCCACAAAGTTGGAAGCGGTTTAACTCCCCTTAATGCTGTGTTTCCCCACAATAACATTTGAAAAGTTACATTTCAAAATGTGTTGCATGTTGAAATGCGCAGCCCTGATAATGACCTAAAAACCCAAAACATTATTTTCTATAAGCGGAGAACCTGCGGAATAAAAAGATGGTAGTTGCAAATAGGGTGTTTTTTTTTTTTCATTTAAATTTATAATTTTTTTTTAACATGATTACTTTTACAAAGAGGCAAGCCCCTTGGTAATTGTATATTTTACGGGAGACGGGACAATTTTATGGAGACGCCAGTGGTTCTCCCCAGCACTACTTACATTGAGTATAAACAATACTCAGTTTTTTTATTTGTTTACATTTTTGGCTGTCATTAGTTAGAACCTGAGCATGGTAAACTTGGAAGTGCTCAGAACACAGCGATTCCGGGTTCACAGCAAGGTGGGAGGATCTGCGATATGAATGTTCACCAATCTCCTCCCTTCCCTCTGCCATCCTAAAATCTGGCCTCATTAGCGCTTACCCCAAGAACGCTCAGGATTGACCATTTTTACATAGAATTCCAAGCCCAACTCATGCTTAGGGTGACACTAAGGAGATTAAATATCTATATGCAGCAGCATAATCTGTACACTGTACTGGGAAAATACGAACTTGATCATTTGAAGAGGTGGCCATATAGTAGGTGAGATGCTGCGGTGTCCACCAATTTTTCAGCAGAAAGTGTGCTAGTATAAGGAGGTAACAACTTTAATTACATGGCAGATGTGTGTTAAGCCTCAGGCACACGATCGGACTTCCATCAGACTTTTCTGTGGATTTTGGCCCGAATGGGTGTTGGCCATGAACTTGTTCTGCATACACACGGCAGGATATTTTCAGCCAACTTTCACCAAATCACGTGGTTTTTCAGCTCTTTAGCGCCACCCTTTGGGCAACTTCTGCTATTGTTGTCTGCTCTTTAGCATTGGTTCTGAGCATGCGTGTTTGTACTTTGGACTTGTGTACACACGATCGGATTCTCCTCCATCGGACATTTGTTGTCAAAGTTTGAGAGCATTCACAGCGAACATTTGTCCGTTGAAAAACTGAAAACAGTTGTCCGATGGAGCGTACACGCGGTCGGAATGTCCGATCAAACACGTCCGTCGGACGGTTGTCAAGAAGTCAGATCGTGTGTATGGGCCTTTAGACATGGTAAGCCCCGACTGCACCAAAAAAGTTAAAATTAGTAACCTCTGAAAAAAAGATTTTAAGATTGCTGTGAAAAAGTAAAATAACAAGGCTTAAGCCCCATACACACCATTAGATTTTCTGCAGATTTTTGTCTTCAGATTTACCAAAACCATGTAGTGCAAGGACCTGCCTGATCATACAAATTGAAACTCTTAAGGTTTGACCTCATATTATATGGTTTTGGTAAATCTGAAGACAAAAATCTGCAAAAAATCAAATAGTGTGTATGGGGCTTTATATTTTTATTTCACCACAAGTGTAGTGTGAAGGCCCCCCATTCCTTTTATATAATGCGTCCAAGTTTTTTGACGCCCCTCATGGAGTTCCTCATTTATCGCCTCTGACAGTTACTCCTTTATTTTGTGCACCTTTCTTTAATAATACAGTAAGTCCCCCACTTAAAAATTAGTTATTTTCCGGAAGCTCTTTCGTAAGTGCAACTTGTTTGTAAGTCCAGCAAAGATGGGTGCTTGCAGACAAAGGCTACGAGCGCCGATCAGTGTGTTGTGTCTGTCAGTACACAAACTAACAGCATTGGAGATTTCTGCACCAACATTGCTTGTGTTGGTACACCGACCTGACGATTTTTTTTGGTTCGTTCAGCACGCTGGGTTGAGACCGGATTCACACCTATGCGACTTGGTTGCGGCTTAAACCGCATCCAATTCGCATAACATTATAAAATACATTGTTTTCAATGAGGCTGGTTCACATATGTGCGATGCATTCGCACTGCGCATTGCCGAAGAAACGTGTGCCTTTTCTAGGCATTGCGGTGTGGCTCAGGTGCGAATTCAGGCCCATTATCTTCTATGGGTACGCAGCTGATTCGCAGATGTGTTCATTTCTCTTCAGGATTTGTCTCATTCACCTCAATACACTTCCCCCCTCCCCCTCCCCTCTCCCAGGTCTCCAACGTTGCATCTAAAATGGAGCTGATCTGCTGAACAGTTCTCTTATCTCTCTGCAGAGACAAGAGAGCTGAAATTCGCACCGCACAAGTCTGATTTCGGCCTGAATGAAAAAAACTTAGTGTGTGTGTGTATCCAGCTGTACAGGATTAGACATGCAAACACATATTTGCGTCTTTGAAAGTTCACAGGTTGAATGTTTGTATGTAGGGGACTAAAGCCCTGTACACACGATCGGGTATCTGATGTAATCTAATCCGATGGATTTTTTCATCAGATATCCGATGAAGCTGACTTTCATCAGTCTTGCCTACACACCATCGGTCAAAAATCCGACTGTGTCCAACGCGGTGACGTAAAACACTACGACGTGCTGAGGAAAATGAAGTTCAATGCTTCAGAGCATGTGTCGACTTGATTCTGAGCATGCGTGGATTTTTGACCGATGGACTTCCACACAGACGATCTTTTTTTCTATCGTTTTTTTATCCATAGGAGTAATTTAAAACATGTTCTATTTTTTTTTCACTGATGGAAAACAAACCGATGGGGCCCACACACGATCGGTTTGTCCGATGAAAACGGTCCATCGGTCCGTTTTCATCGGACAAACCGATCGCGTGTACAGGGCTTTACTGTATGTATATTTCATATATTCTGCAAAATTGGTATCTATAGGGCATATATTTAAAGCAGGACGATCCGTCAATAGGACATTTACCAAACCAATATTCACTGCAGGTGAATCCTCCTGGAGCATAGCGTGTGTTTTAAACTAAAGGGAATGGTCAACTTTCTGAATTTGTGACTCAACCCATGGTGATTATATAAGATTATCTGAGCCAAATCTTCGGTAAATAAGCATTATTCCTTTATAAGACCTGCACAGTGCATTGTAAATGCTGTATGATTTTGTGTAGCAACAGTGGAGGTATCAAATCTCCCTGGATGAGAGTGGGAGCATCCTGTCCAAAATCACACAATAAAGGAATGAAATATTCCTGGATACAAGTGCTAATATTCCATCCAAATGCACGTAGTGAAATATTCCTGGATATGAGTGGAAGCGTCCCATCCGTTGTCACTAAATGAAATATTTCTGGATATGAGTGGGAGTGCCCCATCCATAATTGTGCAATTAAATCCTTTCTACAATAACACAATCAAATATTCCTCCATCTGACTGGGAGCATTCCCATCCATAATCACACAATAAAATATTCCTGGATATAGGTGGGAAAATGCCATCCATATTCACGTAGTGAAATTTCCCTGGATATGAGTGGGAATGTCCCATCCATAGTCACATAATAAAATATTCCTGGATATGAGTGGGAGCGTCTCATCCATAATTACACAATTAAATATTTCTGGATATAGGCGGGAACATCCCATCCATGTACGAGTAGGGCAATATCCCTGGTTATGTGGTAGCGACCCATCCATAGTCACATGATTAAATATCCCCGGATATAAGTGTTAGCGACCCATCCATAGTCACATGATTAAATATCCCCGGATATAAGTGTTAGCGACCCATCCATAGTCACATGATTAAATATCCCTGGATATGAGTGTTAGGCCGCGTACACACGATCAGTCCATCCGATGAGAATAGTCTGATGGACCGTTTTCATCGGTCCAAACCGATCGTGTGTGGGCCCCATCGGTTAGTTAAACTTCGGTCAAAAAAAAAGGAACTTGCTTTAAAATTGAACCGATGGACACCTAACCGATAGGTCAAAACCAATCGTTAGTATGCCAAAGCATCGGTTAAAAACCTGCGCATGCTCAGAATCAAGTCGATGTATGCTTGGAAGCATTGAACTTTGTTTTTTTCAGCACGTCGTCGTGTTTTACGTCACCGCGTTCTCATTAACCAATGGTGTGTAGGCGTGACGGACCATCAGTCAGGACCGTTGTCATCGGATGGACTGATCGTGTGTACAAGGCCTTAGCGACCCATCCATAGTCACATAATAAAATATCCCTGGATAGGGCTGTCTTCATAGCATCATGGGCCCCTGGGCAAAGTAATGCTCTGGGGCCCCTACAATGGAGACAGTGCAGGTAAACAGAAATCAAGTAGGTAGGAGGTAGGGGATATCTAGGGTGCAGAGGGGTCGGACTGCTGGGAGGATATCTGGGATGTAGAAGGGCTGCCCGGGCTCAAGGATCATCTGCTTTTGGGAAAGGGCAGGGGCGCCCCCCATGCAGCTGGGGCCCCTGGACAGTGCTCAGGTGTGCCCTCTCATTAAGACAGCCCTGGTGTTAGCGACCCATCCATAGTCACTTGATTTAACATTCCTAGATATGAGTAGGAGTGTCCCATTCATAATTACACAATTAAATATTCCTGAATATGAGTGGGAGCCTTTAACATAATCACATACAGTAAAACCTTGGATTGCGAGCATTATTCGTTGTACTTGTATATCAAAGCATTTTTTTTACAGGGTATAAAAGAGAAGAGAGGCGCCTCTAAGTGTAGCAATAAGTTACTAAATGTTGTACCTTCATTAAATGTAACCATATTGCTACACTTAGAGGCTCCCCTCTCTTTTTTATACTCAGTTGTGACATGACGCTACTCTTATATCAAGACCGCTTGTATATCAAGGCAAAATGTATTAAAACATTTTGCTTGTCTTGCAAAACGCTCTCAAACCAAGTTTTTACCACTTCATAGTGGTTTCTAGCGACTTGTGATCACCAATTACAATAATGACTCAGAATTTGCATATAAAGGATTAATTAAAATAATTTAATGCAGGGACAGTAGATTTTCCATATCCCAAAGCAATATGATAAGACATTTGTTAATTACATTTGTTCATGAAAGAAAATAGATTATTTTACTTTCTTTACTGCTGATAATTATTTTTAAAAACGATTCTATTATAGCACTGTCAACGCCCATGGTACTGTACAAAGTGGTAAAAACAAGAGACAGCACTACTTATACATACAATGTTTCCAAAGACAAATACATACAGTATAGCAAAAACGAATACAGCAATAACTAGACATAATAGTAAAGAGCCCTGCCTATACGAACCTACAATCTAAGCATATACATTTATTGCATGGCCTGATTTAATATGTTAAATGACAATGTCAGTGTTTTATTTTTGGATAGTAGAAATGAAATGAAATGTTAACTTGGCCCTTGCACTTGTCCATTCACACTTTCATGGATCTCTGCAGTAAAGCATATCATCTCATGGCAGGTAATCCACAAGCCAGGTTCAGTGCGGTATGTTTTTATAAAATTATCTGCATTGTGTTTTATAGCTAGATTCACGTAGGGTGTCATAACTTTGCGGCGGCGTAGCTTAGTGTGTTTACACTACGCCGCCGTAAGGCAAGTACATGATTCACAAAGTACTTGCCTGCTAAGTTACGGCGGCGTAGTGTAAATGTGGCGGGCGCAAGCGCGCCTAATTCAAATTCGGCTAAGGGGGCGTGTTTTATGTTAATTGGGCTTGACCTGACGTGATTGATGTTTTTTTGGAACGGCGCATGCGCCGTCCGCCTACATTTCCCAGTGTGCATTGCGGCAAAGTACACCGCACGGGCCTATTGATTTTGACGTGGACGTAAATGACGTAAATCCCTATTCACGGACAACTTACGCAAACGACGAAAATTTTTCGAATTTCGAAGCGGGAACGGCGGCCATACTTTAACATTACTATTCCAACTATTTGTTGGAATAACTTTAGGCCTGATAAAGCGTTACGTAAACGGCGTATCTGTACTGCGTCGGTCGGGCGTACGTTCGTGAATAGGCGTATCTAGTGATTTACATATTTCTACGCCGACCGCAATGGAAGCGCCACCTAGCGGCCAGCCTAAATATTGCACCCTAAGATAGGACGGCGCAAGCCGTCGTATCTTAGATAGGTTTGGGTGTATCTGTGTTTGAGAATACACTTAAACATAGGTCGGCGCAGATTCAGAGTTAGGTCGGCGTATATACTGATACGCCGACCTAACTCTACCTGAATCTAGCTATTAGTGTTTAGGGAATACATTGTGGTTTTGGGCATCATTTTTCCCCCTCCCAGACACTGCAGCTCACAACTCACTAGGACTAGACAGCGTCATCTCTGAGCTCATACAGGAGACAGGTTGGCCTCCATATCCACAAGTGCGTGACACTGGGCTGACATTTCCGCTCTAACAGTAAAGATAGTACAGCATACCCTTTAGGCTGGGTTCACACCTGAGCCCAGCTCAAGTTTCTTTGGTGGTTTCTGAAGCCTTATTGCTTGTCACGCATAGGATTCACATGAATGTGCTGCTCTACACACAACAAAAACCACAAAGAAGCTCCAAAACTTTTTTTTGGAAATGCACGCCTGCTACCTGGGCTTGGGGTGCCATTAAAGTGCTTGTGAACCCTCACATACAGTATACCCAGTGAAGTGACTGGTCTCAGGTGATACACAGAGATTAACCCCTTCCTTACCGCCATTACTTGTAAAAAAAAAATGCCATAAATCTATCCCCTATTTTGTAGACGCTATAACTTTTGCGCAAACCAATCAATATACGCTTCTTTTTTTTTTAACCAAAAATATGTAGAAGAATACGTATCGGTCTAAAGTGAGGAAAAACATTTTATTTATTTTTTGAAATTTTTTGATATTTATTAACCACTTAACCACCTAACGCCAATATACGTCGGCAGAATGGCACGGCTGGGCACATGGACCTATATATACGTCGCCTTTAAGAGCCCAGCCGTGGGTCGCGCTCGCGACCCGGTCTGAAGCTCCGTGACTGCGCCCACGGGACCCGTGGACCTGATCGTCGCCGGCGTCCCGCGATCAGGTCACAGGAGCTGAAGAACGGGGAGAGGTGAGTGTAAACACACCTTCCCCGTTCTTCTCTGTGGCAGTGTCACTGATCGTCTGTTCCCTGATATAGGAAACGACGATCAGTGACGTCACATCTACAGCCACACCCCCTACAGTAAGAATCACTTAACCACTTAGTGCACACTTAACCCCTTAGCGCCCCCTAGTGGCTAGCCCCTTCACTGCCATTGTCATTTTCACAGTATCAGTGCATTTTTATAGCACTTTACGCTGTGAAAAAGACAATGGTCCCAAAAATTTGTCAAAAGTGTCCAATGTATCCGCCATAATGTCGCAGTCACGAAAAAATCGCTGATCGCCGCCATTACTAATAAAAAAAAATTATTAATAAAAATGCCATAAAACTATCCCCTATTTTGTAAACGCTCTAACTTTTGCGCAAACCAATCAATAAACGCTTATTGCAATTTTTGTACCAAAAATAAGTAGAAGAATACGTATCGGCCTAAACTGAGGAAAAAAAATGTTTTTAGATATATTTTTTGGGGATATTTATTATAGCAAAAAGTAAAAAATATTGAATTTTTTTCAACATTGTTGCTCTATTTTTGTTTATAGCACAAAAAATAAAAACCGCAGAGGTGATCAAATACCACCAAAAGAAAGCTCTATTTGTGGGAAAAAAGGATGCCAATTTTGTTTGGGAGCCACGTCGCACGACCGCGCAATTGTGAGTTAAATCGACGCAGTGTGGAATCGCAAAAAGGGGCAAGGTCCTTAACCTGCATAATGGTCCGGTTCTTAAGTGGTTAAATCAAAAAGTAAAAAATATTGTGTTTTTTTTTAAATTGCCGCTCTTCTTTTGTTTATAGCGCAAAAAGTAAAAAACGCAGAGATGATCAAATATCACCAAACGAAAGCTCTATTTGTGGGGGGAAAAAAAACAGATTTCATTTGGGTACTGCGCAATTGTCATTCAAAGTGCAACAGCGCTGAAAACTAAAAATTGGTCTGGGCAGGAAGGGGGTGAAAATGCCCTGTATGGAACCCTCCTACACAAGTTGTACCTGTTTATCTGATTTTATCTTCACTACACCTGTTCAAAGTGCTGAATTATAAAGCTTGTCCGAGTGGAGGTCTGAGAGCAGATTGGATGGAAGTGACACCGCCGCCCCCGCCCACAATGTGCATGTACAGCATGTTTGCAGTACCTTTCCGAAATGCATGGCAAAACACACATTCTCTGTGCATGTTGTCACACATTTTAGACACGCCATTTTTTAACATTTTAGACACGCCAAGTGTAAATAGAGATTTATAGATTGTATTATTATAACAACATAAAACTGGAAATTCAGATTTTAACTTTTAAATGCCCATTGCTGACGGGATCTCTTTAAAATGTTTCCTTTATTTTTTTTGAACAATTACCAGTAATAAGCTTGCTAAATAGTGGCGGCAGCTTGCAGAGTGGATGCAGCATTATCAATGGCGGTAGCAGCTACAGTGATATGATGGTGTACTTGGTCCCAGTCCTCTTGCAGTCCAGTAGAGCTTGCCTTACTAAAGGCATCAGCAATACCTGGAAAGGTGACCACGCTGGAACTCCGAGATGCCCAAATGACATGACTGTAGAAAAAATAAGGTTTATGATGAACAAATGTATAGTATACCTGTTCATGTTTATCATTATACCTATACTAAGGCACTATTTGTAGTATAATATAACTTTTTTAGTAGTTAAATACCGTAATACATTTTTGTACAGGTTGAAACATCGGGCCAGATTCTCGTAGATCAGCGTTAAACTATGCGGCCGTAACGTATCTCGTTTACGTTACGCGGCCGCAAGTTTTACGGGCAAGTGCTTGATTCACAAAGCACTTGCCTGTAAAGTTGCGGCGGCGTAGCGTAAATTCTCCGGCGCAAGCCCGACTAATTCAAATGATCCAGGTAGGGGGCGTGGATCATTTAAATTAGGCGTGTTCCCGCGCCGATCGTGCTGCGCATGCGCCGTCCCTAAAATTTCCCGACGTGCATTGCGCTATATGACGTCGCAAGGACGTCATTGGTTTCGACGTTAACGTAAATGGCGTCCAGCGCCATTCACGGATGACTTACGCAAACAACGTACTTTTTTAAATTTCGACGCGGGAACGACGGCCATACTTAACATTGGTTGCCCCTCATATAGCAGGGGCAACTTTACGCGTCTCAAAAGCTACGGAAACGTCGTAAATTCACTGCATCGACCGCGCGTACGTTCGGGAATCTCGCTTAAATAGCTAATTTGCATAGACGACGGGGAAAACGACGTCGGCGGGAAAAAAAATGCATCTAAGATCTGACAGCGTAAGAGCCTTACGCCTGTCAGATCTAATGGATATCTATGCGTAACTGATTCTAAGAATCAGTCGTATAGATACGCAGGGCCAGATTAGGACTTACGACGGCGCAAATGGCGTTGCGCCGTCGTAAGCCCTTTGAGAATCTGGCCCATTAAGTCCAAAAGAGCAACAACTGAGGAGGATAGACTTAACTTCTAAAGAGGGACAGTCCTTCCAAATGATTGACAGTTGAGAGCTATATTACCCTATTGCTATGCTTTTCGTATTAGTTACTGTCCCCATTTACAGTGCCTTGAAAAAGTATTCATACCCCTTGAAATTTTCCATATTTTGACATGTTACAACCAAAAACGTGAACATATTTTATTGGGATTTTATGTAATAGACCAACACAAAGTGGCTCATAATTGTGAAGTTGAAGGAAAATGATAAATGATTTTCAAATTTTTTTGTACAAATAAAATATCTATATGTATTTGTATTCAGCCCCCCTGAGTCAATACTTTGTAGAACCACCTTTCACTGCAATTACAGTCTTTTTGGGGATCTCACTACCAGCTTTGCACATCTACAGAGTGAAATTTTGCCCGTTCTTTGCAAAATAGCTCAAGCTCTGTCAGATTGGATGGAGAGCGTCAATTTTCAAGTCTTGCCACAGATTCTCTATTGGATTTAGGTCTGGACTTTGACTGGGCCATTCTAACACATGAAAATGCTTTGATCTAAACCATTAGACTCTTTTGCAGACTCTAATGCTGCGTACACACGATCGTAATTTCCGACAACAAATGTTCGATATGAGCTTTTGGTCGGATATTTCAGCAAATGTTTGAGAGCCGGTTCTCTGTTTTTCCGACGGCAAAAGTTCTTGACGGAAATTACGATAGTCTGTATGCAATTCCGACGCACAAAAATCCTAGGCATGCTCGGAATCTTTGAACATAATTTTTCTTGGCTCGTCATAGTGTTGTACATGACCGTGTTTCCGACCACATTTGTGTGACCATGTGTATGCAAGACAAGTTTGAGCCAACATTCGTCGAAAAAAAAAAAAAACGGTTTTGTTGTCGGAATGGAGGGGGGATTTGGAGGATGGTAGGGGGGTAAGAATTTTTCTAGGAGGAAACATTTTCAAAGTTGTGCGAGGAGTGGGGATTTGGGGGGATTTGTGTTGGGAGGGAAGATGGGTGAGTGGGATTTGGGCTAGAAAAGGTAATAAGGTGGGAGGGGGATTAAGATCAGTGCTAAGATTTTTTTTGGGGTGTAGATGCTAGTAGGGATGATTGGGGGTATCTGTGCTAGGAGGAGGGGGGAAAGGAATTGTGCTTGGGGGGGGGGGTTTGAGGGGTAGAGGACTTGTGCTTGGAGGGGAATGTTTTTTTTGGGGGGGGGGGATTGTGCTGGGGGCATACGGGGCGAGAGAGGATTTGGGTTGGAGGGGCCAAAGATTTGTGCCAGGAGGGGGGATTTCAGCAGGGGGGTGAATCTGTACTGGGAGGAAGGGGGGGTTTATGCTTAGGGGGGCACGTAGGTTAGTGCTTTTTTTGGGAGGAGGGGATTTTTGCTGACACATAATCATACATCTTGGGGGGGGGGGGAACGCAATTTGGCATGTTCGCCCTGGGCTCTAGATGACCTTGTACCAGCACTGGGTAAAAGGGTTTGGGGTCCAGGGGACCTACGGCCGACCGGTACCGGGTCCCCAAATTCCAGGAGATCAGGTGCAAAAAAAATGTGCTGAAAAACTCGGCTTATACTCGAATATAAGTGGTAAGTCACTTTTGATCAAAGCTGCCAACAGATGATTAGTCCCCATGATGATTCCTCTTGGCTTTTCTGTAACCTCAAAGCCTCCATATCATGTCATGACATCTTCAAATGTAACATAAAGTCTGAGCTTAGACTGTGTGCCTTAAGACCAATGGTTGTACTTATTTTTACAGCCTGTACACCAAGACACTTAAAACTAAACAAAAAAAAAAGGCCTTTTGCTTTTTGATGGATCTCAAGTTTGTAAAGTACTATACCTGTAATAAAGTTTGTCCGGGAACGCATAATGATTGATGAAAGCTCGCTCCACCAACATTAACTGGTCGTTGATCATTCGGACTCTAAGTGGCCTGGAGAGAGAGAGAAACCCAATCATTACCCTGGATGTTCTTATCACAGGAGGTAAATATAGAACAAGTGGGGGGCTGATACTTAAAAATGATCTGGTGCTAAAGGGGGCAGAGTTGGTATTACCCTGGGCACATAAAAATGACAATGTCCAGGTTTACAGAAGCTACCTTTTTATAATCAAACTTCTATGATTGTCCACAATTTAACAGAGTTGTTCATGAAAAAATATTCTGGGGGAAAAAGTGGGGGCTGTCATTGACGACGTCTTCTTTAACAATGCTAGTTGCCCAGCCGCTATTGGCTGTATTATATATTGTGAATCACGGACCCAGAACAAGCATGCAGATTAGAAACTCAGACTAAAGTCAGAATTCCTGGTTTGTATATACAATATTTTGTGTGATATGTGTCACCGGCGCAAAAACAATAATATTAGATAATAAATATATGTTCAACATATAAGGTTTGCTGCGGCTACAATTTCTCCACTATTTGTGGTGCAAGGATGAAAATATATATCAATAGGTATAATATATAAAATTTATTATTCTCATTAAAGTGCAAAGTAAATAATCAATATATTCATCAATGCTCAGTCAATTTATATATAAAAGTTACTTTTCTAACCAATATAGTGCTCAATGTGTTCAATATGTGACCAATATGGGGCCAGATCCACGAAGCGCGGCGCTTCTATCCGTCCGGCGTAGTGTATCTCTGATACACTACGCCGCCGTAACTTACAGCTTTTTTTTTGTATCCTCAAAGAATTCCCGCCGTAAGTTACGGCGGCGTTGTGTAACTTAGGCGGCGTAAGGGCGCGCAATTCATAAGTATGTGATATGGGCGTGTTTTATGTTAATACGTCTTGACCCGATGTAAATGACGTTTTTTTTTAACTGCGCATGCGCCGTCCGTGGGGGTATCCCAGTGCTCAAAATTAACCCGCAACAAGCCGTGACGTTACAACGTGAACGTAATTCTACGCAAAGCCCTATTCGCGAACGACTTACGCAAACAACGTAAAAAATTCAAAATTCTACGCGGGAACGACGGCCATACTTAACATTGAGTACACCTCATATAGCAGGGGTAACTATACGCCGAAAAAAGTCTTACGGAAACAACGTAAAAAAATGCGCCAGCTGGACGTACGTTTGTGGATCGCCGTTTCTAGCTAATTTGCATACTCAACGCGGAATTCGACGGAAACGCCACCTAGCGGCCAGCGTAAATATGCACCTACGATCCGTCGGCATACTAAGACGTACGCCTGTCTGATCGAGCCCAGATTCAGTCGTATCTTGTTTTGTGGATACAAAACAAAGATACGATGGGGCATTTAGAAAATTATGCGCGGATCCATAGATACGCCGGCGTAATTCGTTTGTGGATCTGGCTCATAGTGTTCAATGTGTTCAATATTTGCGCAGTGGCAGTATCGTAGCCAATGAGGTTTATCCGAGGCGCGATTATAAAAAATATATATATATATATATATATATATTCAATAGTATCAAATATAAATTTGTGTTTGATCCAGACGCTCGTGATTCACCACCACCTTCCAAAATTTACGAGCGTCTGGATTGCTCAAACACAAATTTATTTTTGACATGTGGGATTAATCTATGAAGAACCGTCACTGGGACTTTTTGGTACTGAATCACTTTATATAAAGTTAGATCAATTTTTTTGAATGTGAAAGATGATGTTACGTCTAAATATATATCTAATATGTCATGCTTTAAAATTGCACACACTGGCGACAAACTATGGTACTTCAAAATCTCACATGTGTGGTCTGAACACTGTTTACATTTGTGGGCGCGATTTATGTATGCGTTCGCTTCCACGCCAGAGCACAGAGGGATAGGATACTTAAAAAAAAAATATCTTATTTTTTTTTTTTACACTGTCCCTTTAAATTTTTTATTTTTGATCACTTTTATTGCTGTCACAAGGATTGTAAACATCCCTTGTGACAGTAATAGGCAGTGACAGCAGGTACTCTTTATGGAGGGATCTAGGGTCTATATCAAATACCTCCTTCGCACTTAAAAGCATTCAAAACGCCAAGTTTGGCTGTTTTGAATGCTGTCATTTAAAAAAATCTGGCGCCTTTAAGTCTTCAGTAAACCGAGAGTGATGTCATGATATCGTTTCCGGGTTACTAGATGCGAGACCGATCAAAGCCGATTCTGGCTTTGTTTGGCTCCCAGGCCATCCGCTGGCTGGTCGCTCGGCACATCCAGGGACGAGAGAGCCCAGGCGAGCTGCAGAAGGCCGCGTCTACAGCCCATTGAAGCCAAATGCCGCATATTTGCATTACGGCAGTAATACACGCGTTACAGCCACGTGTGAGCGCACTGCAGTGCCAATCATATCCCATATATCCCAAAGTACTAGGCAATGCAGATACGTTGCAGCATACCACTATTATGGTGGCCATTCATGGACAGATGTTTTCCTGAGAATAATAAATAACGAAGAAGACATCTGTCCAGCTTTTAAGGCAGTAGTCACAGTTTACCGTCCCTTTTGGCTAATGTCACCTTAACGCTAAAATATTTTGACATATTTAACCACTTAAGGACCAGTGACGACTATACACAATGGCTGTGGGCAAATGGATGTACCTGTACGTCTCCTTTAAGATGCGGCATTGTGGACATGCGCACAAGCTTCGTGAGTCTGACCGAAATGCTGATGTAAACAAGCATTTTTTCCCATTCTTCCTAGTGACAGGACACTGATCACAGCTCCCTGTAATCCGGAGTGGTGATCAGTGTCGTGTCACACATAGCCCACCCCCTTTACAGTTAGAAGCACTCCCTAGGACACACTTAACCCCTTCATCGCCCCCTACTGGTTAACCCCTTAACTGCCATTGTAATTTTTACAGTAATCAGAGCATTTTATAGCACTGATCGCTGTATCAATGACAATGGTCCCAAAATTGCATCAAAAGTGTCCGCCTTAATGTCGCAGTCACGATAAAAATCGCTGATCTCCACCATTACTAGTAAAAAAAATATTAATAAAAATGCCATAAAACTATCCCCTATTTTGTATACGCTATAACTTTTGCGCAAACCAATCAATAAACGCTTATTGCGATTTTCTTTACCAAAAATATGTAGAAGAATACGTATCGGCCTAAACTGAGAAAAATATATATATTTTTATGTATTTTTGGGGGATATTTATTATAGCAAAAAGAAAAAAATATTGCTTTTTTTCAAAATTGTGGCTCAATTTTTGTTTATAGCGCAACAAATAAAAACCGCAGAGGTGATCAAATACAACCAAAAGAAAGCTCTATTTGTAGGGAAAAAAGGACGTCAATTTTGTTTGGGAGCCACGTCGCACGACCGCGCAATTGTCAGTTAAAGCGACACAGTACCGAATCGCAAATAAGTGCTCTGGTCTTTGGTCAGCCAAATGGTCCGGGGCTTAAGTGGTTAAAGGGAATCATAATTATGTAATAAAAATAAAGAATATATATTTTAACAGTAACTTACTCCCGTTCTTGATTTTTCAGTTCACTAATGATTTTGTTGAGCTCCTCAGAATACGTCTTGTACCTGTCTACAGCTTTCTTCACTGGATCTGAAATACAAAAGTGTCAATTAAAATCATATTAGAAGCTTCCAGCCCTCACCCAATATGTTTGTATGTCTAATAGGATCAAGTAGAGTTCCACACATCATGTAGCAATTGTCAGCTGATCAAGGAACCTGCGTGTTGTGATTTTCAGTTCACCCCCTTATGTGCTGGTTCATTTTTGGTGATAGGTCTTAAATGCATAGGGGCAGATCCTCAAAGAAATTACGCCGGCGTATCTCTTGATACGCCGCGTAATTTCAAATTTTGCGCATCGTATCTTTGTTTTGCATCCAAAAAACAAGATACGACGGCATCTGTGTTAGATCCGACAGGCGTACGCCTTAGTACGCCGTCGGATCTTAAATGCAATTTTTCGGCGCCCGTTAGGTGGCGTTTCCGCGTCGAGTATGCAAATTAGCCATTTCTGACGATCCACGAACGTACGAGCGGCCGTCGCATTTTTTTACGTCGTTTCCGTTCGGCTTTTTCCGGCGTATAGTTAAAGCTGCTATATGGTGGCGTACTCAATGTTAAGTATGGCTGTCGTTCCCTCGTCTAATTTTGAAAATTTTACGTCGTTTGTGTAAGTCGTCCTTGCGACGTCATTTGGAGCAATGCACCCTGGGAGTTTTTACGGACGGCGCATGAACAGTTCATTTGGAGCGGGGACGCGCTTCATTTAAATGAAACACGCCCCCTACCCGCCCAATTTGAATTCCGCGCCGTTAGGCCACGAGAGATACATACGCGAATTCGTTGAGGATTCAAACCAAAGCCAAGTAAGTTACAGCGGCGTAGCGTATCTCACATCTGCGCCGGGCGCAGTGCATGTATGTGGATCTGCCCCCATAGATCTTTAGTTTGCACTGTCTTCCTTCGGGTGGTTGTCAAAAGATGGCACCACATGCTAGCCATCAAGAGGCAGATCACTCTGGAGTCATGGGGGTTGATTTACCAAAGGAAAATACGGTAGGCTCTCCACTTTGGAAGGGAAGTAGCATTTGGCAAGGGAATTTGCCCCAGTTCTTAATGAATGTTGTGAAATATCACTTTGCAAAGGATAGCCAATCCAGTATAAGGAAAACCAAAAAAAATGCATTTTTGCCTGCACATGATTGGATAATGGAAGTTATCATAGCTTAATCTCATTCTGGGGAAAATTCCTCTAAAATTCCTCTAAAAGTGCAGCCTATTTGCTTTCAGTAAATCAACCCTATTGACACTGATGGATCCACGCTGACTATTCTTATAGCTACAGATACAACACAGAAAAAAAGAATGGAACTTTATTTTTATTTTTTATTCATTTTTTAAAGGTATGTATTGGTAAAGAAACTCTGTCACCAGGCCATTTGTTTACACAAAAATCTTCCCATAAGATGTGCATTTCAAATATTTGATGTGTGCTATTTACCTATAAAAGCTTCTTTTGCACAAACATAAAAAAGACCTGAGACTGCTACTGTGATGTCAGCATCTCCAGCAGGCTCAGAGCTGTCACTCAAGTGACATTCTAGTATCCCCCTTCACTCCTCCCCTGGCAGCTGCCATAAAGGCTTATGTAGGAGACAAGGAGAGGGGAGGAGGAGCTGGGCCAGCACAGACAGTAATTAGACACTCCTAGAAGAGGAAAGGGCTATGAAATGCGAAGGAAGGAGGGGGGCTGTGTTACGGAACTGACTGGTCAATTCTTCTAGCAAGTTCAAAGGCACATTGCAAGTGAATGAAAAATTACTTCCACAAATAAATAAAACTCTTCAAGTAAGGATTGAAAATACTTGATTTTTCTGTGTTTACCTGCAACTTTCTAAGTTGGTGACAATGGCCCGGATTCACATACATCGGCGCATATTTATGCCGCCGTAGCGTATCTAAAATACGCTAGGCCGACGCAGCGCAGAGAGGCAAGCACAGAATTCACAAAGCACTTGCCTCCCAAACTGTGCTGGGTTTCCTCGGCGTAAGCCAGCGTAGGTGGAAGTGGGCGTGAGCCATGCTAATGAGGCGTGACCCTATGCAAATGCTGGGCCGAGTGCCAGACAAGTACTTAAAACGAATGGCGCATGCGACGTCCTGTGGACGTATCCCAGTGCGCATGCGCACAATCACGTCGAAAAAACTGGCTAACATACGTCGAATAACTGCCTACGGTGTGAACGTAACCTACGCCCAGCCCGATACACGTACTACATAAACGACGTAAAATACGACGGCTTGTGTTCCCTGGTCCATACCTTTGCATGGGTTGCGCCTCATAGATGGGGAATAACTTTACGCCGGCCGTACGACTTACGCAAACCGCGTATATTATGCGCCGGGCGCAAGTACGTTCGTGAATCGGCGTATCTCCCTCATTTGCATATGTGCATAGAAAATCGATAGGAGCGGCAAATGCGCCCAGCGTAAATATGCGCCCACGATACGACGGCGTAAGAACTTCCTGTTCTTCTGTCTGTAACTCCACACAGTAATGCAAGGCTTTCTCACTGGTGTGGAGAAAGCCTCTTGTGGGGGGAGGGGGCGATCAGGAGTGTCAGGACACCCACTAACACACAGCTCCTTTCTCTATCTGCAAAGTAGAGAGCGTCCTGACCCTCCTGATTGCCCCCTCAAGAGGCTTTCTCCACACCAGGGAGAAAGCCTTGCATTACTGTGTGGAGTTACAGACAGAAGAACAGGAAGTGAGGATTTATCAGAAGAAATAAAAACATTTAAAAGCAAAATGGAAGGATGAGGTAAGTGAAGGAGGACTGCACTAAGGTAAAGGAAGCTATTTAGGGAAAACATTTTTTACCTTTACAACCCCTTTAATGCTGGCAGTCACTTCATTTGAAGCACATTGATTTCAAATCCTCAGCAGCATGTATAGTTTTGCTATTGAAGTACACCTGTGTTGGGAAATAAATGACTACACTCAGAGGCGGCTCTAGGCTTTGTAAGGCCTTAGGTAAAACTTAGACATGAGGCCCCACTCACGCCCATAATGGGAAAAAGTATAAAATTTTTAGTGCAGAGTCCTTGCATGAGGAGATTGGTGCCGCACATCCGCAGGCAATGCCATCAATCTTCTCGATGCTGGGCTCTCCCCTTCCTCCGTCAGGCAATTTAGGCGACCGCAAAGCCCCTATGAGAGCGAGGCCTTAGGCGACCGCCTAATTTGCCTAATTAAAGACCCGCCTCTGACTACACTATCTTAACTTCTTGATAGCAATCACCATAATATGCCAGATCAAATGTTTCTTGTAACAATAATCCAAATATCTCATTACCTAAAGAGATGTTCCTTGCTGTAAGCTCAGCAGAGAAGGTGGAGGCAGCAGTGTTATAATAGGTTTCCAGGGTCTCCGAATAATCTCTCGGTCCAAGCGGGAGGATGAGACTGTCTGCAAGTCGTATTAGAACATTCCCAGCAGTACGTGCCACAGCTTGGTGGCTGAAGAATCCTACAAATACATATCATAGCAGAGATAAATATCCACTTGAAGACCAAGCCTTTTCTGGCACTTTTTGTTTACAAGTTTAAATCAGTATTTTTTGCTAGAAAATTACTTATAACCCCCAAATATTATATATTCGTTTTTTTTAGCAGAGACCCTAGGGAATAAAATGGTGATCGTTGCAATTTATGTAACACAGTATTTGCACAGATTTTTTTGGGGGGGGAAATACACTTGAATGAATAAAAAAAAAAACTCAATTTATACTCAAATTTTGTTGGAAAATATAAAAGATGATGTTACGCTGAGTAAATAGATACCTAACATGTTGCAGTCGACAAGTGAATATAGTACAATATACATGCACAATTCACCGAACATTACAGCTCACTTTTTTTAAAGAGTCAACTAGTAAATAATTCCCAAAACATCACAGGAGATATATTTGTCAATCAATTTCACCTCATTAACAATCAGAAAATCGAACACACGTGTTTAAAATGGAAAATTTTGCATGAAATTCTACTAGTGTATAGCCAACCTAAGACGGGCTGGAGCAGCATAACATAACTACTTGTAAGGGAATAAGCGTTATTACTATATTTGTTCATGGCTCAAAAGGATGACAACATTTTCTTGTGCCAAAGAAGGTTAACTAACTTTCAGATAATTTGGGGGCAAAAGGCAACATGATGTTGAAGTTCCTGTCATATTTTACAAGCTGAATAAAAAAAAAGATGTTGCGCTAAATAAAATAAAAATTAATATAAAAATAAAATAGTGCTGTGGAAATTAAAGATGAATTCCTCGATTAATCGTTCATTTTTTTGATCGATCAAAATTCTTTTGATCGGTACTAGTGGTGCAACGTATCGTAAATGATCTGTGATCCGAACGGGTCACCATATGCGGATCGGCACACCACGTGATCCGCGGAGCTCCGCTGCTGCCTCCGCCATAGGAAAGGCCGCGGCTTCTGCCTAGCTCCCGGAGCGGCAGCCATCTTGGTCCACCCGGCGGCCGCCTAGGTGAGCCTAGAGTGGCGCACTGACATCATCACCTGTCCTCAACTGCTTGTGTTCAGCCGACTTCTCTGGTAAGACTAAGCAAGCACTAATCTTCCTATACAGTGGGGAGATGTATGTTGATTACAGTGGGGAAATGTTTGTGGATTACAGTGGGGAGATGTCTGTGGATATTACAGTGGGGGAGATTGTGGATATTACAGTGGAGGAGATTGTGGATATTACAGTGGGGGAGATGTCTCTGGATATTACAGTGGGGGTGATGTCTGTGGATATTAAAGTGGGGGTGATGTCTCTGGATATTACAGTGAGGAGATGTCTCTGGATTCTACAGTGGGGAGATGTCTGTGGATTACAGTGGGGAGATGTCTGTGGATTACAGTGGGGAGATGTCTGTGGATTACAGTGGGGAGATGTCTGTGGATTACAGTGGGGAGATGTCTGTGGATATTACAGTAAGGGAGATGTCTGTGGATATTACAGTAAGGGAGATGTCTGTGGATATTACAGTGGGGGGGATGTCTGGATATTACAGTGGGGAGATGTCTGTGGATATTACAGTGGGGGCGATGTCTGTGGATATTACAGTGGGGGAGATGTGGATATTACAGTGGGGACTATATATGGTGGTGATCTGAAAAATGTATGTGCGTTATAATTAATCGAAATTAGTCTATTAATAAAAAAATCGATTAATCGAACATGAAAATTTTAATCAGTAACAGCCCTAAAATAAAATAAATAAAACATTAAGTGAGTCCAAAGAGTCACAAACGTGACATAAAATAAGTGAATTTTGACTGTTGTGTCACCAACTTCCTCCACCTTGTGAGACCACCAACAGTAATCAAGTTGTGCCCTTACCAGAGAGGGGAGACATCAGCTCAGGACAGTAAGGGCTTGTTTACATTCACAGTTTAGAGGCAGTAAAACCTCATAGTTTAGCCCTGTTTTTACCCCACTTCCTAACCACACCCCCTTTAACTGCAGGAGCCAGGGGTGTACACATGTTGCCGTCGCAGCAGCAATTATACACCCTGTCACGCTTGGCATGGGGCTGCTCTCCAAAGGCTGTGCAACCTTGTGCAGTACGGCGACCAGGTGGTTAAAGCAGGCGATAAGAAGGCATTGTATTGTCTCCTCATCATCTGTTTTAACCCCTTGGATCCCACACTTGCATGCTGCAACTGCATGCATTGCACATGGTTGCAGGGTGTTTGCAGAGTGGCCCTATCCTCTTGAATGGGTCGTGATCACCCACCAAAAGCAACATGGTGTATAATTCCTGCTGCAGCAAGTGTGCATCCAAAGCTGTGGCTTCTGCAACTAAAGGGGGTAGGGACCAAAGTATGTAATGTAGGCAGTGTGGCAGAGACACAGGGGGACCCCATGATCTTCGATTGCCCGGGGGCCCCATTAATTGTCAGTCTGCCCCTGCTTCTAACTGACCATCAAAAGTTGTAGAAAAAGTAATTTTCCTGAGACTGGCAAACTATTTCAAGGGTTCCTCTGTGGAGGAAAAGGTTGAGAAAGGTTGCTTGAAAGTGTAATTAAAGGCAAAACTTTCTTTTTCATTTTGGATAAAGTAATGGAGGGTTAGAACCCCTGTCAGTTTTTTTATTTTTTTGCGTCTGTGTCCAATTGGGGAGATTTACCTTCCCTTCCTGTCCCATAGCCAAAACAGGAAGTGAGAGTAAATCCCTCCAAAGTAAGGCAATCCCTTGAGGTCCCCCAAGTCACCAGAACTAATGACCCCATTGGAAAATGTCCCCTCTATTACTTTTCGGGGGACAACCCAAAATTTGTGATTTTCTTTTCCTTTGACTTTGAATGATAAGGGTAAACAGGACAAATACAGAGGATGAATCTCCCGAATGGGGGCACAGACCGTAGTAAAAACCTAATAGGTGTTCTTATACCTATACTCTATCCAAAACTAAAAAAAAAAAAAAACGATTTATCTTTTAGTTATACCCCAAGTAAATACAAAATATTTTTTTAAATGTCAAATGTCAATTGTTGAATGAAAATAGTATCAAAAATCACACACATATATACAAATACCCTTTGTGATGGTCCGCCTGGCACCCCACCTGGGTGCCCTTGCCATGATACAGCTTTCTCTACTCTGGAACAAGGAACCAGGTAGTATAGCTGAGAATTGCACCCAATAACTAGACAACACTAGCTTAGGTGCAAACTGGAACTAACTTTGTTGTAAGTTCATTCAGAATGTATATCACACAAAATCAGACAAGAGCTTGACCACGTTATCCTAAAGAATGCAAACTTTAAAAAGTAATATCATCAGTACAGCTAACAGTAACCTAATTAAAAGGTGATCTAATTAACAGTAAGCTAATCAACAGCTAGGCACCTGATTATTCAGGGAGTCCAACCCCCCCCCCCCCCCCCAGACAGTCCAGCACCAGTATATAGGCAGACCAAGGGCTGTCCAAATCTCATTAACCAGCTTTCTTTTCACATTAATCTTCTCACTGAGTTTCAAGTTGGCAGACACCATTGTGGCTTCCTTGACTGTTAAATGTGGTAATAACCTGTCATCTTGCATTATATAACAGGACATCTTCCTAAATGCTTGCAGCTCCCTCAAATGCCAGAGCCCATAGTCACTAGGCAAGAGGCTACCCTGCAGTCCCCTCCAAAAGCCCCTGTCCCGGGTTGGGTCTGTCACACCCTTCTTCCACCAATAAAAAAAGACAACGTTGTAGAAGAACAGTATTTGTGGTATTTGTATATGCGTGTGATTTTTTATACTATTTTCATTTAGTATTTGACATTTATAAAGATATTTACTAATTACGTCATTCAATAGTTATTTAAAAAAAACACGTTTTGAATAACGCATCTTACAGCATTTCTTAAAGCAATAGATACCACTTTGTGAATGAAGCCCAATGTTGGGCATATGCAAACTGGCAAATATTCTTTGGTAGCTCATGATGTTCGAAAAGAAAAATAGAGTATAGATGCTACCTTCAGCGCAGGGGTGGCCCGTCCAGTAGGGTCGCACGAGCGCCACCCCCCCCTGTTCATTGCTGCATCCCCTTTCCATGAATCCAGCCCCTTTCAGGACATCGGTGCATTCATTCCAACAGGAAGGGGCTGTTGTTTTTTTTTAAGCACAGATTAATAGGCTTCAATATAGGGTGGGCTCAGGTCGCAGAGAGTGAGCTCTCAGCCCACCCTGGTGTGTTACAACAGCGAATAAATATTTGCTGTTTTAACACTGATTCTCCTCCTGGCTAATCAGGAAGAGAGGTTTGACCCTGGTCACCCGATTGGCTGAAAGGATAGGCGATCCTATTGGATGCCTAGGAGGAGAAGGGGAGGAGCTGGAAGTCTCCATGGAAGAGAGGACTCGGAGCCGCTGCACCACCATGCCTGCCACCCGCCGCAATGGGGTAACTGCTGGATTGACCGGCAAACAGCAGGGGGGTTGGTGCTGCTCAGGGAATGTGGGTGGTTGTTTGCTACCCCCCTCCCCCCAAAAAAAACAACAGCTGCCACTGTTTCACTGTATGCAATACAGACACATGATACTGCATCCACATATGCAAGAAAAATTAATCCCCCAATTGTTACCTGGATCAATGTGATTAGCTGTGTAATCAAAGGTGTCATATGCAGTATGGTAAGCTGGATAGATTCGTGCTGAGGTCTTGCTCTGTAGGATTGAAAAATATGCAAGTCAGTAGGATGGAAAAATATGTCAACAATCAATATGGATCTTTATGAAGATTGATATTAAACACAGACACAAAGTCAAAATCATACAGGGATGCTGTCAGATGAGACAAAAATTGTATTATTTGGCATCAACACCAAATGATATGTCTAGCGGAAATACAATACAGCTCACCATCCAAATAACACCATTCCTACACTAAAGCACGGAGGTGATAATATCCTATTATGGCAATATTTCTCTGCAGCAGTGACTGGAGCACTTGTCAGAATGGAAGAAAAATGGATGGGGCAAAATACCATCAAATTCTAGAGGAAAATCTGATGCCCTCTGTCAGAAAGTTGTCAATGGGAAGACTGTTTACCTTCCAACATAACAATAACCCAAAGCACACAGCAAAAATGACCACACAACGTTTGAAGGAAAAAAAGGTGGATATCCTTACACGGCCTATTCAGAACCCAAACCCCATTGAAAATCTGTGGAACGACTTGAAGACTGCAGTCCACAAACGGTCACCATCAAATTTAACTGAACATTAGCAGTTCTGCAAAGAAGAGTGGGCAAATATTGTAAAGTCTAGATGTGAGAAATTAGTAGAGACATGTCCCAACAGACTCAAGGCTATAATTAAAGGTGGTCCAACAAAATACTGACAAAAGGGGGGTGATCCTTTTTCCAACTCAGTGATCCTGTTTTTGAAATGCTTTTTTTTCCCTGACATTTTGGTGTTATATCTTTCACTTGGATGTTAAAAGTTGCACTAGTAAATACAGTTGGATAAAAGAAAAACCGTGTATGTCTTCACTTCAAGCTGCAAAGCAACAAAATATGATTATTTTAAAGGGGGGTGATTCTTTTCTATACCCACTGTATAACTGAAGGTAAAACCTTTTTTTATTTGTTTTGGATAGAGAGCAGAGGGATTAGAACACCTGTCAGTTTTTATTGCTTATTTTTTATCTGCACCCCCTTGAAGGAGATTTGACCTCTCACTTAAAGTGTTTAGTGATGGGACAGGACGGGAAGGGAAATCTCTGCAATGGGACACAGATGGGGGAAAAAAATCTGACACCGCTTATAACTCTTCCTTACTCTATTCAAAATTTAAAAAAAAGTTTTGCCTATAGTTCTACTTTAAAGAAAAATATGTGGCATAAGACCAAAGGATTGAATCCCTCCTTTGTCAGCTAGATAGTACCAAAAACTGCAGTCAGAGTGCGAATATACTTATTATGAGATTGCCTGAGGCAACTGCACCCAAAGACATTATTCTGATACTTCAAGGAATCTTTAGAGGAAATATTTGGTCTCTCATCACCAGACCCTATTGAAATTGATAGGGCCCACAGAGCAGTCCGGCCTCCTGCACAAGACCGGGATCAGAGAGTCCTTGTAGCGCCACTCAACTGGTTGGATGAATGACATCGTCACCAAACAATTTTTTCATGCCTGAATTTTCTGCCTTGCTGTAAGTGTAAACTTTACAAGCATTTTAATATATTAATGCGGTTTTACACTATGAGGCTTTTTCTTTCCTTATATATGATTTCCTGAATCTTGGAGTTCCATCTTTATTTACATGGATGCAACAGTTTACATACCATTGTACCTGAGAAGTTTAAACTGTCTAATTGCTGTGATGTGGATCAGTGGTGTCTCCAGCTTTCATATTTAGGGGGGGCACATGGGGGGACAGGGACAAAAGTAGGGGGGCCAACTATAAAATGCAATTATATATATATATATATATATATATACTAGCTGAATACCCGGCGTTGCCCGGTCTTCCTATCTTAACCTTTTGGGGAGGAAAATCATCTATATATATAAAACTCAACGTGTGTGTGTGTGTGTGTATGTATGTATGTATGTATGTTCCAGCATCACGTCCAAACGGCTAAAGATATTAACATGAAACTTGGCACACATGTTACTTATATGTCAGCAACAAACATAGGATAGGTGGTTTAACCCTTACCCACCCCATTTGCCATGGTTGGGGTTTTTCTTTAAAGTCCCATTCAAATACATGTTACTTCATAACTTCCAAACGGCTGTAGATATTTCGATAACACTTGGTCACATGTTACTTATATGTCCACTTAAACTATAGGATAGTTAATTTATCCCTTAACTACCCCCATTTGTGAGGGTCGGGGTTTTTGTTTAAAGTCCCATGCAAATCAATGGGAAATGTATGTTCCCACATAACTTCTGTACGCCTGGAGATATTTCAATAATACCTGGTACACATATTACTTATATGCCAAATACAAATATATGACAGTTAAATTAACCCTTACCTACACCCTTATATAAAAGATGGGTATATTTATATTACTATGATTTTCCTCCCCAAAAGGTTAAGATAGGAAGACCGGGCGAAGCCAGGTATTCAGCTAGTAGTAATATAAATATACCCATCTTTTATATAAGGGTGTAGGTAAGGGTTAATTTAACTGTCATATATTTTTATTTGGCATATAAGTAATATGTGTACCAGGTATTATTGAAATATGAAAATAGTAAAAAAATCAGCGCAATATACAAGTAAAACACAATCAGCAGCTATGCACTAGGATTCAATTTATAAATTCCTTAAGAGTCAATGTAAAGTAGATAGTGCAGCGCTAGAGGAAAAGTCCAAATAAAGATCATCCAGGTGATTCTCTTATAAGTGACTGACAATATGAGGCATGCAGGTGATATAGCGTGGGTTAGCAGGAGACCTCCACCAATAGTAACAATAGCCGCTCACCTCACTGATAATAAAAAATCGCTTTCCCATAAGGGTCAATCCCAGGCATGTAACAGCATAATCCAAGCAGGAAAGGAATACATCTCAGGTAATATCAGCATGGATGGCAGATCTCAAATAATATCAGCATGGATAGCAGCCATGGAATCCGATGTAAGAAAAACAAAACATAGTGTTTCTCCGCAATAACCAATATAACATTTAATAGTGAAAATACACTTACATAAAAAGCACTATATCCAGTGCTAGGAATCAAATGCAAACAAAAACGCACAGCATGGTCCGATAGATGGCAGCGGGTGACGTCACGTACTTCCCTACCGAACGTTGCGTCCCAAGGGCGGGACTTCTTCAGCGGATGTAGGGGAGAGGAAACGTGCACCCAGTTATATACATGTATGTTGCTATAGAGAGTAAGTGGCTATAATGCAGCATATGGACCAAAAAGGTCTCTAGCTACAGGGCAGTGTGTGGGACCGTCCCACACACTGCCCTGTAGCTAGAGACCTCTCCCTCCATATGCTGCATTGTAGCCACTTACTCTCTATAGCAACATACATGTATATAACTGGGTGCACGTTTCCTCTCCCCTACATCCGCTGAAGAAGTCCCGCCCTTGGGACGCAACGTTCGGTAGGGAAGTACGTGACGTCACCCGCTGCCATCTATCGGACCATGCTGTGCGTTTTTGTTTGCATTTGATTCCTAGCACTGGATATAGTGCTTTTTATGCAAGTGTATTTTCACTATTAAATGTTATATTGGTTATTGCGGAGAAACACTATGTTTTGTTTTTCTTACATCGGATTCCATGGCTGCTATCCATGCTGATATTATTTGAGATCTGCCATCCATGCTGATATTACCTGAGATGTATTCCTTTCCTGCTTGGATTATGCTGTTACATGCCTGGGATTGACCCTTATGGGAAAGCGATTTTTTATTATCAGTGAGGTGAGCGGCCATTGTTACTATTGGTGGAGGTCTCCTGCTAACCCACGCTATATCACCTGCATGCCTCATATTGTCAGTCACTTATAAGAGAATCACCTGGATGATCTTTATTTGGACTTTTCCTCTAGCGCTGCACTATCTACTTTATATTATTGAAATATCTCCAGGCGTACAGAAGTGGCACTATTGGTTATAGAGAGCCGAGCCCCCAGCTGGTCACCTAGCAGCAGTAATGCTGTATAACCTTCTCTGTTGACATGCTGATCGGCATGTGATCCAGGTGATGCTCCCAGTCAGATCTAATAAACACAGTATTTATTAGCATCAAGAGTACAACCACATAAATATAATCAACCGTATGATCAGCAGCCATGTGGGCTCTATGCCTGTAAAGTGTGGGCTTTGATCAATAAAATCACTGATATTTATGACTAGGATTTGACTAAGAGCATTACCTGGATTGCATCCCGATCAGCAGAGAAGGGTCCACTGCTGCTAAGCAACCTGCAGGGAGCTCAACTGTCTACAACCAATAGAGATGGGCTCGGGTGTGTTTGAAATCCCACATGCCCGATCACGCCAGGAAGCCGACACTCCACAGTGCTAATCAATGTATGGGCTGCCTAAGAGCTAAGACCAGCCATAGACAGTTTAAATCTCAGCTGGTTCAGCAGAAACTGGCTGAGATTTGAACCATTAATGAGCAGATTCTCTTATAATTATCACTAGTGGTTGCTGTATAGTCACTAGTGATAATCACTGTTTGTCGGGAGAATATAATTGCTGGGCAGGAGGGATATTCCCCTGTCACCACTGTCTGTTGATGGGGGAATCATGCACGTTTCTTTCCTGCAATCTGTGGATGCAGGAAAGAAATTTGCACCGTATATTATCTGCCTAACTGAAAGTGAAAGTAAATTGTGAATGTTTTGAAAGAACAGGAGAGGGGGAGGGAGACAGATGGGGGGGAGAGAAGGGATGGAGATAATGTAGTTCAGTGATTACAGTGTACTGCAGTCTGCAGTGCACACACTTAAACACAGGCCAGGCTAGAATATCTGGTTGTGTGAGCGCTCGCATTATGCAGTGTCGGCGAGCACAGGGAGGGGGAGAAATTACCCGCAGAGCTGACTGGGGACGCTCTCCCTCTCGGGGAGCAAAATACAAAAATTGCAAGAAAAGAAAAAAAACATATTTTTTTGGGGGGGGCACATGGTGGGGCACAGCATGATGTTGGGGGGGTCAGGGCCCCCTCTGGCCCCCCCCCTAGGGATGCCTCTGATGTGGATGAGCTGAATGTCTATGGATGTGAGTCAGTTCCTCGTTCTTTGAATCACCGGAGTTCAATCTTTGGAGGTGTTTGGTTGTGAAAAAACCTAGGAGAGTGATATGCACACAGGCGGTCATATTCCACAGCAAGTTTGATCTCTGTAATAGGGATCCACCATATCTGGTAAGAGACCAACTTTACTTTATGAAACTTCCTATTTCAAGTCATTGGAGATTATTTACAAGTGGAATCCAGTAGACATCTTGCAAAATTTCAGCACTTTTCAGCATAGGAGAGTAATGCAGAAATCTGAAAAGATTCCATATGCTGCATCTTTGCTCATGAATATGAACTTTGGGCGATATAATTGTTTATCACATAAGGCACAATTTTTTCATACATAGATTGTTTATTTATTTGTACTATTTTGAGCACCTCAGACTGTCACTTACGCACTTAGTCTCAATCTATTAAGGCAATTACCTCACATATTACTGTGTTCACATCAGTCACTTTTTGTTCATTATAATATATTGTGCTACATACTTTAACACATGGAATAGCGCACCATTTACTGTATATTATTAGTATTTATTTGGTTCCTTCCTGGTCTTGAGTAGTAGCTGTTCCATCATACGAGAGGTCAAAAATTTGGTCTCATCATCAGACCCTATTGAATTTGATAGGGCCCACAGAGCACTTAGGCCTCCTGTACAAGACCCATACAGTCCTAGGGACATTATATGTAAGCTGAAATTATATACTATCAAAGAGCGCATTATGCAACAGATGAACAAAGATCTGTACTTCGAATTTAATGGGGCTTATCTCTCATTTTACCCAGACTTGTCCAGGTGCAACTTTTTTGCAGCACTGGGCATTTTGCCCCTTGCTGAATGCCCTTTTTGCTGCAGGCCTCGCCTAGAAATGGGGGTTTCCCTTTAGCCCTCAGGTCTAGAAAAATGATTGTATTTAAGCTCAAATTGAGAGAGAAATTACCGTCCTCAGTTTCTCTCTCGATTGGAGCTTGAACCCATTGACTTTGCAAATTGGTGATGCACTACATACATTCCCATGCCTGCTACGCCTCAACCATAGCTGCCTGTACACTTAAAAGGCCAATCGGACAGATGCAAACGACCATCATCAAGCACCTCACTGCAGACTTCCTTCATAAGAGACTGACAAGAATCCTGCACACCCTCTTTCTAGTCTTTTCTTACGTAATGAAAATTCCAACCACTGTTACATACACAGCTGTGTAGATAACTCTATTGCCTTGTGTAACCCAATTCCACAGGCAGCTCTCTTGGCTCACAGTACGGTACCCACGAAAGAAGGCAAGAATCTCACTGCTGAATGAAAACCTGAAGATTTTTGCAAAAATATTGGCAAACCAATTGAAGTATCTTATTCCAATGGTAATACATCCCGACCTGATGGGCTTTATACAGGGTTGGGAGGCCAGAGAACTCCTTATCCATTGACCCTGTTTCTGTTTGCCCTCACCTTGGAACCCCTGCTCTGCAAAATCAGGGCAGGGGCATAATTGTGGGTGCTGTTGAACACAAGCTCTCTGCTGATGACATTTTGTTCCATGTCATAGACTCATTTGTCTCTTTGTCAAACCTCCTTGTAGAGCTGTGTAAATACAGATGTCTCTAGCTTTAAAATCAACTACTCTATATCAGAGATTTTATCGATCACGGTGCCTTCTGATCTTGCCTCTAACCTGAAAAGTGCTTTCTCCTTTACCTGGGCTTCCCCTGCTTTGAAATACCTGAAAAACACAGCTTACTGAATGACTAGACTCTCTCTATGCAAAGAATTATGCCCCATTTCTGCGTACTCTACGTAGTCATCTTCAGTCCTGGAAAAAAACTTCACTTGGCTAGGACATACCAAAATAATCAAGATAAACAGTATTCTAGGCAGTATGTTTTTCCTGCAAATGGGGCCTGTGTCCCTACCCAAACAAATATTCATACAGCTCATAAGCATGTTTATCTCATTTGTATGGAATAGAAAGAGACTGCGAATAGCTATGACTGTATGATCCAAGCAGCCCAGAGGAATACCAGATATTTGGCAATGCTATAACGCTGTTTCTTTCAAAGAATTCTTAACTGTCGTCATCTAAACTTTGGGTCCCACTGGATAAATATGTGTCTGATCAAAACTTGTTACATGCTCCTTGGCTACCCAGTTGTTACAATGGTCTATCAGAGGGCGCATCCCCACTGATGACCAATACCCTCAAGGCATGGGATTGGCTGAACCATTCCCACTCCTTGGCACCTTCTGTGTCACTGCTGACACTGATAGGTGGCTACCTGTGGTTCCACGCCAGAGAGCGACTTGCCTTTTTTGGTATTTGGGCCCAAGATGGGGACATGCGTTGCTGTAACTTTTTAGAGCATGGTACACTGGTTCAACTGGAGACCCTTCAGCAGTGCTACCAAAGTTTCCCTATGGACTTCAGGTGATATAAACAACTTTACCACTTGTTTTCTACCCAAGGCCTCTTAAACCGTGCTATATCATCCCTCATGATGTTTAGGCAACTTTGTAATGCAAGGATTCCACCCCACACATGATCTCAGTCCCATATAAGATGCTCAAATCTAGTACCAAACCTGTGAAACTAGCAATGGGAAAACTTGGGAAAGGGAGTGTGACCTCCAGTGTGAGTTCTCTGAGAAGCAACTGCAGCATCTACACCAACTGACCCACTCTGCTCCATAGACTTCAAAACACAGAATATTAAAAATGATTGATATGGTGATACCAGGCACCCACTACTTAAGCTCGGATTTACTCATTAATGTCAGATCGTTGCTGAAGGGGATGTGGCCAACGAGCCATGTTCCTTCATGTGCGGTGGGAATGCCCCACAATTAATGCTTTCTTGGTGCACATTAGTGCTCAGATGGCATAGAAATAGATCTTCTTTGTTTTCTGTTGCACTTCCCGCTTACTAGCTGAAGGTATTGGACCAGGAAGGTAACCAAGGCAATGGGGGCCGAGGAATGAATCAAGGCTGCGAGATTGGGGTGATTAAACTCAAGTGGTAGGTGCGTTTACAATGAGTCCAGAAACAAAATTTTAGGACATGGCAACCCACTTTTATTTAAACAAATATCACAATTCAAACAGGTATGTCTTCCTACGAAGTTGGTTCTCACAATCACTGCAAAACATAACATTTAGCCTCCTGGCTCTCTTGTGGCAGCTTTACTGCTCCAAGTACCTCTTTAGGTTCCCTCCTGAACGTTTGTTCATTTGTTTGGTCCACTTGCCAATGAAACACATCCCAGTGTTTATGCATAGACGCTGTGCCTCAGCTCTGCGTCTTCCTTACAGCTTCCTAGCTGTTTGTGTCCCTCTTGGACTATCTCTGTACAGCTCTCTAGCTGTTTCTTCTTGTCCCAAAAGGAACTAATCTCAGGCTTGGGCCTTCCTCTGTCCCAACCTGAACACCACTGATGCCTGACAGCATCTCACACTGCTCCTTTCAGACACACTGACCTCCATTAGGAGGGTACACTGACCTCCATTAGGAGGGTACACTGACCTCCATCAGGAGGGTGGGGCCCTGAGTTCTAACTCTATTATGAAGCCAGCACACACCTGAGCAATCAGTGTGCTTTCTTCTTCCAAAAATCTGGCATAAACCACCATTGTGGGGGTCAACCTGCTACGCAGCATGTAGAGGCACGCGTGAACGTCTTACAGTAATATGATATGGGCTACCTGGAGGGCGGAGGCACTACACATCAGGGTCAAATGCTGTATCATCAAGTTTAGATGCTGCCTTGCTCACCCTAGCAGAGACCCTGGATGTGATGACCTTAGGTCACCCCCTAACTCCCACCTCCCCTGAAGGAATATAATGTGAGGAAATGTTATAGCTTGCTGGGTATTCATCCTATTAGGTTTTCTCTGACTTTTGAGTTTGTTCTTTATTGGTTTACTGTAGAATACATTTTATCAAGAGTGGCTGGAACCTCTAGACGCTAGCTTTCCCACTTCTGGGAGTCCGGCCGCAGCCGTGACGCGGCTCCTCCTCCTCCCCTGGCTGCCGGGCTAATAGGAGAGAGGATCGGGGCCTTGCGCATGTACAGTTGGGTTCCCGGTGTGAAGCCGAAAGGCTACACTGTCGGGTTCCCTTACCCGCAATGGCGGCGGCAGCACCCGACAGCTGAGGGACAGCAGGACAGGTAAGTCTCCATTTTTTTCCCCCTGGACCTCCGCTTTAAGTGCAATGGGATCTCAGCCTATTGTTTTGTATCTCAAAATGTATGAATAAAGATTATATTTAAAAAATCTCTTTACAGCACAGAAGTACAGTAGGAAATTTCAATCATCAAAGCTCTATCTATCTCTACACACGGTTTAGAATCTCGTTAGGAAAAAAACGTTTATTCTCTTGCCGGCCGAGTGTACACACACTCCATTCAATAGAACCGCTGTTCTTTTGAATGGCACAACCGTGGTGACATCATTGACTACGACGAGCATGCGCTCGTCACATTCGATGCCGTCGCCGCCATCTTGCTACACCCTACCTATGACTTGGAAGTTACTGCGCATGCGTCAAAGTAATTTTGAGCATGCACAGGTTTCCACGGCGACACGTAAGTATACAGACGCGCGGGTTTCTCGGCAGGAAAACACTGCCAAGAATCACGACGAGAAAATAGAGAGAAATAGAGAGCAGATTCTCTATTTTTCTCGTCTAGATTCTGGGCAGTTTTCTTGACGAGAAACGTCAAAGTCTCGTACACACGCACGTTTTACTCTGAAACCGAGCTTGTGTACGAGGCTTAAGTCAGTCTTTTTCATCCTTTTCAACACAGAGGAACCCTTTAAATAACTTTCCGGTCTCAGGGAACCCCTTCTAAAAATGTCTACAACTCATGATACATTAGTGTGATGGTCAGTAGGAAGAATGCTGCCTACACTTGTGGTCATTGGGAAGAATCCCTTCTTACAGATAACTAAAAATATCAATGGTGTCAGTGAGAACTTATCTAAGGCCTTGTACACACGACCGAACATGTCCGCTGAAACTGGTACGCGGACCAGTTTCGGCTGACATATCCGACCGTGTGTAGGGCCTAGCAGGCACTTTTCCGGCCGAGCGGACAGGTTTCCAGCGGACAAAAGTTACTTAGCATGCTAAGAAACTTGTCCGCTGGAAACCTGTCCGTCGGACATGTCTGATGGTTAGTACGACTCATCGGACATGTCCGCTGATTATGACGTATATCCAGCGGCCCGAAATCGCGTGCATGCGTCGAATTGATTCGACGCATGCGTGGAAGCATTGAACTCGCGTGATAGAGAACGTCGGTGTCTTTTACTTCACCCGTTCTCTGTCCGTGGGGATTTTGGTCTGATGGTGTGTACACACATCAGACCAAAAGCTCCCAGCAGACATGTCCGATGAAAACTGTCCACGGACTGTTTTCATCGGACATGTCTGCTCGTGTGTACAAGGCCTAAGAGGCAAATATTGCACATTGCAACCCCTAGCAACCTCTGGAGGAACCCTAGACTTCCATGGAACCCTGGTTGAGAAACCCTGGTATAAGTGATCAAAAAAACAACTTCTGTACAAATGTAGCAAAATGCAAATGTTATGGATAGTCAGATTTAGTTTTCCTGGAACTTTACTGATCTGTGTATTTGCACATACAATGCTTTTTGTTGTTAAAGTGATTAGCTCTCATGAACCATGAGCAAGATGTATTACCGGGTCATAGGTGTAGGCAAGGTCCATGCACGTGATACCCAAATAATGAAGAAAAGGGGCGTAGTCACTCCCAGCTCCAAGTGTACCCAACCTGTAAGGACATCAGATAATAAATGCATGCATTGTAGACGATAGAAAGCAGAGTTTGTTAGTACACAAAAAGTCATGTTTCAGTTTTTGCTAGATACTGGTAAGTTTAGTATCCCACTGGCCTAGTTTACCTCACTGCATTTGAAACATCTCCAGTAGGGTTGTCCCGATACCGATACTAGTATCGGTATCGGGACCGATTCCGAGTATTTGTGGGAGTACTTGTACTCCCGCAAATACCCCCGATGCCAGATCCGATACCCCCCATATTTTAAACCCAAAACCAAAATCATAACATATTGCAGCTTACCAGTCCTTACATGTGGGGGCTGCATTAGTTAACCTTTTCTTCTGGTCTTTTTACTTTATTTTCAGCCGGTAATCCTGCAAATAAGAGTATTCCCATCCCTTCATGTCTACACTCACTTGGGCCAGATTCAGAAAGGAGATACGAAGGCGTATCTCCGGATACGCCGTTGTATCTCTGAGTGTGCGTGGTCATAACTATGCGACTGATTCAGAGAATCAGTTACGCATAGATTTCCCTAAGATCCGACCGGCGTAAGTGTCTTACACCGTCGTATCTTAGGCTGAATATTTACGCTGGCCGCTAAGTGGCACTTCCGTATAGTTACGCGAGGAATATGCAAATGAGCTAGATACGCCGATTCAGAAACGTACGTCCGGCCGGCGCATTTTTTTACGTCGTTTACGTTAGGCTTTTTCCGGCGTAAAGTTACCCCTTCTATATGAGGCGTAGCTAATGTTAAGTATGGACGTCGTTCCTGCGTAAATTTTTTTAAATTTTACGTCGTTTGCGTAAGTCATTCGCGAATAGGGCTGTACGTAAGTTACGTTCACGTCTAAAGCATTGACGATTTGCGGCGTAATTTCGAGCATGCGCACATGTACATCATCCACATTTGAATTATTCGGGCTTACGCTGACACACATACCTTACGCCGCCGTAACTAAGGGCGCAAGTTGTTTCTGAATACGGAACTTGCGTCCAAATTTACCACGGCGTAATGTATCTGCGATACATTACGCCCACCCAAAGATAGACAATTCTATCTGAATCCGGGCCACTGTATCTATAGTGGGAGCCATGGTTGTCACACAGGTTGGACATCAAACATGTGTGCCATGTGTGCCACTATGACTCTCAACTTTTCACCCCCTATGGACCAGAGAAATATTTACAATTCTGCTATAGACTTACTTCTGCAATAACTTTGTCATTACTAAAGATAACAAGGTATTTCATATATTGTTTTTTAAGACAAAAAGGGCTTTCCGTAATTATTGTTTTGTAACAATGTAATTTCTCTCACAATCCTCAAACAATTAAATGTAACAAAACAAAATGCATTTTTCTTTTTTGACCCATGCTAGTTTAAAAATAAATATTGTTACTGCAGATAGAAAGTGCACATTTTATTCTGTAATTTGTCTTAATTAAAAATTATGATTCTGGTACGAAGCCATACAAGTTTATTTACAAATTAAATAAAGTGTATTTTTTTTTATTTTGTGCTTTAAAAAAAAAAAAGTCAATATATGTGTATAAATATTAGCAAATAAAAAACAAAAAAGTTTAAATATTAAGGGTTAAAAAATAGAAAACAAACAAAAAAATCAGTAGGAAAATAATTATTGAATATATAAGGAGAATAAGGATTTAACTAGTCCTGATTAGAATACAATTAAAAGTTAATAAGGAGTTAAACAGAGGGACATTTTATTTAAAGCGGGGGTTCTGCGGGACATAGTTTTTTTTTTTTAGCTGTGCATCTACAGGTTTTAGGTTTGTCAACCTTGTACTCACATGTCTGAAGTTTCTATTCCTCCGCACTGTCAATCGGCCGTAAATAATATTTTATAAAATTTGCTCCTGGAATGTTCCATCTTACTTGTGGGCATTGTGAAGCCCACAAGCAAATACTTCCAGGAAGCGGTGAATGCTGATATCCCAGCATTCACCGCTCTATCCCGGTGTATAATGGCATAATTTACCTTTTTTTGCCATAAATAAAATGGCGGAATTAGATCCGCCCTCGTCACGTGACCTGCTTCTTGAGTCACGTGATGAGTAAAATCCAGCGAGATTTCGTCTTTCGGCGTTATGAATAGTGTCCTGGAATGCATGACGCTGTGCTCCCAGGAGACATTTTGAACTACTCCCAGAAAACACCGGGGCACTGAGAAAGGGAAGAGACACACCCACTCCCATGGGAGACAGGAAGTGTCTGCAAATAACACCAGAATAAAGGTATTTCAAGGCATTAAAAAAATTTCGATAGCCAAATGTTTATGTAAATAGTAAGCTGTTCTGGATAAGCTCTAGTTTATATTTAGGGTGAACCTCCGCTTAAAAAAAAAAAAAAAGTTTTACTTGTCAGGGTACTTTAACTGCCATTATCTGCAGATAAATGGTCATAAAAGGTTACAAATGTAACATAATTTTACTTTGTATCATTTGTCGGAGCAGCTTGTGGATAAACATTGTTCAACATTGCTTTTTTGACAGCTGCAGCTTCTCAGACCTTCTTTGTGTACACGTTAAAGTGGTTGTAAACCCATATTTCGAACTTTATGTACAGGCAAGCCTATATTAAGGCTTACCTGTAGCTACCCTGGATATCTCATAAACCTGCATGGTTTAGGAGATATCCCCCTGTGTCTGCATGTGCCGAAGTGATCGGCACATGCGCACTGAAGCAAAAGCACGTCGTGTCGCTGCTTCAGTTAGCTGTGCCGTTACTGGCGGCTCCCACGCGCCGGAGCCGCGATACCTGGAAGTAAGCTCCGGGAGAGATGTCCGTGGCTGGAGGGGGGGTCAAGGACGGCTATGGGGGCTTCGATCTTTTTTTAAGGCTTTACAACCACTTTAATTTGGCTTTGATTATTCAGAGCCAAATTGCTGTGTACTGGAAGTGGGGAGTCAGGGCAGAAGGACTGGATGTGCTACACGCCCTGTGTATAATGATGACCTTTTTTGGTGGCGTGTGTAGTACGCCCAAAGTGTGATACTAGTTAAATATGTAAGATTTGTTAAACATCGATGTAAATACAATTTGAGTCCATAATTCACTGACTTGCATATAATTTGGGTAATGCTATAAAAAATGGATGCAAATAAACTATAAGATTGGGTTATTACCTTGGTATTAAACCTCCATAGATTGAGCTGGAGCGGTTAAAGTGGCGGATCCAGTTATCATAAACGTTAAGAGAATTGAAAGGGGTTTGTACCTACAATACAAAATATGTAAGAACATAAACAGCTGCCAGGAGGCAGACCTATATCCTAAGACATTGTACTGTAAGGGGTTAGCTCGGTAGCGGGGGTGTGTGACCCTCTGCATGGGTTCACTACACACGGAACTAGACAGAAAGGCAGTCGAAGATGGTTGAAAACAAAGATTTTGAGAGTTTAATTATCCATCTTGCTGGAAACAATTGCAAGCATCCAAACAGCATAAACAAAATCAAACATAAAATAAACCCTGGCCACTTGGGGCGTCTACCTTCACCACACAGGAACCTATCTATGGAGTCTGGCACAGCCTATTGCTGGGCAGACACTGATGGTCATACAGCAGAAAACAAAAGTCTTTTTGATTTTTATCACACAGAAAAATCAACAGCACCTCACCTCCTCAGAAGTATTTCTGTAGACTGCACTCCTTCACTCAGAAAGCCTCAGGATGCAGCAATCAGTGGTAATCCTCTGGATTACTTATAGAGGCCTTAATTGCCTCATTCTGAACAGCTGAAGTTTTTCCAACGTCCTTAAACCTTTCTGGCTACTTCTGCAGCCGACACCCGATAATAATCGGTGTATTGTCTAAGCAAGGCAGAAATGTATCTCCCGTCTGTGACAACACCCACAGATTTACCTGACTTCATGTCACAGTACCTATAGCTTCAGTAAAAAGAAAAACAATGTGTAGAGCAAACTTTTGCATAATATTTGCAAAGCTTTCAGTAAGCTTTTAAGTGGAACTACACTTCATTTGAGCACAAAATACCATAAATTCTATTTATTTCTTTTTTAATATAAAAAAAAAACTCATCCACCCATATATGCCTCCATGATTTATTTTGTTGAGAAATCACTTTGAAAAACATCCCCTAGGATTTCTGCCCATGGCCATATGAGTAGTAAGGGCAGATGATTCATGCAGAATTTACTTTCTTGAATTCACCAGCCCTTAGCGCATGCATGCAAGCAGGAGAGGGTGTACTTAGCTGAAAAAGGCCCTCCTCCCCACCTCACCACCTCCCCTCCTAAAGATTCCTGGGATGTATGACATCATTTGCCTAGGCATGGAAGCCGGGAAGTAACTAAAGAAATGTAAAAAAAAGTTTAAAACAAGCAAATCTGCTTCTCTATCCTTTTACTATTGCTAGCAGTATAAGGATTAACAATTGTCATTGTTGATTGAGAGAGTGAAGTTCCACTTTAAGCAGCTTTGTTGAGGTCTTTAACCACTTCCCACCTAGCCTATTGTAAAATGATGGCTGAGCAGGAGCACAGTTATTCCCCAGGGGGTGCGCAGCAGCTCGATCTGTGACCCGTTCTGTAAACCAGATACAGCAGGACATAGATGATTGAACCAGGCTGCTGTGCGAGGCCCTGGTACCATGTGACCAATCACAGTGATCACATGTCTGTTGTCAACAATGGCTTTCTTTCATTCATAGTCATTGTGTGTACTATTGTGATCGCTGTGTTTGGTCACAGTTATCACATGGTACAGGGGCCAATCACAGCTGACCTGTACCATGTGATAGCTGTGGCCAATCACAGCTATCATAATAGTACACAATGGTGCATGAATGTTGCCATTCGAAAAAGTATTGATTATATACAGTGGTCATCACTGTAATAAGCAATCATAGTGTTCCTATGATCCTCTCTGCCCAGAGGAGTACAGTACAGTGTCACTATGGAACACTTTACCAGTTCCCTAAGCAGAACACAGATTGCCTGAACTCATGATTTATATATGACAAACAGTGTTCTGTACCTGTTTAGCAGCAGTGAATATAACATCCTGAACTGGAGGTGTCCCTTGTGCTCGCAGTGTGGCATTTGCTGTTGGAATATAAGAATATTATATTGAAATATGGCATATAAAAATACATTGATTTTCTATAAATTAATGATTTACATACACATGATCAATCAGGTGCTTTATCATATCTCAGTGGTGGCATTAATATTGACCAGGCTTCTGTAAATTGAGAACCCACAAACATCTGTTTTTTAATTGTACTTACAGCAAAAATTATGGGTTTTTCTTCTTGCACATGATATGGTACGCTTTGAAAGTGAAATTTCACTGAATTCACTAAGCTCTGGTGAAAATTCCCATGCAAATTGCTACTTCCCTTGCAATGTGAACAGTCTATTTGCATTTAGTAAATTAACCCCATAGTATCAAAAATGCTGTAACCTTTCTGAATAATTAACGATGGAGACAATTATTCTCTATTTCTATGAAGGTTTCAGATCAGGGGTCAAGTCCTGGGGAAAAAAGTGTGGGAACTCCCACCAAAGATCCACTCCCCAACGGAAAAAAAAAAGATGATACGCTCATATGTATAATTACTAAACCGCATGTTGTTTTTTTTTCTATACACTGTACCTTAGTAATCCTTTATGTTACTGGCCGCTTCCTGTATATGGATTCATCGGGTAGTGTGCAGGTATTTAAATTTAGCAAGTTCTTTCGAAATCCCGCGATAACTCGCGGCAGACCTCCGCAATGTCTCCTGGGAACAATGACAAAAGCTCCCAGGAGACATTGCGGCATCGAGGAAGTGACGGAATACCCGCACACTACCTGATAAATCCATATACAGGAAGCGGCCAGTAACATAAAGAATTACTAAGGTTCGCCTGCCCCTGACAGTGACTCGAGCTGGGCATCACCGCTTAGTGAAGGATCGGCTCGGGTGGCTCGGCTGCTCTAGTCCTGCAAGGGGAACTGAGTTCCTGCTGTGAAAAAAGTGCAGGAACTCCGTTCCCACGCGTTCCCGCAGGACTTGAGCCCTGTTTCAGATGCTGTCAAAATAATGGTGCAACACATACAAAAGGTGCATTCCTCTTTCCTACCCCTTGTAATTTCAAATTTTTCTAAATTAATATGTTGTGTTATTCTGAACCTAGTTAATAAATCTAATTAAACAAGCTTTAAAAAGAATACTGATGTAATTGGATTACCTCTTAAGAGGGAGTTCCGCCCACCCCACAAAAAGTTTCAAGTCAGCAGCTACAAATACTGCAACTGCTGACTTTTAATATATGGACACTGAGGCCTCGTACACACGACCATGTTTCTCGGCAAAAACCAGCAAGAAACTTGCTGGGAGATATTTTTTTGCCGAGGAAAACGGTTGTGTGTACATTTTCGTCGAGGAAACTGTTGAGAACCTCGACGATCCAAAAAGAGAGCAAGTTCTCTATTTTCTCGACGGGAGTCTGATTTGGCTCGTTGAGGATCACGACGGGCTGGTTTTCAACGAGAAACTCGGACGTCTGTATGCTAAGAAACCCGCGCTTGCTCAGAATAAAGTATTAGACGGGAGTAAAAGTAGCATTTGTAACGGAGATAACACATTTTTAAAGCTGTAACAGACTGAAAAGTGCAAATCGTCTCTTACCAAACTTTTATTTAACACGCAAACACATGAAATTAGCAAAAGCAGCCCCAAGAGTTTAGCCAGTGGAATCGAACTTCCCCTGCCGTTGTATGTGTTGTGTGTCACGCTTTTGAGAACGAGGAGATTTTGGCTTGACTGTGTGTACGCAAAGCAAGCTTGTCAAGTTCCTCGACAAGCCTAACAAGGAACTCGATGTGTTTCGCCCGTCGAGTTTCTCGGTCGTGTGTACGAGGCCTTACATGTGCAGGGAGCCCGCAATGTCGGAAACCGCAGCCGATCTTCGGATGCAGCCGCTGACATTGCCAGTAAGGGAACCTGGCAGTGAAGCCTGCATGAAGCTTGCTGCGCATTTCAATTGGTCCGGCGGAGGAGAAAGGAGGAGGGGGCCGGACTTCTGACATATGTCACTGCGGTGAGGTCTGACGGAAGTGGGGACAGGGTACCTGTTAAAAACTGGTCTCTGCCCCCCCCCCCCCCGAAAGGTGACAAATGTGGCACCTGATGGGGGGAGAAGAGGAATAAGCAGAAGTTCCACTTTTGGGTGGAACTTCGTTTAAGTACATGCAACAGAATTGCTGAGACCATATATACAACCAGTGGCAGGACAAGGTCTGAGACTGAGGGTGCTTGCACATCTGCACATACAGTGGCCTGGCACAAGGTGCAGAACTGACAGCCACTGCCCATTGGCTCTAGTGGCTTGTACACACCATAGTTTTTCCTGACGTGCAAAAAGCCATAGTTTTTCCCAACGTGATTCCTCTCCAGCCTGACTTGCATACACACGTTCATGCAAAAAAAACGTCTGACCAAAGTGCGGTGACGTACAACGCATACAACGGGACTATAAAGGGGAAGTTCCTTTCAAATAGCGCCACCCTTTGGGCTGCTTTTGCTGATCCTCGTGTTAGTAAAAGTTTGGTGAGAGACGATTCGTGCTTTTCAGTTTTCGCGCTTTTCAGTACGTTACAGTGTGACGAATGTGATATCTCCTTTCCGAACGCTAGTTTTACCAGAACGAGCGCTCCCGTCTCATACTTGATTCTGAGCATGCATGTATTTTTCACCTTTGGAAAAGCATACACACGTCCGTTTTTTCGCGACGAGAAAAAGACTGACGGGAAACACGACGAGAAAAAAGAGAGCTGGTTTAAAAAAAATTGCGGGCAGTTTTTTCGTCGAGAAAACTGGTAGGGAGCATACACACGACCAGTTTTCACGACCAATATAAAAAATGGCAGTTTTCTCGTCATGAAAAGCGGTCGTGTGTACAAGCAAGGCCGCTGTTAGAAATCATGGGGCCCCGTACAGCCTACCTGTCGAGGTTTTCATTATTATTGTTAACCACATTTTTTTTCTTCTATCCTATAATTCATCCAAATGTAGTAGAACTTTTAACAATATATTAATAATTAATATATTAACCACTTAAGACCCGGACCAAAATGCAGGTAAAGGACCTGGCCAGTTTTTGCGATTCGGCACTGCGTTGATTTAACTGACAATTGCGCGGTCGTGCGACGTGGCTCCCAAACAAAATTGGCGTCCTTTTTTTCCCACAAATAGAGCTTTCTTTTGGTGGTATTTGATCACCTCTGCGGTTTTTATATTTTGCGCTATAAACAAAAATAGAGCGTCAATTTTGAAAAAAATGCAATATTTTTTCCTTTTTGCTATAATAAATATCCCCCAAGAATATATATAAAAAAAATATTTTTCCTCAGTTTAGGCCGATACGTATTCTTCTACCTATTTTTGGTAAAAAAAAATTGATCGGTTTGCGCAAAATTTATAGGGCCAGATCCTCAGAGCGAGTACGCCGGCGTATCTACTGATACGCCGGCGTACTTTTAAATTACCCGCGTTGTATCTTTAGTTTGAATCCTCAAACCAAGATACAACGGCATCTGGGTTAGATTCGACAGGCGTACGGCTTCGTACGCCTTCGGATCTAAGATGCAATACTTCGGCATCCGCTGGGTGGCGTTCACGTCGTTTTCCGCGTCGGGTATGCAAATTAGCTATTTCCGACGATCCGCGAACGTACGAGCGGCCGGCGCATTCCTTTACGTCGTCTCTAGTCGGCTTTTTCCGGCGTATAGTTAAAGCTGGTATTTTGCGGCGTATAGTTAGACTTGCCATATTAAGTATGGCCGTCGTTCCCGCGTCGAAATTTGATTTTTTTTTTTTTTGCGTAAGTCGTCCGTGAATCGGGATGGACGTAATTCACGTCTAAGTTAAAAAAAATTACGTCGTTGCGACGTCATTTAGCGCAATGCACGGCGGGAAATTTAGAAACGGAGCATGCGCAGTTCATTTGGCGCGGGGACGCGCTTCATTTAAATGAACCAAAAAGGAAAACTCTGCGCTCCTGAAAGTTCACCAATTATAAATCCACTTAATGTTTGTGAAGAAAAAAACATACATTAACACTTTAATTTTCGGAAGATCCAGTCCTTTATATGGTTAAAAAAGGGAAAGTTTCCACAATGTGCACAATATAATAATATATATACAGTATTATATATATTATATATTATATATTATACAGTATAATTTATAATTGGTGAACTTTCAGGAGCGCAGAGTTTTCCTTTTTGGTGTATTTGTGTATTTGTGGTACTTCAGGGTATCCGGATCTCTGCAGCACGGACTGTTCTCAGCCCATACGAGGGTTTCAAGTATTTCATGGGATATTAGTTATTTCCCATTGAGCGCCAGTGATTTTTTTGTATCTTCATTTAAATGAAACACGCCCCCTAATCGCCGATTTGAATTCTGCCGCCAGAGATACACTACGCCGCCGTAACTTACGGCGCAAATTCTTTGAGGATTCAAAGCAGCCAAAAGTAAGTTACAGCGGCGTAGCGTATCTCACATACGCTGCGCCGATCTATTTCTATGTGGATCTGGCCCATAGTGTTTACAAAATAGGGGATAGTTTTATTGCATTTTTATTAATATTTTTTTTTTTACTACTAATGGCGGCGATCAGCGATTTTTTTCATGACCGCGACATTATGGCGGACACATTATGGCTCCGGGGACCGATCGCAGGACTCCAGTGGCGATCGGGTCCACGGGTCCCACGGCCACGCTCAGGGAGCTTCGGATCGGGACGCTGGCGCGTGCCCGCAACCCACGGCTGGGCACTTAAAGAGGACGTACAGGTATGTGCTTGTGCCCAGCTGTGCCATTCTGCCGACGTATATGTGCAGGAGGCGGTCCTTAAGTGGTTAAAGAGAATTAATATATTAAATTACTGTACAGGCATCAGAGTTTACATGATTGCTTTAAAGCGTATGTTACCCCGACACTTCATATTCCTGATATGTGCCTGCTGTACCACGTACTTGTATGACAAAGTATCCTGTTCTATTTGTATTGCTTCCTTTTATGTGGAATCCCTGGTGTTCCTGCCAGTCCCTCTGCTTTCCTATAAAAAAAACTGACCATACTATGCAGGAGAGTACTCCGTGGTCAGTTTTCTAACTATGCTGGGAACTCAACATGCTCTCCTCCAATGATCAGACTTGTCCTGACACACCTCTCCTGAACAGCTTCACTGGAAAGATCAGTGTGCTGCTGTTTCTCCTCCCCCAGCTCTTATGCAGCCGAGAACAGAGGGAATGTGATCACTTATAAAAAAGGGAAAAATAGGTATTTATAATGTTTTTTATATCTATACAAAAATGCTTTGCATTTACTTTCTGCTTTAAACTGAATGGGTTGTTTTACAAGATGATCATTTACAATCACTTTAACTCTGGGCCTGCGGTCCATTACAGGAACTGGATGACTGATGTCAAAACAAAGTTAGTATCAGCCTTTGGGGATGACGAGCGCTAAAGTCACTGCTAAAAGGTCGTTCTCCTACTCTATGAGAAGAAATAAATATCTGCAAGTGTTTTGTTTACCTACACTGGGGTAGATTCAGAGAGAAGATACGACGGCGTATCTCCAGATACGCCGTCGTATCTCTGAGTCCGGCCGGTCGTATCTATGCGCCTGATTCATAGAATCAGTTACGCATAGATTTCCCTAAGATCCGACTGGTGTAAGTGTTTTACACCGTCGTTTCTTAGGCTGCATATTTACGCTGGCCGCTAGGTGGCGCTTCCATAGATTTACGCGAGGAATATGCGAATTAGCTAGATACGCCGATTCAGAAACGTACGTTCGGCCGGCGCATTTTTTTAAAAGTCGTTTACGTTAGGTTTTTTCGGCGTATAGTTACCCCTGCTATATGAGGCGTATCCTATGTTAAGTATGGCCGTTGTTCCCGCTTCGAGTTTTGAAAATTTTACGTTGTTTGCGTAAGTCGTTCGCGAATAGGGCTGGACGTAATTTACGTTCACGTCGAAAGCAATGACGATTTGCGGCGGAATTTCGAGCACATGCGCCGTTCGTAAAAAACGTTAATATACATAAAACACGCCCACATCATCCACATTTGAATTAGGCGGGCTTACGCTGACACAGATACGTTACGCCGCCGTAACTAAGGGCGCAAGTTGTTTCTGAATACAGAACTTGCGCCCTAAATTACGGCGGCGTAACGTATCTGAGATACGTTACGCCGGGCGGACAGATAGACCATTCTATCTGAATCTACCCCAGTATCTACAAAAGCATTACTTAACACATAAAAATATGCTGTAAATCTAAGGTCCACTTTAAGATGAACTTTATTGTACTCACGGCCTTACCAAATACTGAAATGTCCACATTGATATAGGCTGCCGTTCTGTCCCTCAGCTTGCTATAATACTCCTATAAGAAAGTAATAAAAAATGCAGTGGTTATAATTACTATTGATAAAAACTGTTATTTTTACTATTAGTACTAATAAAACTGCAGAAAGTAATTTAGAGGAGCTTTATGCACTGCAAATGCCCTTATGCTTTATTTTTAAGGGAAACTGTCAGGATAGCAATATGATAGTCGTGATGTTTTTTTTTGTATTCACCATGGAATTGCTATCTTGGTATTTCCCTCTATAATTAGTAAAGCTTCGTACACACGGCCGAGGAACTCGACGGGCGAAACACATCGTTTTCCTCGTCGAGTTCCTTGTTAGGCTGTCGAGGAACTCGACAAGGCAAGTTTCTCCATTCCCGTCGAGGAAAAAGAAGACATGATCTCTCTTTGGCTCGACGGGATCCTCGACAGTTTCCTTGTCGAAAAATGTACACAGGACCGGTTTCCTCGGCAAAAAAAAAATCCCAACAAGTTTCTTGCTGATTTTTCCCGAGAAACTCGGTCGTGTGTACGAGGCCTGAGTCAATAACCTGGAACAAGCATGTGCATGTGAAGTGTGAACTGCAAGGCAAGTTGTTTTAGCATAGTGAATCACTACCTAGTGAAGCCAGATCTAAGATAAAAGCTCCAGATCCTAAACCTTCAGAAATAAGTCAGCCATGACAGCTTCTCTATTTCCGTCCTGAGAGATTCCTTGCAAATCTTCCATTGCTGGTGCTGAGAATATCATATGGCAAAGGGTCACCAGATTAATCTGCGGTACTATAGCAGAAAATGCTGGAAGCACAGTGCACTACCTCTTACGTGGCTGATCAACCAACATTCACTAATTTGTTGATGTACACTTCCAATGAAGAGAGGATCGCTGGAGGGTCACTTTCAAAAGATAAAATTGACATGTGTAGCCACCCTGCCTTAAGCAGAAGTGATTAGTCATTTTAGTTCTGCCAGGTGGTAATTTACCCAGGTTAATTTAAAATCTTTGACTTGTCTCACCTCTAATGCCACGTACACACGATCAGGCTTTTGCCCGGCCAAAAGCACATCGGAATTTCAGACGGAATACCATCAAAGTAAAATAGAACATGTTCTATAATTAAACTCTGATGGAATTCATCGGAATATCCGATGAAAAAACTCTGATGGGGCTACACACGATCGGAATATCCATTTGACTTTTTCCATCGGAAATTCCAATCGTGTGTACAAGGCATAAATTCAGGGTTGTCGCTGTTCCTTACTACTGCCACTAGGTTTTACTGGCACTTGGGGCAATCAACAAGGAAGCTGTAACAATCTTGGGTTATGAATGTTTATGTCCACCCGGGCCAAACACTGGAAGGTTTTTGCCAGTGGTGCATGCTGGGAGAGAATATAAATATTTGGCGAGTAGTTGGTGAGCTTTCTTTCTACCTGGGCTGCAGACTGAGGAAGTGTTGTGCCATGATTTGTGCTGAATAAGCCAGAAGCCTGTTTGGGTCTAGCATGATTCCTCAAGCTGCCCTGCCTGGTCAAGAAGGATACAACACCCAAGGTGGAAATTCTGACCTCAATCCTGGTACTCCCTTGGATGGAAGAGAAGTGTGACAGAGTCTGGAACCCATGCTGCTGGAGGTATCTGAAGCCCTAAACCTCTCTTGCTGTGAGCCAGAGCAAGAAAATCTCAGAAAAAGACTAAAATGACTGTCGTCCTTCGTTGTTGCAATTGTCCACTGCGGCCATGGGTAACGACCAGGGATCAAGTCCTGGGGAAAAAAAGTGTGGGAACTCCCACCCAAGATCCACTCCCCCACCAAAAAAAAAAAATGATACACTCATATGCATAATTACTAAACCGCATGTTTTAATTACTAGAAGCAAGTTCTTTCTAAATTCTGCGATAACTTGCGGCACACAATGACAAAAGCTCCCAGCAGACATTGCGGCATCGAGGAAGTGACGGAATACCCGCACACTACGCGATGAATCCATATACAGGAAGCGGCCAGTAACATAAAGGATTACTAAGGTTCGCCTGCCCCTGACAGTGACTCGAGCTGGGCATCGCCGCTTAGTGAAGGATTGGCTCGGGCGGCTCGGCTGCTCTCGGCTGCTCTAGTTCTGCAAAGGGAACTGCGTTCCTGCTGTGAAAAAACTGCAGGAACTCCGTTCCCACGCGTTCCGGCAGGACTTGAGCCCTGGTAATGACGGTCTACACCTGCATTCAGGGAATCCCCTCTCGCCAGAAACCCCAGGTGGTCACTACACATGTGTATGATCAACTTACATACTGGCCTAGCAGCAGTTTCTTCAAAGTGTATGTTGGGCAAAATAAAATACATATTCAGTACATATTTGTAGAGCATGCACATTTCCACAAGTTTTATGCCTTTATAGTCCCCACATGTCCAAAAACGACTTGTTGATCTGCTGGAAATGCACTCAACTCTTAAAGCCATCAATTAGGCTGTTTTCGACAAGAGTTGCATTCAATGGGAATGTTAACCATCACAGTTGCTTGTGACCTCAACCAAAGTTTCAAGACATCAAATGGCTGCTTTCATTACTGATCAGATGCTCAGCTATTAGTTCTGCTTTAAGGCCTCTTGTGGGCTGACAACACACAACTTTTTTGTGGACTGAGTGGTGTCAGCCCTGCCCAGTGTCTTTTGCTAAACGGTTCAACCGCTCCCACTGTCAGATCTCTACAACATACAAGTTAATCGTGCTGTCATCCAAGATAAGAACTAGGAGGGAAGGAAGTGTTCAGAAGACACAGGACAGACACCGTCAACAAGTTTTTATGCACTTATCCAACAGCCCATACCTCCAGACTGACATCCACCCATCAAGACATTTTAATATTTGCATAACTCTCCTCAAGAGCCAGCCCACTGTTTGCATCAGTGCCAAGGGCTGTTGAAAGGTATACTGAGGCAGGCTGTGATGTTTTCGGGAAGCTATGTACAGCACCCTACCATCAGGCATGATCTGCTTGCATTGCATAGAGAAGCACAGACACTTAGTAAAGACATCACTGAGTCTAAAATAAGGTATGTAATGCAAATGGAAATGTCTTATTTAAAATGTAATTAGCATATTGATAGAAGGCTATAGAAGGAACCCGGGGAAGGCAAAACGGATCAGATTAAATTTCAGCTCTGAATTACCTCTGCAAATTCAGTAGATCCAATTAGACCAAATTCTTCAGCTCCCCAGCTCCCGAAAATAATTGTTCTCCGCGGGCGCCATTTTCCTATGAAGCAAAAGCATCTTTAGAAAAGGAATGAACTACACAAACAACATAGTCGATTTAATTGTGAGTAATTAGGCCTTATTCATATGGATAAGTAGACACAGAGGGGGTTATTACTAAAATTAAAAAGTAACCAATCAGCTTCCAGGTTTTATTACCAAAGCTTAAAGTGGTTGTAAAGGCACAAAATATTTTACCTTCATACATTCAATGCATGAAGGTTAACCACTTCAGCCCTGGAAGAATTTACCCCCTTCCTGACCAGGCCCCTTTTTGCAATGTCGTTTTAACTGACAATTGCGCGGTTGTGCGACTTTGCACCCAAACAAAATTGACGTCCTTTTTTTCCCCACAAATAGACCTTTCTTTTGGTGGTATTTGATCATCTCTGCGGTTTTAATTTTTTGCGCTATAAACAAAAAAAGAGCGACAATTTTGAAAAAAAGTTATATTTTTTACTTTTTTCTATAATAAGGCTTCATTTCCACTGGCGTTTTTACAGCCACTTTTCTGAGCATTTTTTACAGCTTAAAAACGCCTGTCCGTGTTATTCTATGGCATCATGCCCACATAGGCGTTTTTGAGCTGCAAATGGCATAGGCATTTTTGAGCTGTAAAAACGCGGGACCAGGGCGTTCTGTGGCTCCTGCAATAGTGCTGTAAAAACGCTCAAAAACGCGCAAAAACGCTACCGCTTCGTTTTTGAGCGTTTTTGCGCGATTTTTTTTACAAAATAAACATGGACATGCGTTTTTAAGCTGTAAAAAAGGCTAAAAAAAGTGGCTGTTAAAACGCCAGTGGGAATGAAGCCTAAATATCCCCCAAATACATATATAAAAGAACAATTTGTTTCCTCAGTTTAGACCGATATGTATTATTCTACATATTTTTTGTAAAAAAAAATCACAATAAGCATACAGTATATTGATTGCTTTGTGCAAAAGTTATAGTGGCTACAAAAAAGGGAATAGATTTATGTATTTTTTTTATAATTTTTTTTATTGGTATTTATTGCAATTTTTATTGTGACTGCGACATTATGGTGGACACATCGGACACTTTTGACGCTATTTTGGAACCATTGTCATTTATACAGTGATCAGTGCTATAAAAATGCACTGATTACTGTGTAAATGACACTGGCAGGGAAGGGGTTAAACACGAGGGGGTGTTGAAGGGGTTAAGTGTGTCCTAGGGAGTTATTCTAACTGTGGGGGATGGGCTACCAGTGACACGACAGTGATCACTGCTCCCAATGACAAGGAGCATTGGATCACTGTCCTGTCATTAGGCAGAACAGGGAAATGCCTTGTTTACATAGGCACGCGGGACACTGGCGGACATCGGGCCATTGTGCCGACGTATATCGTCGTGCGCTGGTCGGCAGGTGGTTATAAAACCTTTTTGTGTGCAGCAGCCCCCCCCCCCCCCAATACTTACCTGAGCTCGATCCAGTAATGTGCATTGACTCCGCTTTCCGGGGACTCTCATTCCAATCACAGCCAGTGAGCCAATGAGGAGAGAGGGGGCGGAGCCAAGCCACAGCTCTGTGTGAATGAAGGGAGTATTGCTCGATACAGCATCATTCATGTTGCATATTTCAGCCTGTCATCAATTTTGCCAGGCTGCTTGCAGCTGGGATGGGTGCTGCACATGTGCAGAAAAATACCAAGATGTGACACTGATGGGCTTGTGTGCATGTAGCCTTTCAACACACAGCTATCTTTTATATATAGTTAGCATTATAATGTAAACTGTTTCGACTGACACCAAATGTTCATCATATGTAATAATACAGTGCCAATTTTTTAACAAATAAATATGTGAAAAGTGTGGCGTGCATTTGTATTCAGCCCTCCGGAGTCAATACTTTGTAGAACCACCCTTCGCTGCAATTACAGCTGCAAGTCTTTTTGGAGATGTCTCTACCAGCTTTGGACATCTAGAGTAGAGGTAGACCAATATGGGTTTTTCTCTGGCCGATACCGATGCCGATATTTAGAAATCACGGCGGCCGATAGCCGATTTATGATGCCGATTTTTTTGGGCCGATATGTTAAGCCGATTTTTCAGGCGCTTTTGGGCTAAACAGTAAAGTTAGCCCATATTTATTTTTTTTCAACCAAAAGTTTTCATTACCTGTTTTTGTGTAAGGCCCCTTTCACATTGGGACGTTTTTCATGCGGTACAGCGCTAAAAATAGCGCTGCTATACCGCATGAAAAATCATGCCCTGTACTCTTCAATGTGAAAGCCCGAAGGCTTTCACACTGAAGCGGCGCGCTAGCAGGAACGCTCGAAAAGTCCTGCTAGCCGCTTCTTTACCGCGGTATAGGAGCTCCTATACCGCGCCTTCCCATTGAAATCAATGGGAAAGCGCGGTAATACCGATGTAATACCGCCGCAACGCGGGCGGTATTAACCCTTTTTCGGCCGCTAGCGGGGGTTAAAACCTCACCGCTAGCGCCCGAATATCGCGGTAAAAACGATGGTATAGCCGCGCTACAAATAGCGCGGCTAGACCATCACCGCGGCTGACGCTTCAGTGTGAAGCCAGCCTAATTATATATATATATATATATATATATATATATATATATATATATATATATATATATATAAAATGTAATACACAAAAACAGGTAATGAAAACTTTTGGTCGAAAAATAAATAAATATGGGCTAACTTTACTGTTTAGTTTTTTATTTTTTATTTGTTAAAGTATATTTTTTCCCCAAAAAATGTGTTTGAAAGAGCGCTGCGCAAATACCTTGTAACATTAAATATTGCAGCAATCGCTATTTTATTTCCTAGGGTCTCTGCTAAAAAAAAATATATAATGTTTGGGGGTTCCAAGTAATTTTCTAGCAGAAAATAGAGGATTTTTACTTGTAAGCAACAAATGTAAAAAAAGATTTAGCCTTTAAATGGTTAAACTGAGAATTCTCCTACATGGAGTTCAGTTAATTGATAAGTAGCAACATTGTATATCTTTTCTAAAACTTGGCAGTCGGCCCAGGAGAGAGAGAGAGAGAGAGAGAGAGAGAGAGAAGGTCTTCTACGGGAAGCACTTGCATTGACTTGTATTGCAGAAGCTTTTTGCAAGTCGCGGTGCTGAACTTATCAATCGGCTTTTTTAAAGCACAAATCGGCCGATGCCGATTAATTTAAAAACGCCAAATATCGGCCGATATATCGGCCAACCGATATATCAGTCGACCTCTAATCTAGAGAGTGACATTTTTTCCCATTCTTCTTTGCAAAATATCTCACGCTCTGTCAGATTGGATGGAGAGCGTCTGTGGACAGCAATTTTCAAGTCTTGCCACAGAATCTCAATTGGCTTCAGGTCTGGACCTTGACTGGGCCATACACATTAATATGCTTTTATCCAAACCATTCCATTGTAGCTGTGTGTGTGTGCACTGTGCACTGTGCATTTGTGTGTATACTGTATGATCCATGTGGCGTGCCTACTGCCGTTCAACAGAAGTTGATCTAACAATCCCGTGCCCGTGAAAAAATGCCCTTGTTGCCATTCAGAGGCAGCTGAATGGTGAACTGCTGAGCTCGACCTCGGATCAGGCAGCAGGGCAGGTCTGGGTACACACCTGTGCAGTGATATCATGGTACACATCAAGTATGGCTTTTATTAACATGCCCCACTGCCCGATCTGAGGCCAACCACAGCAGTTCACTATTCTTCTGACTCCACGACTGCACATGTTCTGTTCAGAGCCTGCAACATGTGGATTTCTGCCAGCTGCCTACCACACTAAGCACTAAGGTGCAAAGGTGTATGTAAGGGTATACTGATGGAAAGTGGCACATTGGGGGCTGTGCCGTAAGGTGGCACATTGGGGGGTGTGCCATAGAGTGGCACACTGGGGTTGTGCCATAGGGTGGCACACTGGGGGCTCTGCCGTAGGGTGGCACACTGGGGGCTGTGCCTTAGGGTGGCACACTGGGGGCTGTGCCTTAGGGTGGCACACTGGGGGCTCTGCCTTAAGGTGGGGCTCTGCTGTAAGGTGACACACTGGGGGCTCTGCCATAAGGTGGCACACTGGGGACTCTGACAAAGGGGGGGGGGCTTTGCAGACTGTAAAGTATAGGGAGAATGTTGGGACTTTGATGTAAGGGAGGACTCTGATGTGAGCGTGGCGCTCATCCTGACTGCTGTACTCTATATGTTGTTTTGTTTGTTACTTATCCCTGACCCATATACTCTGTACATTATACTGTACATAGACCTGACCAAGGTGTTCAATGTCTTAACAGTTGCTGGTTTTAATTAAGTTGTTCTGTAAGGTAATGCATGCCACAGGTCATCATCTCCCTGGTAGGGGTCCCAGTGCAGTATTTTGCCCAGAGGCCCATGATGTTGATAAGGAGGAACTGCCCATGAGATGCTCCTGGTGCCTATACTGGGTCAGCAGCTCAAAGTCTCCTGCCACTCTGCATGTCGCCGAGTTTGGTGCCTCTCCCCTAAAAAAGATGGCTGCCGCGTGATGGCCATCTGTAAGCCTGGGGGCCCCATAAGTTGTCAGTCCACCCCTGGTTTAGGGTGATGTGCAGTGTTAGTTTTCCACCACACAGCGCTTTGCTTTTTGGCCAGAAGGTTACATTTTGGTCTTATCTGACCAGAGCACTTTCTTCCACATGTTTGCTGTGTCCCCCGCATGGCTCCTTGCAAACTGCAAACGGGACTTCTTATGGCTTTCTTTCAACAATGGCTTTCTTCTTGACACTCTTCCATAAAGGCCAGATTTGTAGCATGCACAACTAATAGTTGTCCTGTGGACAGATTAACTCCACCTGAGCTGTGGATCTCTGCAGCTCTTCTAGAGTCACCATGGGCCTCTTGGCTACTTCTCTGATTAATGCTCTCCTTGCCCGGCCTGTCAGTAGATGAACAGCCATGTCTTGGTAGGTTTGCAGTTGTGCCATATGCTTTCCATTTTCAGATGATGGACTGAACAGTGCTCTTCGTGAGATGTACAAAGCTTGGGATATTTTTTTTATAACCTAACCCTGCTTTAAACTTATCCACAACTTTATGGTGTGTTACTTGGCCTTTATGATGCTGTTTGTTCACTTAGGTTCTCTAAAAAACATCTGAGGGCTTCACAGAACAGCTGTATTTTTACTGAGATTAAATTACACACAGGTGGACTCTATTTACTAATTAAGTGACTTCTGAGGGAAATTGATTACACTAGATTTTAGTTAGGGGTATCAAAGTATAAGGGCTGAATACAAATGCACGCATTGCTTTTCACATATTTATTTGTAAAAAAGAAATAAAAATCATTTATCATTTTCTTTCCACTTCACAATTATGTGCCAAATTGTGTTCGTCTATCTATTTTGACAAAATGTGGAAAATTTGAAGGGGTATGTGTTATATCCTCTGTGTTGTGAGGGACACAAGACTCTGGTCTGGAACAATGGATGATCATAGTGGACGCCCATTAAAAGTGGCCTGAGGTCATTCCAGTTACTCAGCCAACGACTAAGGCAACGGTTTCTATACTGTTACATCTCGCTGCTCGCTGCTACGTTTGGATACCCCAGAGAAATCGTCACAGTATGAATACTTTTTAAAGGTACTGTGTGTTAGTTGACAATTACAGTATGTTAGTTTTTACCTTTTTTGACCTTTTCCCCAAGAATTCTACTGATTTCCAGCATGACTGCAGTTCCGCTGCTGGGATCTATTGCACCATGGACCCAGCTGTCTCTGTGATTTCCATACATTATATACCTGTCTGCAAACGAAAATGGAAACATGTTTAGCCGTCTATGCATTTGAAAGAGTATATAGCTGACCACGCACCGTTCAAGTTTAGGGCAGTTCGTTAGGAATTCTAGCCGTGGTTGGCCCTGTCACATTCCTTTCACTCAACAGCTACTTAGATTAAAAAATCAAAATATCCGGACAGAAAAATGGAAAAGCGGATGCATCTAATCAGATGCAGCCACTGTTTGGGTATTTTGACAGTCGGCAAGGCTAGCTGTCAAAATACTATAGGCATGATGGGAGATTATATAGCGTAGATGGAGGAACCTTTTATTTATTAGCACTATCAGTACATGGCCAGTTCAAAGCTAAACTCCAGTAAAACTAAACCTCCCCCCTTGCAGTGGAGCTGCACATGCACTGCAAGGGTTAACTGCTTGTTTAGGCCTAGGGGATGGTAAAAGCATTATACTTGACTGATCCCAACAGACAGCTCTCCACCATGCTCCAGTGATGGACTGTTCCCCCGATGTCCTCAAGTTCACTGCAGAGTAGGGTTGCCACCTTTGCCACTAAGTCAAACCTAAACACTTTAGCGGCACAGGGCAATTTTTTTATTTTCTAAGTAAACACTATAGGATTCTAAAAGACCTGGGACATCTTTGGGTGCCCCAAAGAAAGTAGTAATGCGACGCACTGTGGTAAACCGGGGGATGTGGCCAAATCGCTATTTGTGACATCATCGGATTAGAACACCTGTCAATTTTAATTGCTGTCTGTGCCCCCATTAGGGAGATTCACTCTCTATTTGTCCTGTTTACCATTATTATTGAAAGTGAAAGTAAAAGAAAATCCCAAATTTCGGGTTGACATCAGAATAATAATAGAGGGGAAATCTAGTTCTAGTGCCCTGGTGAAACACTGGGATTCCCTAAACTTTGGAGGAAGTTCCTCTTACTTCCTGCTTGGCTATGGCTACTTTTTTTTGCTGCCACTGTGATCCAACTTCCTATTAGAGGATAGCTAAGTTCACTCACTATGGTCCCAATGTATGGAGTAATGTAGGCCAATTTCTCTTGCTTACTAGGGACTATAGGATTGTAATTTGCACATGACTTCAGCTAACATGCATTCATCATGGGGGGGGGGGGGGTTCGGGTTTTTATGGAGGACATTACAAGGAGGCAGAGATGGCTGACAATACACTATAATTAAAAAATTACGAATTCAGAATAACGGAAAAAAAAAATCTGTCAATGGTCTCACCAGGCTCCACACTTCCTCTGATAATGCCCATCACATTTGCTGATGACTTAATAGTTGCATAATTGTACACATTGACCTGAACATCACTGGAGGAAAGAAGACATATGGAGAGCTTTAATATTAACCATCACTTTATTTTGTACACAATTAACACTGATAACATTCAAATAGACTGTACCAGGACTATGGTTTTTACATCTTGGTACACCCCACAGTCCATCCCACAATATACAGCACTCCAACACTGCCCCTGCTTATTGAAATGAATGGGCAGTGCTTCTGAACTTCAGAAACACGGGTGGTTTTAATCCTTCTTCGACCGCTAGCCAGGGTTCATAGCGCCCCGCTAGCGCCCGAAAAGGGCCGCTAAAACGACAGTAAAGCACCGCTAAAAGGTAGGAAGGCTGCCGCTCCAGGTGAGCACACTAGAACAATCAATGTCCACTCAGAAACCAATGGGTGCAGGCAATGCACGGGATATGCAAAAGAGGAAAGATATGGACAGCCGCATTCCAATTTCTTAAAAAGACATGCCCTTTATTGGGTAAAGGAAAAATGCACTACAGGTATCAGCACACAGTGGGAAAAACAGCTGACGCGTTTCGCATTGGATATCAATGCTTAGTCATAGGACTATGAGCAAAAAAGAGAGCAAGTTCTCTTTTTCCTCGACGGGAGTCTGAATTTGCTCGTCAAGTAACTCGTTGGGCTGGTTTTCAACGAGGAACTCGAGCGTGTGTAGGCTAAGAAACCCTTGCTCAGAATAAAGTATGAGACGGGAGTAAAAGTAGCATTTGTAATGGAGATAACACATTTTTCAAGCTGTAACAGACTGTAAAGTGCAAATCGTCTCTTACCAAACTTTTACTTAACACACAAACACATGAGATTAGCAAAAGCAGCCCCAAGAGTTGTGCAAGTGGAATCGAACTTCCCCTGCCGTTGTATTTGTTGTATGTCACCGCGTTTGAGAACGAGGAGATTTTGTCTTGACAGTGTGTACGCAAAGCAAGCTTGTCGAGTTCCTCGACAAGCCTAACAAGGAACTCGTCGAGGAAAACGATGTGTCTCGGCCGACGAGTTCCTCGGTCGTGTGTACGAGGCCTGACTGTGAAAAAACCTTTCCATATTTGGAGATAAAATCTTTTTTTCTCTAAATGTAAAGAGTGCCCCCTTGTCCTCTGTGATTATCTTAAAGTGAATAACTCAACACCAAGTTCATTTTATAAACCACTTATGTATTTATACATGTTGATCATATCCCCCTTATTCTCCTCTTCTCAAGAGGGAAAAAATTGAGTTCCTTTAATATTTCCTCAGAGCTGAGCTCCTCCATGCTTCCTATTGGTTTGGTTGTCCTTCTCTGTACTTTTTCGAGTTCCCTGATATCCTTTTGGAGAACTGATCAAAAATAAACTGCATATACCAGATGAGGTTTTACTAATGATTTGTACAGGGGCAAAATTATATCTCTCTCTCTGGAGTCCATACCTCTCTTAATATAAGAATTGACTTTGCTCACTTTGGAAACCGTAGCTTGGCATTGCATGCCATTATTGAGCTTATGATCTACCAAAATCCTTCTCCATCATTGATTCCCCCAGTTGTACTCCCCCTAGTATATATGATGCATGCATATTCTTAGCCCCCAAGTGCATAACTTTACATTTATCAACATTAAACTTCATTTGCCACTTAGTTGCCCAATTAGACAGAGCATTGAGGTCGGCTTGTAAATTGGAGACATCCTGTAAGGACGTTATTCCACTGCATAGTTTAGTGTCATCTGCAAAGACAGAAATGTTACTTTTGATCCCAGACCCAATATCATTTATAAAGATATTAAAAAGTAAGGGTCCCAACACTGAACGATGAGGTACACCACTGATAACCTTAGACCATTCATAGTAAGAGTCATTAACCACTACTCTCTGAATTCTGTCTTTTAACCAGTTTCCTATCTATTTACAAATTGATCTTTCCAATCCTGTAGACTTTACCTTACACATTAGCTGTGTGTGGGGAACGATGTCAAACACTTTTGCAAAATCCAGTTATACCACGTCCACAACCACTTTTGAGCCAGTGCGGATCATTTGGGGCTGTGTCAATACCAGCCCCATCATGGACATGAGCTCCCCCATGCTCCTTTGTATACACAGAGCTAAAGAAACAATTTAATACTTTTCCCTTCTCTTTGTCCTCAGTCACTCACTCTAGATTATTTTGTAAAGGGCCTACATGCTCAGACATGACCTTTTTACTATTAATATATTTGAATAATTTTTGGGGGTTTCTCCTACTATCTGTTGCAATCTGGCATTAACTTTAAATCTTTGCGTCCTTGATCTCCTTTACATATTCTGTTTTATTCTTTATAAAATGTAATAGATGATAGCATTCCTTCATTTTTATATTTTTTAAAGTCTCCTTTTTTATTATTGATAGCAATTTTTTACTTTGGCCGGGAGCCACATAGGTTTTATTTTTAGCCTTTTAAACTTATTGCCCATGGGAATATACTTTGCAGTGAGTTTACATACAGTTACTTTGAAGAATTTCTGTTCTGTACTGTATTCATCAATGCCAATATTCCATCCCAGTCTAAGTCCTGGAGAGCAGCCCTCATCCTTGGAAAATGTGCTCTCTTAAAGTTAAGTGTTTATATCTTACCCGTATGCGTTTGTTGCTTACAGCTAACATTAAATGAAATAATGTTATGGTCACTGCTACCCAGATGTTCTTTTATATGAATATTGGTAATAAGCTCTGCATGGTTTGAGATTACCAGGTCCAGCAGAGCGGGGCATACTAGTCGGGGCCTTAATAAACTGGACCATAAAATTGGCTTGTAATTGGTTTATAAATGTTTGCCCTTTAAATGTCCCAGCTGTGCCATTACGCCAGTCAACTTCCAGTAGTTAAAATCCCCAATTATTATCACTGTCCCAGCCCTTGCAGCCTTTTCCATCTGTGCAAGGAGCTGATTCTTCACTTCCTCACCTTACCTTACCCAGTCTTTCCGAAAGAGAGCATAGCCAGGAATATTAATAGCCCAGTCATGAGAAGAATGAAGCCAAGAATCAGCAATCCCAATTAGATCATAGTTCTCCTCGTGCACCAGAGCTTCCAACTCACCTATTTTGCTTGGCATACTTCTAGCATTGGTGAACAAACACTAATTCATTGTCACATTCTGCAAACGTATGTTGCATATTTTGTATTTTAGTACAAATAGTACAATTTCCAATGGTTGATTGCATGAAGAAATCAATGTAAGTGAATGAGAGCCGTCTTAATGCACACTACTGCAGTCGCTCCAACTTGAAAAAAGGTTCCTGTACTACTTCAATCCGACTTGTAGGCAACTTGTACCCATTGATTTCAAATGGAAGCCACCTCCAAGTCGGATCCCCGTTCACAGTGAGTCAACTTTACAGGAAGTCGCCCCAGTGTGAACCTGTTCTAAGGCACGCGCCTCCCTCCCACAGGGGAACTCCATGCCAAATTTTAAATAAAAAACTGGCATAGGTTCCCCCTCCAAGGGCATACCAGGCCCTTAGGTCTGGTATGGATTTCAAGGGGAACCCCCATCCCAAAAAAACGGTGTGGGGGTCCCCCCAAATCCATACCAGACCCTTATCCGAGCACGCAGACCGGCCAGTCAGGAAAGGGGGTGGGGACGAGCGAGCGGCCCCCCTCCTAAACCGTACCAGGCGGCATGCCCTCAACATGGGGGGGTGGGTGCTTTGGGGCAGGGGGTCGCCATGCACCTTGATGGGGACAAGGGCCTCTTCCCGACAACCCTGGCCGTTGGTTGTCGGTGTCTGTGGGCAGGGGGCTTACTGGAATCTGGGAGCCCCCTTTAATAAGGGAGCCCCCAGATCCCAGCCCCCCACCCTATGTGAATGAGTATGGCGCCCCCCTGCCCCAAAGCACCCACCCCCCCATGTTGAGGGCATGCCGCCTGGTACGGTTCAGGGGGGGCGCTCGCTCGTCCCCACCCCCTTTCCTGACTGGCCGGTCTGCGTGCTCGGATAAGGGTCTGATATGGATTTGGGGGGCCCCCACGCCGTTTTTTTCGGCATAGGGGGCTCCCCTTGAAATCCATACCAGACCTGGTATGCTGTTTTTTTGCCTCCCAAAGTCACGCTCTAAGTCGTGTTGCCCCTGTGTAAATGGGCTCTTAAAATAAAGTTGAACAATTAATATCAAATGACTATTCATAATATTATGTGATATACTCACACTACGTGCTACTCCACCTTATCACCTTAGAATTGTGAACTCCCCACCATCCATCATCTATCACTCATTGTTACAAGTTAGCAAGTTCCTAAATTAGATAATACATAAATTTAAATATCCAACCTGTCTTTGTAAGCTCCATCATCACGGAATCCGGGGCCCGTGTTATATGTACATGATAAACTTCCTTGCCAGGAATCTTGAGCTGCAGGACCTTTTAGTGCACTGTGAGTAGAAATGTAGCAAACAGTAACATTACATTTTTTTTTACATACATACTTTGCCATAACAGAGCTCAGACTGCAGACCTGTAAAAGATTAGGAGCCCAATTCAAATATAAGCATTCATATTAAGCTAAATAAAGTAAGCATTCACATACATTTTGATGTGCCATAAAAATAATGCATAATAATAATATAATTTTGGAATTAACAGTAATAGGTATTTGGACAGAAGAGGGGAATTCCTGGAGAAACAGCCAAGGGAGTTTATAGCCGTTTGTTGGACCTCATTAAAGTGGAGTTTCCATCCCAAAATATATTTTTTATTATTGTGCTCATTAGACCTAAAAAAGTAAAAAAAAAAAAAAAAATGTTTTAGTCATCTGGAAATGCCTGTTGCTATGCGGTCCCACGAAATGTGCCTTTGAAACCACCTAGGATTCTCACATCATCTCCCTCTAATGCTCCTGGGAAATGTATGTAATCATTTCCCAGGATGCAGTGCGCTACCCAATTAGCACTCCCCATCCAAGACGTCCAGGAAGTAAGGGCCTGATCCTCAAAAGGGATACGCCGGCGTATCTACTGATACGCCATCGTATCCCTGTTTCTATCTATGGAACTGATCCACAGAATCAGTTTCTCATAGATAGGCAGAAGATCCGACATGTGTAAGGGACTTACACTGTCGGATCTTAGGATGCAGTACCGCATCCGCCGCTGGGGGCATTTCTCGTCGAAATGCCGCTTCGGGTATGCAAATTAGCACTTACGGAGATCCACAAAGCTTTTACGCTTCGTTTTTTTCTCCGTAAGTATTAGTTTGCTGTCGCAAAATTAGGGCTGCTTTAACAAGGCCTAAACTGTTTACACCTTGTAAAAGTAGACGCTTCTACCCCGCGTCGCTGTCTTTTTTTTTTTTTTATTTTTTTTTTTCCCGCCGCAACTCGTTTTTTTTTACGCCCGTCGCGATTCTCAAAACCCTGCGCAAAGTAAAACCGCGCAAAGCACGTCGGGAAAATGACGTCGGGAGCATGCGCAGTACGTCCGGCGCGGGAGCGCGCCTAATTTAAATGGGACTCGCCCCATTAAATTAGGAACGCCTTGCGCCGGACGGATTTAAGTTACACCGCTCAAAGTTTCTAGGTAAGTGCTTTGTGGATCGGGCACTTAGGTAGAGATTTTGCAGCGGTGTAACTTAAATAGGAAGAATTACGTTCCGCCGGGTTTTTGTGGATCAGGCCCTAAGTACTTGTGGGCTTCACAATGCCCACAAGCAAAATGACAACGGTGTGGACATAGTTTTATAAACTATCTTTTTTGAATAACTATGCGGAGCGGTGGCGGATTGTAAAATAGTGACCGGATTTATATTATAAAAACACATGATGAAAGGACATACATTTTAAAAATGCAAATTGTGGTTGGAACCCTGCATTAAATCAAAAAGTAAAAAATATTGTGTTATTTTCAAAATTGCCACTTTTCTTTTGTTTATAGCGCAAAAAAGGATGGCGGCGGAAGCAGCCGTGAAACCGAGCGATTGCTCAGCCTCGTCTGCTGACATCGCGGGCGCGCTGGACAGGTAAGTGTCAATTTTTTAAAAGTCAGCAGCCGCAATATTTGTAGCTGCTGGCTTTTAAAAAAAAAAAAATCGGCGGAACCTCCGCTTTAAGAAAGTTAATTTAATTTTAAAGTTAATTGCTCTCCGATCCTAGGCTCCTGGAACCTTAACCATTTAAGGACCGCCTCCTGCACATTTATGTCGGCAAAATGGCATGGCTGGGCACATGCACGTACAGGTACGTCCTGTGCTAGTACCCAGCCGCGGGTCGTGGGCACGCACACGCGACCCAGTCCGAAGCTCCGTGACCGGGACCGCGGTACCTGCGGACCCGATCGGCGCTGGAGTCTCGCGATCGATCCCCGGAGCTGAAGAACGGGGAGAGCTGTGTGTAAACACAGCTTCCCCGTTCTTCACTGTGGCGGCGGCATCGATCGTGTGATCCCTTTTATAGGGATACACAATCGATGACGTCACACCTACAGCCACACCCCCCTACAGTTGTAAACACACATGAGGTCACACATAACCCCATCAGCGCTGTCATGGCAAAATAGGCTGTATGCAGAGCACACCGCCATTTTGCCCTGTGCTAAAAAGCACAGAATTCGTCTTAATGAAATAAGCCATCTTAAACTAAATAGATTCACTCACCATCCATTTCCTGCCATACATTCAAGTCAAGAGACCTCACACCATGCTTGTTTTCATCTCGACATCCTCACCAGACTGCCGCCGACGCCCATCCAGGCGTTCTTTTATTACCACAAAAGGCTTCACAGACCACATCTGATTGGAGGAGATCACAGCATGTGACCATAGGAAGTGATGTCACAGCATGTGACCTCCTCCATGGGAAGTGATGTCACAGCATGTGGGCTCAATACAACAAATGCCCATATATCGATTTGGCAGCACAGATAAACCCTTCCAACAGGGATTCAATACAGCAATATAACCAGGGCTCGAGTCCTGCGGGAACGCATGGGAACGACGTTCCTATACCTTTTCCACAGCAGGAACGTCGTTCCCAAAGGAATCGAGGCGCCTCCGTCCTCCCCTCCCTCAGTCCGCCTATTCCTCCTCCAGCAGCCGCTGTAACAAAGTCCCGGCTCTAGTGATGGGGTGCAGTTCACTCTAGCACCTGCAGAGGTGGGGCGCCAAAGTGCCATAATGCTCCCTTCCATCCTCCCTCTCCTTGTTTGTTTCACTGTCAAACACACAAGTCGGGCTGTATCTGCTTGTCTTCCTAGCTCATCCCCCACTCGGCCGTCTGTCCAATCCAACATTCCTCCTCCCCTTTGTTTCCGCCCTCACTCCAGCCTGCATGGAGCCTCCAGCATGGACTCCTATGACTAACCAGAGTGGGAAGGTACGTGAGCTATCTGCAAAACCCCCTCTCCCCCCTGAATTATTTTTTCTTTGCCCCTACTTCTATCTCATTTCTTCCCCCCTTCCCCCGTGCAAACTGAGGGGGGGGGGTAATTGTGCAGACTGAGGGAGTAATTGTGGGGGTTGGGGGGTAATTGTGCAGACTGGGGGATGGGGGGTAATTGTGCAGACTGGGGGGGGGGTAATTGTGGGGGAAGGGGGGGTAATTGTGCAGACTGGGGGATTGGGGTGGTAATTGTGCAGACTGGGGGAAGAGGGGGGGTAATTGTGCAGACTGGGGGATTGGGGTGGTAATTGTGCAGACTGGGGGAAGGGGGGTAATTGTGCAGATTGGGGGGTAATTGTCCAGACTGGGGGAAGGGGGTAATTGTGCAGATTGGGGGGTAATTGTGCAGATTGGGGGGGTTATTGTGCAGACTGGGGGTTTGGGGGGGTAATTGTGCAGACTGGGGAAAGGGGGTGATTGTCCAGGGGGGGGTAATTGTGCAGACTGGGGGAAGGGGGGTGGTAATTGTGCAGACTGGGGGATTGGGGGGGTATATGTGCAGACTGGGGATTGGGGGGGGGTAATTGTGCAGACTGTGGGATTGGGGGGGTAATTGTGCAGACTGGGGATTGGAGGGGTAATTGTGCAGACTGGGGGATTGGGGGGTAATTGTGCAGACTGGGGATTGGGGGGGTAATTGTGCAGACTGGGGATTGGGGGGGGGTATTTGTGCAGACTGTTGGATTGGGGGGTAATTGTGCAGACTGGGGGATTGGGGGTAATTGTACAGACTGGGGGATTGGGGGGTAATTGTGCAAACTGGGGGATTGGGGGTAATTGTGCAGACTGGGGATTGGGGGGTAATTGTGCAGATTGGGGGGTAATTCTGCAGACTGGGGGATTGGGGGGGTAATTGTGCAGACTGGGGTTTAGGGGGGGTAATTGTGCAGATTGGGGGGTAATTGTGCAGACTGGGGGATTGGGGGTAATTGTGCAGATTGGGGGGTAATTGTGCAGACTGGGGATTGGGGGGTAATTGTGCAGACTGGGGATTGGGGGGGGGGTAATTGTGCAGACTGGGGAAGGGGGGTGGTAATTGTGCAGACTGGGGGATTGGGGGGGTATATGTGCAGACTGGGGATTGGGGGGGGTAATTGTGCAGACTGTGGGATTGGGGGGGTAATTGTGCAGACTGGGGATTGGAGGGGTAATTGTGCAGACTGGGGGATTGGGGGGTAATTGTGCAGACTGGGGATTGGGGGGGTAATTGTGCAGACTGGGGATTGGGGGGGGGGTATTTGTGCAGACTGTTGGATTGGGGGGTAATTGTGCAGACTGGGGGATTGGGGGTAATTGTACAGACTGGGGGATTGGGGGGTAATTGTGCAAACTGGGGGATTGGGGGTAATTGTGCAGACTGGGGATTGGGGGGTAATTGTGCAGATTGGGGGGTAATTCTGCAGACTGGGGGATTGGGGGGGTAATTGTGCAGACCGGGGTTTAGGGGGGGTAATTGTGCAGATTGGGGGGTAATTGTGCAGACTGGGGGATTGGGGGTAATTGTGCAGATTGGGGGGTAATTGTGCAGACTGGGGATTGGGGGGTAATTGTGCAGACTGGGGATTGGGGGGGGTAATTGTGCAGACTGGGGATTGGGGGGGGTAATTGTGCAGACTGGGGATTGGGGGGGGTAATTGTGCAGACTGTGGGATTGGGGGGTAATTGTGCAGACTGGGGGATTGTGGGGTAATTGTGCAGACTGGGGGATAATTGTGCAGACTGGGGGATTGGGGGTAATTGTACAGACTGGGGATTGGGGGGGTATTTGTGCAGACTGTTGGAGTGGGGGGTAATTGTGCAGACTGGGGGATTGGGGGTAATTGTACAGACTGGGGGATTGGGGGGTAATTGTGCAAACTGGGGGATTGGGGGTAATTGTGCAGACTGGGGATTGGGGGGTAATTGTGCAGATTGGGGGGTAATTCTGCAGACTGGGGGATTGGGGGGGTAATTGTGCAGACTGGGGTTTAGGGGGGGTAATTGTGCAGATTGGGGGGTAATTGTGCAGACTGGGGGATTGGGGGTAATTGTGCAGATTGGGGGGTAATTGTGCAGACTGGGGATTGGGGGGTAATTGTGCAGACTGGGGATTGGGGGGGGGGGTAATTGTGCAGACTGGGGATTGGGGGGGGGGTAATTGTGCAGACTGTGGGATTGGGGGGTAATTGTGCAGACTGGGGGATTGTGGGGTAATTGTGCAGACTGGGGGATAATTGTGCAGACTGTGGGATTGGGGGGTAATTGTGCAGACTGGGGGATTGTGGGGTAATTGTGCAGACTGGGGGATTGTGGGGTAATTGTGCAGACTGGGGGATAATTGTGCAGACTGTGGGATTGTGGGGTAATTGTGCAGACTGGGGGATTGTGGGGTAATTGTGCAGACTGGGGGGTAATTGTGCAGACTGGGGGATTGGGGATAATTGTGCAGACTGGGGGATTGTGGGGTAATTGTACAGACTGGGGGATTGGGGGTAATTGTGCAGACTGGGGGATTGGGGGGTAATTGTGCAGACTGGGGATTGGGGGTAATTGTGCAGACTGGGGGATTGGGGGGTAATTGTGCAGACTGGGGATTGGGGGGGTAATTGTGCAGACTGGGGATTGGGGGGGGGTAATTGTGCAGATTGGGGGGTAATTGTGCAGACTGGGGATTGGGGGGTAATTGTGCAGACTGGGGATTGGGGGGTAATTGTGCAGACTGAGGGATTGGGGGGTAATTGTGCAGACTGGGGGAAGTTTATTTGTTAAAAAAGTAGTACATAAAACACACACATGCAATTTTAATTTTTTTGAGGCAAGTGGGGAATCTTGGGTGAGTTCCCACACTTTTTTCCCCAGGACTTGACCCCTGAATATAACAATAGCAATATAACAATAACAATACAACAATAGGATACAGTTCCTGATGAGAGGAGCTTATCTGCAGGTGTATGCTCACATCACAAAACAGTGTTGATCAGGCACTGAGAGATGACAGGAGCGCACACCAGCTAAATTGACAATGCTCTTGCAGAGCGGACACACCCGGAAGGCGAATATCTGTGCTTCACACAGGGGCCCTTTCGCCGGCCGACACCCCCCTCCACAAACACCCTTCTCCAAATCAGGAAGTGTATCTCCACCAGTCTGTCTGCCCCAGTCAGCTTTCTAGAGCGGGCTGAGGGAGAACCAACAATGGGTGACACTTTGACAATACATAATAAATACATCTTTAAATTTCCACATCAGCGCCCCCTTGTGGTTAACTCCCAAACTGCAATTGTCATTTTCACAGTAAACAATGCATTTTAAATGCATTTTTTGCTGTGAAAATGACAATGGTCCCAAAAATGTGTCAAAATTGTCCGAAGTGTTCGCCATAATGTCGCCGTCATGAAAAAAATCGCTGATCGCCGCCATTAGTAGTAATAAAAATAAAATAAAAATGCAATAAAACTATCCCCTATTTTGTAAACGCTATAAATTTTGCGTAAACCAATCGATGAACGCTTATTGCGATTTTTTTTACCAAAAATAGGTAGAAGAATACGTATCGGCCTAAACTGAGGAAAAAAAATGTTTTTTTTTATATATTTTTGGGGGATATTTATTACAGCAAAAAGTAAAAAATATTGCATTTTTTTCAAAATTGTTGCTCTATTTTTGTTTACAGCGCAAAAAATAAAAACCGCAGAGGTGATCAAATACCACCAAAATAAAGCTCTATTTGTGGGAAAAAAGGACGCCAATTTTGTTTGGGAGAAACCAAGTGCTGAAAGGGGCAATCCCACATATCATCCCAATCCTCACCGTCTATACCAGTCTGAGAGTCTGAGATTATTTGAATGTACCAAAGGTTCATCGCGATACAGAGTATGCATTCGTCTTGTTGGTCAGCATTTCAAAGATTGCTTGAGGGATTGGAGCCCTGGCCGGTATATCTACAACGACAGAGTGGTTCTCAAATGTCCCGGGAATGTGGATCAAGTTTTCTCTGTTACCACTACAGATTACCGAGGGGACATTGTTGTTTTGCCGGATCCACGGTTCTGTAAGTAGGCCTCATGCCTGCGCTATCACCTTTGCTGTTTGCTTTAACCACTTAAGACCTGGACCTTTATGCAGGTAAAGGACCTGGCCAGTTTTTGCGATTCGGCACTGCGTCGCTTTAACTGACAATTGCGCGGTCGTGCGACGTGGCTCCCAAACAAAATTGGCGTCCTTTTTTCCCCACAAATAGAGCTTTCTGTTGGTGGTATTTGATCACCTCTGCGGTTTTTATTTTTTGCGACAATTTTGAAAAAAAATCAATATTTTTTACTTTTTGCTATAATAAATACCCCCAAAAAATATAAAATGTTTAAGAAAAGCCCGGCGGCGTTGATCAAATGCAGGGAGAGGTGGGAGAATATTAATAAAAATGCCATAAAACTATCCCTTATTTTGTAAACGCTATAAATTTTGTGAAAAACAATCGTTAAACTCTTATTGCGATTTGTTTTACCAAAAATATGTAGAAGAATACGTATCGGCCTAAACTGAGAAAAAAAAATGTTTTTTTATATCTTTTTTGGGGGTATTTATTATAGCAAAAAGTAAAAAATATTGATTTTTTTTTCAAAATTGTCGCTCTATTTTTGTTTATAGCTTAAAAAATAAAAACCGCAGAGGTGATCAAATACCACCAACAGAAAGCTATATTTGTGGGAAAAAAAGGACGCCAATTTTGTTTGGGAGCCACGTCGCACGACCGCGCAATTGTCTGTTAAAGCGACGCAGTGCCGAATCAAAAAACCTGGCCGGGCCTTTAGCTGCCTAAAGGTCCGGATCTTAAGTGGTTAAGGTTGTGAGACCAATCTTCAACCCCGATTAATCCCCTTGCCCTAGTACGGAGCGGACAGCCTCTCCCATCCCCCTTCCCATCTCACCCCTCTTACCCTTTTCCTTCTCCTTTTCTTTTCCTCTCTTTTTATATTTTCCTTTAGATCTCCTTCATCTATCTCTTCAAAAATCATCTGTGATAAACACATGTGGTAAAGGCCTTTTGAGGTATTCCTCTGAGACCTTCTCCACAATTCTTATTCCCCATTGTAAATTACTGTGTTATATCTGCCTCAGGTGGGAGTTTATTCTCCCTTTTGTTTATTATTCACAATGTAAGGTTATCACCTGTTTAATATTTCCCATTACATTCTACTGATAATTTGGTTATCTGTACTGTGCTCATGTATGCAGATACCTGCTCATTGTACTACTTAAAGAGGGAGTTCACCCTAAAAATAATTTTTACCCGTAAATTGATGCTCATTTTGTCTAGGGGAATCGGCTAGTTGTTTTAAAATATGATCCGTACTTACCGTTGTAGAGAGCGATCTTCTCCGTCGCTTCCGGGTATGGGTCTTCGGGAGCGGGCGTTCCTTCTTGATTGACAGTCTTCCGAGAGGCTTCCGACGGTCGCATCCATCGCGTCACGAGTAGCCGAAAGAAGCCGAACGCTGGTGCGGCTCTATACTGCGCCTGCGCACCGACGTTCGGCTTCTTTCGGAAAATCGTGACGCGATGGATGCGACCGTCGGAAGCCTCTCGGAAGACTGTCAATCAAAATAGGAACGCCCATTCCCGCAGCCCATACCCGGAAGTGGCGGAGAAGATGCATCTCTAAAACGGTAAGTACAGCTTTGATTAAAAAAAAAATAGCCGATTCCCCTAGACAAAATGAGCAGGAATCTAAGGCTAAAAAATGTTATGTACGGGTGAACCTCTGCTTTAACCACTTAAGACCCGGACCAAAATGCAGCTAAAGGACCTTGCCCCTTTTTGCGATTCGGCACTGCGTCGCTTTAACTGACAATTGCGCGGTCGTGCAACGTGGCTCCCAAACAAAATTGGCGTCTTTTTTTCCCACAAATAGAGCTTTCTTTTGGTGGTATTTGATCACCTCTGCGGTTTTTATTTTTTACGCTATAAACAAAAATAGAGCGACAATTTTGAAAAAAATTCAATATTTTTTACTTTTTGCTATAATAAATATCCCCCAAAAATATATATATATAAAAAAAAATGTTCCTTAGTTTAGGCCGATGTGTATTCTTCTACCTATTTTTGGTAAAAAAAATCGCAATAAGCGTTTATCGGTTGGTTTGCGCAAAATTTATAGCATTTACAAAATAGGGGATAGTTTTATTGCATTTTTATAAATTTTTATTTTTTTACTACTAATGGCGGCGATCAGCGATTTTTTTCATGACTGCGACATTATGGCGGACACTTCGGGACAATTTTGACAAATTTTTGGGACCATTGTCATTTTCACAGCAAAAAATGCATTTAAAATGCATTGTTTATTGTGAAAATGACAATTGCAGTTTGGGAGTTAACCACAGGGGGCGCTGATGGGGTTATGTGTGACCTGAAGTGTGTTTATAACTGTAGGGGGGTGTGGCTGTAGGTGTGACGTCATCGATTGTGTCCCCCTATAAAAGGGATGACACGATCGATGCTGCCGCCACAGTGAAGAACGGGGAAGCTGTGTTTACACACGGCTCTCCCCGTTCTTCAGCTCCGGGGATCGATCGCGGTCACGGAGCTTCGGACTAGGTCGCGGAAGCGCGCCGTGGGCGCGCGCTCGCGACCCACGGCTGGGTACTAGTACCGGACGTACCTGTACGTGGATGTGCCCAGCCGTGCCATTCTGCCGACGTATGCAGGAGGCGGTCCTTAAGTGGTTAATCATTATCTCCCATGTAATGTTTGTTATTACTTACTTCCAATAAAAATATTGTACAAGAAAATGAATTGCTGGAATGTTAAACCCCACAGCCCACATTAACTACAGGAACTTGATTCTCTTCTTTGTCAACAACTTGTTTAATACATACTGGGGTTGAGTTACTAAAACTGGAGAGTGCAGCTCTGCGAAGAAACCAATCAACTTACATTTTTTTATTCAAAGCTTAAAAGCTGAAGTAAGAAATTGATTGGCTACCATGCACAGCTGCACCAGAGTTTGCACTCTACAGTTTCAGTAAATTAACCCACCATATCTAGATTTAGATACATAGGAGTTTTAGATTGTAGAGCTAGTCAGGGCTTTCACACTGGAGCAGTGTGCTAGCAGGACGAAAAAAAAAAGGCCTGCTAGCCGCATCTTTGGAGCGGTGAAGGAGTGGTGTGTATACCGCTCCTGCACCGCTCCTGCCCATTGAAAGCAATGGGACACTGCGGCTATACTGCCGGCAAAGCGACTGTGCAGAGGCGCTTTGCGGTGGTTTTCAACCCTTGTTCAGCTGATAGGGGGGGGGGGCAAAGCAGCCCCGCTAGCTGCCAAATAGCGCCAAAAAATTTGCGGTAAGATTAGCAGCGCGTTACTGCCACCGCACCTCCCGCCCCAGTGTGAAAGGGGCCTTAGGGGACTTTCTCTTCTTGTTCAACACTGCAGTGAAGCCTGGGCATACAGCCAAGACAGCTGATTGGAGGAAAGGCACCCCCTCTCCTCATAGGCAGAGACTTTCAGCTCTGTTTGTTTAATTGTTCAGCTCTGTGCTAATCTATCTTTCCCAACACAAAACTCAGGCTGTTTTTATCATACGTGAGGGAGAACTTATCAGGAGTTCTCAGGCTGATAACAGAAGAACAGAGTAGGAGAAAGCTACAGGACACAGTTCTTTGAAGAGAGATAAGAAAACACTGCATATATATATATCCATTTTAAGAAAATAATTGTTAGAGAACAGGATTATCTTTGCTGAAGTGCATTGTATGATGTCACACTTACCATATTAGAATCTGGGCATCTCCAAATCCTATTGGCTGGGTTGGAATTGGGGGAAGGCCTGTGATGTCACTCTCATTTCTTCTATAGGTATTACCTAAAAAGCATTTTAAAAATGGAAAAATCAATACCCTGGGATCACAAAAAGCTCAAAGTTTTCACCATGTCATTTTATGTGAAAAGTTGTTCTGTCTATGTCATGGTTTCTTAACCAGGGTAGGGTTCTGTGGAATTCTGGGACTCTTCCAGAGGTTGCTAGGGGTTCTTTAAACAATGAAGAGTTTCTGACTCCCAAAAACCACTGATATCACTAATCTTTTTTTTTGGAGGGGGGTGGGCAGTTTTCATACTGGTCAACAACATAAGAGTATCCTTTCCTGCCTGATCATTAACCACTTCCTGCAAATGGATGTACCCTTACGTCTTTGGGTTTCAGTGGTTCTACTAGGGTAATGGCTGCAGTCACGACCCTGGTATCTTTTTTTACAGCGGCAGTGCTCTATATTATTTACCAGTAATTGATCCAAGTGTTTATACAGCCACTGTCAGGGCAGCACGTCATAGAGATGAAGGAGGAGCTTCCATTCCCTAAGCATCTCTATGGTGCATGAAACGGGAAGCAACAAGGATTTTGTCACTTTCAGTTTTGGATTGTTGTTTTCATTCTGTTGCTGGTTTGTAAAGCATTTGATCCAACCAGTCTCAGTTTGATCAGATGCTTTTCTAATAGACCCCAGATCTCTCACTAAAGAGTACCTGTCACTGCCCGTGCTATCACAAGAGAGGTTTTTCACAGTGATAGTAATAAAATTGATCAAAAAATAAAGGCACTAAATAAATAAAAAAGACTTTATTAAAAAAAAAAAAAAAAAAACGTAAAGGGCCCGTCCCCCCATGCATGCAAATGCGATCACATACAAAGGAACCGCACACATATGTTAGCAGTGATCACATGTGAGATATTGCCATGAATGTCAGAATGAGAGCAACAATTCTGGCACCAGACCTCCTGTTTAACTCCAAACTGTTAACCTGTAAAGGCTGGAAAGTTTTTTAAAGCGTTGCCTATGGATAGTTTTAAGTACCATGGGCCTACGCAATTTTAAAGTATTATGTGGTAGGTATCTATTCACTCGGCGTAACATCATCTTTTATATTTTACCAAACAATTGGGTATTATATTGTGTTTGTGTGCACTAAAATTCATTAAAGTTTTTCCCAAAAATTTGCAACAAACTTTTTTTTTTCCAGAACCGTTGCTTTCAGAAAATATATAATGTATGGGGGTTCTCAGTATTTTCCAAGTAAAAAAAAAATGCTGATTTTTACATGTATGTGAGAAGTCAAAATTGGCTTGGGCAACAAGTGGTTAATACAAGGGGTCTACTTCTATTGGTCACCAATGTATGTGACCAGTTCAGCCATCACAAATTTTGGGGCCCCTTACACAGCTTTAGGCAGGGCCCCCCTGGAGCAGAGAACCGGAGGGGTGGGTGGTGCTGACGAAAAAAAAACAAGTGTAATCTTTTCTCTCCTGACACAAGATAATAAGCGTGGGGGTGGGGGGGTTGCAGTTGCCCTGGGGGGACCACTTTCCACTGAATGCCAATGTAAGGGAGACTATTTTTTTCACAGTTAGTGTTTCCTTTCTGGCCGCTATTATTATTATTATTATTCCAATTTATGATTGTTACTGAAACTTCTTAAGCAGGGGAGTGTTAAAAAAAGGATCTGCTGCGGGTGTCAGATATGGCAGATATGGCAGATACACTACATTCCTTATGCCCCGTACACACGGTCTGACATTTGACCGGCCAAAATCACATCGGAATTCCAACGGAAATTCCATTGGAGTAAAAGAGAACATGTTCTTTATCTATTTATCTAAACTCTGACGGAATTCCTCGGAACTTCCGATGAAAAAAGTTCTGGCCCGGATTCAGAAGGGACTTACGACGGCGTATCTCCAGATACGCCATCGCAAGTCCAAATGAGCGCCGGCGTATCTATGCGCTGATTCATATAGGCAGTTACGCCTGAATTTGGCCAAGATACGACCGATGTAAGTCTTTAACGCCGTCGTATCTTGAGTGCATAATTTTCGCTGGCCGCTAGGGGCGCTTCCGTAGATTTACACGTCGAATATGCAAATGACCTAGATACGCCGATTCAGAAACGTACCTGCGCCCGTCGGATTTAGCTACGCCGTTTACGTAAGGCGTCGGCCCGGCGTAACTTTACCCCTCATAAAGCAGGGGTAAGTCATGTTAAGGTATGGACGTCGGTACAGCGTCGTATTTTACGTTGTTTGCGTAAGTCGTACGTGAATGGGGCTGGGCGTATGTTACGTTCACATCAACAAAGCATTGAGCCGACGTATCTTGCGACGTGACTCTGAGCATGCGCGCGCATGCGCCGTTCGATCGGCCATGCATTTACATGGGGTCACACTTCATTACAATACAACACGCCCACTGTCTTGCTACTTTGAATTACGCGGGCTTACGCCGGCCCATTTACGATACGCCGACAGAACTTTGGGAGCAAGTGCTTTCTGAATACAGTACTTGCCTCTCAATGTTACGTTGGCGTAGCGCATAGGAGATGCGTTACGCCCGCTCAAAGATACGACAATGTATCTGAATCGCGGCCTCTGATCGTGTGTACGGGGCTTTATTCGTTTATGTAGTATTGTATTTTCAACTTACTGACCACGCAAATGTGTCATGAGATGTAATAATTTAGCAGGGTTCCTCGCAACATTATTTCAAGGGCTCTTCTATATTTTAAAAGGTTGAGAAAGGCTGGTCTAAGTATAGTATAAAAAATTACAGAATGGCAAAATAAATAAAAAAGTAAAAATTATTTAAAAAATATGCCCCATCCAGAAAATATTCCTTTTCTAGCACCCCTCTATTAAGAACAACAGATTATGCCAAATATAAGCAAGAGTAAAACTATCTACAAAACAGACTTTTTTGTAATTTATACAGTGTTGAATAAAAGAAAACAGCTTTTGATAGAATATTTGGAATTTGATAAAACCTAGAGTAATACAATCAGAAGAAATGTTTCCATGAAAGAAATGCCAAGCTAAATACATTTTGCATTTATACATCACATACTGTGAATAAAAATATGTACAGTGGAACCTCGGATTGTGAGTAACATGGTTTACGAGCGTTTTGCAATACGAGCTGTTTTTTTTTTTTTAAATCCTGACTTGCTGTGCGAGCGTTGTCTCGCAAGACAAGCAGAATACAAGTCTCTGGGGTGTGTAGTTTCGCATTTGGCAAGAGGTGCGGTGGCACTAATGACGCTCGGATACGCTCTGAGATGCTCTGAGACACTTGGAAACACTCAGAGACACTCGTAAACAATTGGAGACAGTCGGTTTCTCAGAGTGTCCAAGAGCGTCTCTGAGTGTTTCCGAGTGTATCCAGCGCCCCCGCACCTCTGGCCACATGCGGTACTGCATAGACAAGCAGTGTCTGTGGAACAGATTATCTGAGTTTCCATTTTTTTCTATGGGGAAACTTGCTTTAATATACGAGTGCTTTGGATTACAAGCATTATTCTGGAATGAATTATGCACGTAATCCATGGTATTACTATACTTCAAAAACTGTTCCAGAGAAAAAGTTAAACCATTCACTCAGCTACTAGAGTATCAGTGTAATCGGTCTGACTCATGAATTTCGGAGTGTTTATTAAGAACTTGTGTAGTACCCCTCCATTGCCAAGCCATTTTTTTATTTTAGTGCTGTGATAGTTTAAAAATTACTTGCTCATGCAACACTGTAAATTCACTTTTTACCATTTTTTTAGACAGATATAACCTTCTCTTGGATGATATTTAAAGTGAAAACCAAAAATGTGATATATTGCAGCTCATCAATCTTTACTCATTCATACTTATGCAGTTTGCTTTTGAATGTTTCTGTAGTGCTTTTTGCTGTGATTTTTGCAGGTTTTTTTTACAGCAATTTTACAGTGATTTTGCCACAATTTGTGTTTTGTGGGGGATTTGTTTGCTTTTGTTTTGGCCTAATTTGTTGTAGGGCAGATTTAAAAAATGCAAATCGGGGCAAAATTCCTGTAAAAATGCACTGCGTGTCTTTCTGCAGCTTCTCCATTAAAGTCTAACCAAAAATGCAAAAAAAGAAAAACCGTCCCTGACCCGTTCCAAGGCACAAAAAATGCATTGATGTGAACGTGTTCCATAGGAACCCATGTTAAAGAAATGTTTTGCAAAAGGCGTAAAAAAATGCATTGGTGTGAATGGAGTCTTAGATGTAGTGGCTGCATTCATTTTTCTTTTTTTCTGAGGCTTTTTTCAGTCTTTTGTCACCTGTGATCTGGCCAGAAACACACCTCATTTGTTAGAGTGCCTCTGCTCTGGATGAAGGAGCACAGGGGCACCTTTGGGCAGCAACATTGTAAGTATGGGAGAGGGGAATGTAAGAAGTACTAGCAGGATGAAATGCACAAACAATTTGAAGTTAAAATCCAGCTAACACTTTATAAGCAGTTGCAGCAGAGGGATAACTAGAACCTTCAGGGCCCTGGTGCAAGAAACCAAGAAGGGCCCCCCTGACCCCCTCCCCCTTCAAAAAAATATCTGCCATCTGCCAATGAAAGTTCCATTGCTGGAAGATCCCTGGTGACCGGACACTGACGAAGCGCACTGTCACGTGTGCCAAATGCGTTGACGTAGGCAGCGCCATCTCCACCCTGCGCTCAACCATGCATTCCAACAGGTGCGTGCAACTTTAGCCACCCCTTCCGCATGGACTGGCTGGATAAGCTTACGGCACACTCATGAGTCTCCTGACTTGACGTATCAACATCTGACCGGATGTCCAGTGTCTAGCTGCTATCTGACATTGAGCCAACGCAACAACACGAGTAAACATCAAGGATTTACCAATACACTGACTGCAGCGTCCATGAAGGAAGATGATGTATACATCATCTTCATCTCAGTCAATAACCATGGAGTAGTGAGAGCCTCTGGGCAATATCCCTTTATCTCGTCCTTGACATATTCCCTAGTCGAGCTCCCAGTGACATGTCATACCATCCTTATGCTGAACTGTGAAGTTTTACCAAAGCATATAAAGTATATCAAGACTGATAGCCACCTTCACACCTATTGGATTGAACTATCCTTTGCACACTAAGAGATTTTCTCTCCCTTTACTGCACGGACTTTGGCAAATCAATACCTCAGTCTTTGTGCTACACGCTGACATATTAAATCAGCATAACCGGCCTAGGATTCCCCATTTCAATGCTATACCATCTTGAGTGACTTACATACCGGTCCACTCGAATTTATCTACAGTACATAACCACTGCGCGAGTCCCGTCATAGACATGCTAGGTGTAGACTATATAATTGTTTAAGTCCTCCAAGCAGATCCAGTCTCTCCTAGTTGGTTACGCATAAGTGTGTGTGGGGCTCTGAGTTTGGCGCCATAGTGTGACAACGTTGTCAATTTTTTGTAAGTGTTTTTAATTGGGTGCACTGGGATGTAGTGGCTGTTCCCACTAGAAAGGTGCAACTTCACTCCTAGTGGACTAACCCTATTGCTGATTTCTCAATAAAGTTTTTTCAATTTTTTTGATACACTGTGGTTGAGCCTCAGAACTGCTATCCTTTCGAAGATCTTTGTCTCATCATTGTTGTGGATGCATTAATTCCCTATAACTTTGGAGGTATCCCGTCCACTGGACTAATCGGTGACAATTAACAAACGTTTTAATTCCATAATCTGAAAAGTGGGTCCTATGTTCGATTTAATCTCTATAATTCAATTTAATAATCTATTAACCCATTCATTGCTGGAAGATGAGATCCCAGTAAGAAGTGCATGATTAACCCTTCCAGTTCTGTGTTGGAAGTGTATGAGTAACCATTTCATTGCGTGCAGATCCCTGGTTGAAATGCAGTGGTGGGATGGTGGGACCCCATCTTTGAATCCGATTGCCCCTTCTGGCACAAGTCCTCTCTGCTCCAAAAGCCCCCCCCTAGCCATTATTCTCGTACCCCTACCCTCCCCCAAAACACTCCAATTATGCATCTTTGTTAACTTGCCCCCTCAACCCCCCCTCCCTCCTGATCACTGTGTCCCCCTCCCCTGTAGTCTACATATTATAACATTATTGTTTCATTACATGATTATTATCCATTACTACAGACCTAAGATCAGCACGGCACATGGAGAATGATGTTCCTCCTCCCCTGCTCCCCTCTGTGCACAGGAAAACATTGGAGACGGGGAGAAGGCGGAGGCTCCACACTGAAGTGTATGTGACATTTAGTTGTGGGGAGAGATTCCGGCTGCCATATAGAGGAATAATTGCAGCGTGGTGTGGTACCCCAGGAAAGCTACAGTGCAGGTGTCACTAGTATGCCCATGCCAGGCCAGTCAGTGGAGGCAACTTGTTCCAGCACTAGGCTCTATTGCAAGACTTATGCCTCGTACACACGACCAGTTTTCCCATCGGGAAAACTGACATGACAGCTTTTGGCCGGGAAAACTCGCCATGTGTATGCTCCATGGCAGTTTTCCCGACAGCAAAACCGCAGGAAAAATGTTCTCTTTTTTCCTGCCTCTATTACTGGCAGTTTTCCTATGGGAAACACTGCGGTGGAGCATACACATAGCCGGGTTTCCTGGCCAAAGCTCTCATGGCCGTTTTCCTGCCAGGAAAACCGGCCATGTGTAGGGGAAAAATGGTTCTCGGGTTTCCTGGCGGTAAAAAGTCCGCCGGAAATGTGTACAGGGCATCAGCCTTGATTCTTCGGGACACTAGAATTTAAATCTAACCCCAGGAGGGTATCAGCAAATTTGTACAGTTGGGAGGTATGGTCTCCCTGCCATCTTGGGATCTTCCCACGGTGGCAGAATGCCAGGGCTCGGTTCCAAGTGTGACCTTTGCGACCCTGTTCTGTAGTCCAAGGGAGGGGGCGAGCACGACACTCCACACCAGGGAGAAAGCCTCGCATTACTGTGTGGAGTTACAGGCAGAAGAACAGGAAGTGAGGATTTCTCAGAAGAAATAAGGATATTTAAATCAAAATTGAAGGATGAGGTAAGTGAGGGAGGAGGACTGCACTAAGGTAAATGACCTATTTAGGGAAAAAAATTGTAACTTTACAACCCCTTTAAGGCGTCAGCATACCAAGACATTTTGGACAATTTCATGCTCCCAACCTTGTGGGAACAGTTTGGGGGTAGCCCCTTCCTGTTCCAACATGACTGTGCACCAGTGCACAAAGCAAGGTCTATAAAGACATGGATGAGTGAGTTTGGGGTGGAGGAACTTGATTGGCCTGCACAGAGTCCTGACCTCAACCAGATATAACACCTTTGGGATGAATTAGAGTGGAAACTGCGAGCCAGTGTTTCTCGTCCAACATCAGTGCCTGACCTCACAAATGCGCTTCTGGAAGAATGGTCCAACATTCCCATAGACACTCCTAAACCTTGTGGACAGCCTTCCCAGAAGAGTTGAAGCTGTTATACCTGCAAAGGGTGGGCCAACTCATTGTTAAACCCTACGGACTAAAACTGGGATGCCATTAATATGGGAATATATTAGCAAGAAAGGACCAGATAATAACCTGAAAAATACTTACTTTTGGCTGGATAATATGGAGTAAGCAGATCTCCAAAGTCTTCAGTGTAGGACCCCCGCTCTACAGCCGATGGGGGCATGTACCAGGAGTTTGGGTATGTTTGAGATTTGTCAGAAAGGCCATCATTGATATCTTTGGGATCTGTATATACAATAACACCAACTACTCCAAATTTAGCAGCATTTATTGCCTGAGAAACATAGGGACACCAAAAGTTATAGTCATAAATGTTTAAAAATAATCTCTTTGTTAAGAAGGTAGTTTTTATCAAATTATACAATTTATAAGCATTCCAACATTTATTTTTTTCACATTTTATATTCTTTATTTTAAGCTGGTACTCCTTCCATTAACTTACATCTTGGCCTAAGGTGACAACCGTACTGAGCAGCGTTGCCACCCTAGGACAGGGAGTATGTTAGGACTATATAACACCTCCCTTTCTTTTCCATAATAGGGGAGGTGTTTTTTAGTCCACGGAGATAGCAAAGAGCAATGCTAACTGATAACTTGGTGCACTCTCTGCCTCAGGATATCCAAGTGAAAGAAATTCCCCTGTTTTGTCACTGGAACAAGTTTCCCTATTGAAAGACTTCACTGCTTGTGTTGGAGACAATGGTCTCCAGAATGAATAGATAAAGTGAATCTTCTCAGTGGGGACATAGATAGCAATAAAACCTATATACAGTCCAATGAGAATGCAAAATAAATGGTTTTATGATATATATGATTTAATGAAATAATGGTCATTTGGTTGTTTGATTGGAGCTCTTATTGGACTGTATGTATGTAGATTCTCAGCTCTGGGTTTTCTCCCCACTTCTAGGAGGTGTCTCTTTTTTGTAGAGCGTTGCCAAACCATAGTTACTGTGCCCAGTGATAATCTGTATTTTGTGCCTAAATTTTACTTGTGCTTGAACAATAAGGCCTTAGGCCGCGTACACACGATCGGTCAAAATTGATGAAAACGGACTGAAGGTCCGTTTTCATCGGTCCAAACCGATCGTGTGTGGGCCCCATCGGTCAGTTAACCTTCGGTCAAAAAATTTAGAACTTGCTTTAAAATTTAACCAATGTACTGATAACCAATAGGTCAAAACCGATGGTTAGTATGCAAAAGCATCGGTTAAAAACCCGCGAATGCTCAGAATCAAGTCGACGCATGCTTGGAAGCATTGAACTTCGTTTTTTCTGCACGTCGTTGTGTTTTACGTCACCGCATTCTGACCCAATCGTTTTTTTAACTGATGGTGTGTAGGCACATCAGACCATCAGTCAGCTTCATCGGTTAACCGATGAAAACAGTCTATCAGACCGTTCTCATCGGATGGACAGATCGTGTGTACAGGGCATTAGTGTAGCATATATGGTAGTTTTAATAAGGATAAAAGGCACTCACAAGAGTTTAAACCTTATAAGCATTAAGCACTGAGATGTATCAACATCTACAGAGCGGGGCATCATGTGGCCTCTGCCGTGGTAAACTCTGAAGGATGGCGCCAGTAGATACCGTCTTTTCCTGGAGCCTTGGAACACACAGACGATGACCTCACTTCCCGGATGTGATACCGTTGGTGGCGCGTTTGCACTCCTTCAGGCCCGAAAAAGGAGCACATGCTCCGCTAATGCTCTCATCAGAGTTCCACAGGCCCACTCCAGTACTTGCACCTAGTGCCAATTGTCCTTTTTTTTATGTATAAAAATTCCAGTATATATCCCATAGTTTGTAGACACAATAACTTTCACACAAACCAATCAATGTACACTTATTGGGATTTTTTTTTTACCAATGACATTTAGCAGAATACATTTTGGACTAAATTTATTAAGAGATTTTATTTTTGTATTTTTATGGGATAGGTTTTATAGCAGAAAGTAAAAAATATTTTTTTTTCAAACTTGTCTGTATTTTCATTTGTATAATAAAAACAAAAAAACCCAGAGGTGATCAAATACCACAAAAAAAACCCTCTATTTTGCAGAGCAAAAAATGGCCTGGTCATGAAGGGGTAAAACCTTTCGAAGCTGAAGTAGATAAAGAAAGTCCATAAATGATGTTTTTCTTCTTATATTATCACTGGATGAAAAGGATCGATATTCTTATGATTTGATTCCTTCATCCGGTGGGAATATAAGAACGAAAAACATAATTTATGGACTTTCGTTATAGACTGTGTTTCTAATGCCGCGTACACACGATCGGATTTTTCGTCGGAAAAACCTTGGATGGTTTTTCCGACGGAATTCCGTTCAAGCTTGGCTTGCATACACACGGCCACACAAAATTTCTCTGAACTTTCGACCATCAAGAACACGGTGACGTCCAACACTACGACGAGCCGAGAAAATTAAGTTCAATGCTTCCGAGTATGTGTCGGTTTGTGTCGGAATTTTGCGCGTCGGAATTGCTACAGACGATTTTTTTCCGTCTGAAAATTTGAGAACCAGCTCTCAATCTTTTGTTGGCGGAAATTCTGACAGCAAAAGTCCGATGGAGCATACACATGATCGGAATTTCTGTTCAAAAGCTCACATTGGACTTTTGCTGTCGGAGTTTCCAATCGTGTGTACGGGGCATTATAGTGCAGGTTGTTTATTGTTACATATTTTTATATCATTTTAGTTTTACACACATTCACAACTCACAATAATTTAACAAATATAGATGTACCTTAGCAGACCTGCCAACTCCTCCATAGCGCACAATAGCGATGGTCCCTGTTAGATCTATTGTTTTGTTGAGTTGCTCAAAGTCACTTAATCTACCTTGGTGTGCATACACCAGCTTGCCCTGGAAAATACATAGAGAAAGACAGGTTTATGTATCCAACTACAACAAAGTAGTTTAAGGTAAACATATTACACCGCAAATGGTTTGATATTTTAACACTTCAAAACAAAGAGTGTGTCCATGATGATATCCATAAAGCTCAAAGGTGCTAAAGACTGGAGAAATCTTCTTTGGTAACTATCCTAACGAGACTTTGTCACCCAACCTATCATTTCAGAAAAATCTTCCTATACAATCATATGTACATTTTACAGATTTATGCATGCTATTTTCTTGTAAAAGCCCCACTTGTGTAGACATCCAAAAGGCCTGATCTTTGGGCACCGCCTTCTTGGATATGATGTCAGCAACCGCAGCAAACTTAGAGTTGTCACTCAAGCAATGCTCTGTTATGTTCCCTTTGTTCCTCCCCCAGAAACTTCTATGGTCATTAGGGAGGTCAGGAGAGGTGTGGGGTAAAGGAGCTGGACCAGCACAGAGAGTAAATAGACACTTTGGGCCAGATCCACAAACGAATTACGCCGGCGTATCTATTGATACGCCGCGTAATTTTTAAAGTTCCTGCGTCGAAAAATATTGCTGCTCTTGTGTAAAATAAAACTTGCAGATAAATGTTTTTCCAATTTCTATGTGGGTTCCTCATACAATTTAACCGATTGAGGACCGCTGCACGCCTATTTACTACAGCAGAATGGCACGGACAGGCATATGGGCGTACAACCGTGCGCCCGACCGTGGGTCCCGCGAACTCGATTGACGCAGGGATACCTGCGATCATCTCACGGAGAGATAGAGCGGGGAGATGCTAATGTAAACAAGCATCTCCCCGCTCTGCTTAGTGACAATGACATTGATCTCCACTCCGTGTAATCGGAGCGGAGATCAGTGTCATGTCACACACAGCTCATCCCCCTACAGTAAGAAGCACTCACCAGGTCACACTTAACCCCTACAGAGCCACCTAGTGGTTAACCCTTTTACTGCCAGAGTAATTTTTACAATTATCAGTGCATTTTTATAGCACTGATCGCTGTAAAAATTACAAGGGGCCGAACATGGTGTCAAAAGTGTCCGATGTGTCTGCCATAATGTCGCAGTCACAATAAGAATCACTGATCGCCGCCATTACTAGTAAAAAAAAAATATTAAAGGGTCACTAAAGGAAAAAAATTTTTTAGCTGAAATGACTGTTTACAGGGCATAGAGACATAATAGTTAACTGATTCCTTTTAAAAATGATTAAAAATAGATAAAAAAAACAATCATATAATGTGCCTGCAGTGTAGTTTCGTTTTTGCTGTTGTTTGCTGGTTCTCTGATGTACAGAGAGCCACTAGAGGGCAGTCAGCCAATCGAGAGCAGTGATACTTTGTCTAAAACTCCTCAGCACCAATCCAGTTTCGTTTTACACACAGCTCCTTGATTAGTGACCACCGTGAGAAATCTCCCAGCACTGTGGTTATCAGGAAAAAGGCAACCAGGAAGTGTCCAGAACAGAGAGGATTTACAGCAACATCAAAGCAAAAACGAACAATGAGCACATGAAACCAGGACTGCAGCAAGGTAAAGGAAGCTATTTAGCTAAAAAAAAAAATTCCTTTAGTGACCCTTTAATAAAAATGCCATAAAACTATCCCCTATTTTGTAGACGCTATAACTTTTGCGCAAACCAATCAATAAACACTTATTGCATTTTTTTTTTACAAAAATATGTAGAAGAATACGTATCGGCCTAAACTGAGGGAAAAAAATGTTTTTTTTTATATCTTTTTTGGGGATATTTATTATAGCAAAAAGTAAAAAATATTGTTTTTTTTTCAAAATTGTCGCTCTATTTTTGTTTATAGCGCAAAAAATAAAAACCGCAGAGGTGATCAAATACCACAAAAAGAAAGCTCTATTTGTGGGAAAAAAAGGACAATAATTTTGTGTGGGAGCCACGTCGCACAACAGTTAAAGCGACAATCGCAAAAAGGGGCCTGGTCTTTGACCAGCGAAATGGTCTGGGGGTGAAGTGGTTAAAGATGTACTGGGAAGCTAATTGGCTAGTTTAAGGATTTAAATTGTACAAGAATCCCACAGTTCTGCACTTCCTTATACAATATAATATTACAGTGAAATACTTCAAGAAATGTTTATTTGCTTTCTTGTTCCTCTAAAATAAAATGTTTAGGTTATTACTATATTTATTACTATAATGTTCCTTATTGTGGTTGTTTTTATAACAATGGTTAAGACCTTCCCTCAGCTTACCTTTGGATTTCCAGGAGGAGCATAAGCAGCATACGGTTTAACTACAGCGGGGTGTGTTTGGTCTGGTTTTACTTCCTCTTCAGTTTGAAGCGATGTAAATGTGACATCATTACTTGGTGTAACTGATGAGAAAAGAAGTGACATAGAATAAAAGAGAGAATATGGTTTGTATGAACAACATTCAAATTTATGACCAACACAAAGTGACACATAATTGTTAAGTGGAAGGAAAATGCTAAATGTTTTTCCAAATTTTTTATAAATAAATATCTGGAAAAAAAAACTAGTGGAACTAATTGCCTTCAGAAGTCACCTAATTAGTAAATAGATTCTACCTGTGTCTAATGTAATCTTGGTATAAATACAGCTGTTCTGTGAAGCCCTCAGAGGTTTGTTAGAAAACCTTAGTGAATAAATAGCATCATAAAGGCCAAGGAACACACCAGACAGGTCAGTGATATAGTTGGCGAGAATTTTAAAGCAGGGTTAGGTTATAAAAAATTATCCCAAGCGTTGAACATTTAATGAAGCACTGTTCAATCTATCATCCCAAAATGGAAAGAGTATGGTGTCCGTTTAATAAACTGAGAAGTTTTTTCTCAGTTCGGTTCTCAGCAGTTCTCAGAGGAAAATTATTTCCTCTGCAGCCGGTTTAATAAACTGAGGCCTCGTACACACGACCAAGGAACTCGTCGAAAAGACACATAGTTTTGCTCGACGAGTTCTTTGTTAGGCTTGTCGAGGAACTCGACAAGCTTGCTTTGGATACACACTGTCAAGACCAAATCTCCTCGTTCTCAAACGCGGTGACGTACAACACATACAATGGCAGGGGAAGTTTGATTCTTGGAGCCTTGGGGCTGCTTTTGCTAATCTCATGTTACTGCGTGTTAAGTAAAAGTTTGGTAAGAGACGATTTGCACTTTTCAGTCTGTTACAGCGTCAAAAATGTGTTATCTCCATAATTACAAACGCTACTTTTACCGAAGGTGCGCTCCCATCTCATACTTTATTCTGAGCATGCACGGGTTACTTAGCATACACACAATCGTGTTTCTCGTTGAAAACCAGCCCGATGAGTTCCTCGACAGTTTCCTCAATGAAAAACGTACACACGACCGGTTTCCTCTGCAAAAAATCTCTCCCACCAAGTTTCTTGATGGATTCTATCTAGGAAAACGTTTGTGTGTACGAGGCCTGAGAACTTCAGTTCTCAAAGGGAGAACAGAGGAGAAGTGTTTCCTCTGAAAACGGCTGAGATCTGTGTAAAAGTGGGTGGGCTGCCTGTAATCTCGTGAGATATTGTGAGATTACAGTGCAGCCGAGTTCAAAAAGTGAAACTAAAATTTAAAAGAACATGTAGTTACATGTTTTCAGAAGTGATAACTATATATATATATATACAGTATATATACACACACACATATATACAGTATTTATATATATGTATACACACACACATACTGTATATACAGTATTTATATATGTATATATACACACACACACACACATATATACAGTATATATGTATATATACACAAACACATGAATATATGTTGGGTGCCAAAGGACTGAGTGATTACCCGCCCATGAGAGAAGGTCGTGCGAACATGTCTGTGCCATCAACGCCATTTGGAAAGCTGCGACCACCGATGTCTGTGCCGGGAGTCAACGCAATGTCCGCTGCTGCTGGAGTACCCCTGACAGACCGGAATCCGTTCGTCCTGTTTTCTAGTGGCAGCACGGAGGCCCTCAGACTGTCCTGCCCCCGATGTTCGGAGCTGGCCGTACGTCTGTTACCTTTTGCCAGATGTAAGAGATGCCAGAATTACCTATTCCAAGTGGAACCACCGACTGAGTCTCCCCGGGAGTACAAGGTGGACTGGATCACTGGGACTGGGACCGCGGAGGCCCCATGGCCGGAACCCTCCCCAACTACAGTAGTATCTGATCCAGAGGTTGTGACCGTCTCGTCCATGCTTACCCTGCCATCGGCTGCTACCCCAACCGCATCACCGGAGGTAAGCGATGTGGATGAGAAAGGATGTGTGCCCAGTGTAAAAGCGGGTGTCATACCGGAGGCGACACCAACCAATGTAGTCTCCGTGTGGCATGCTATAGCTAACATGGGCCTCACACGGGATTCCCACGGCTGTGGTCAAGGCCTGCCAGTGAGAGTGGATGATTCAACCAACGTCCCTGTTGGGGGCGCACCTGTTTGCCCACGGAAGAGTGTGAGTCATCGGATCTGGACTCTTTGGGGACGACAAATGGTTCGAGCCCGAGTTTCTCGAGTCCCAATGTGGAAGAAGCTCTCGGGCGTGCCGCACCACTTGCGGGACTTCCCCAGCTAACTTGGAAGGTTGGAGCGCTGAGCACCAGCGTCGCTAACCCTATGCCTGCTCTGTCGCCAGTATTGAGGAGAGTTTCGGACGCCGTCGTGCTACAAGGCCATGGGGACCCCCGTACCTTGCCTAAACTGGCCCGCCTACAGCGCATTTTTATAAAAAAGTTGGCCACTGATTACGGGTGGGAATATCCCTTCTGCCCGAACTTGAAAAGATGAGAGAGGACTGGTACAGGAATGCAGTCTGAGATTATTTGAATGTACCAAAGGTTCATCGCGATACAGAGTATGCATTCGTCTTGTTGGTCAGCAATTCAAAGATTGCTTGAGGGATTGGAGCCCTGGCCGGTATATCTACAACGACAGAGTGGTCCTCAAATGTCCCGGGAATGTGGATCAAGTTTTCTCTGTTACCACTACAGATTACCGAGGGGACATTGTTGTTTTGCCGGATCCACGGTTCTATAAATAGGCCTCATGGCTGCGCTATCACCTTTGCTGTTTGCTTTAACCACTTAAGACCTGGAACTTTATGCAGGTAAAGGACCTGGCCAGTTTTTGCGATTCGGCACTGCGTCGCTTTAACTGACAATTGCGCGGTCGTGCGATGTGGCTCCCAAACAAAATTGGCGTCCTTTTTTTCCCACAAATATAGCTTTCTGTTGGTGGTATTTGATCACCTCTGCGGTTTTTATTTTTTAAGCTATAAACAAAAATAGAGCGACAATTTTGAAAAAAAAATCAATATTTTTTACTTTTTGCTATAATAAATACCCCCAAAAAAGATATAAAAAAACATTTTTTTTTCTCAGTTTAGGCCGATACGTATTCTTCTACATATTTTTGGTAAAACAAATCGCAATAAGAGTTTAACGATTGTTTTTCACAAAATTTATAGCGTTTACAAAATAAGGGATAGTTTTATGGCATTTTTATTAATATTCTCCCACCTCTCCCTGCATTTGATCAACGCCGCCGGGCTTTTCTTAAACATTTTATATTTTTTGGGGGGTATTTATTATAGCAAAAAGTAAAAAATATTGGTTTTTTTTCAAAATTGTCGCAAAAAATAAAAACCGCAGAGGTGATCAAATACCACCAACAGAAAGCTCTATTTGTGGGGAAAAAAGGACGCCAATTTTGTTTGGGAGCCACGTCGCACGACCGCGCAATTGTCAGTTAAAGCGACGCAGTGCCGAATCGCAAAAACTGGCCAGGTCCTTTACCTGCATAAAGGTCCAGGTCTTAAGTGGTTAAAGCAAACAGCAAAGGTGATAGCGCAGGCATGAGGCCTACTTACAGAACCGTGGATCCGGCAAAACAACAATGTCCCCTCGGTAATCTGTAGTGGTAACAGAGAAAACTTGATCCACATTCCCGGGACATTTGAGAACCACTCTGTCGTTGTAGATATACCGGCCAGGGCTCCAATCCCTCAAGCAATCTTTGAAATGCTGACCAACAAGACGAATGCATACTCTGTATCGCGATGAACCTTTGGTACATTCAAATAATCTCAGACTCTCAGACTGGTATAGACGGTGAGGATTGGGATGATATGTGGGATTGCCCCTTTCAGCACTTGGTTTCGGCAAGGGATAGGTTGATACACTTTAAATTTCTGCACAAATCTATTACACCCCAGCGAGACTCTCTGCTTTGTTTCCCTCGGCTACCTCGGAGTGCTGGCAAGGCTCCTTCTCGCCAGCTGATGCCAAGCACATCTTTTGGGAATGCCCGCTAATAAAAGTATTTTGGGAGGGGGTGGTTTCTTGCCTGAAGGATATTCTGCAGGTGCCTGTTCCGCTTCTGGGCTTAGTGGAGGAAGTGGTCCCCTCCAGGGCCCTTAGAACGTTGCTGAACATACTACTGTTCTATGGGAGGAAGGCCATATTACTTAAGTGGAAATCACCTGACCCACCGGGTATAGCGTTTTGGAAGAGCTTGGTGAACTCGATGATGCCCTTATACAAGGCGACCTATCTCTCCAGGGGATGCGAGAAAAAGTTTAATAAGGTCTGGCGGGCCTGGTTTGATGCGGAGGCCACTGCTGGTTAGAGGGGAGGGATGAACGGAGAGCCTCACTTTTGAACTATCTACTGTACATGTGAAACGGGTGGGCACACTTATGATGTAATGGTGGAGGGAGGGCCGTGCGGGTCCCCTCCATGGCCACTCCCATGGCAGGGGGGGGTGCAGGCTGGGGTGTATAGTTAGTTAATCAATGAGTTGTGTAATGTATACCTGCCATTAACTGTTTGTACTGCCAAAGTGTACGTACCTGACTCTCATTTTTGCTGGTACTAATACCGGAGGTGGTGGTGGACTGAGTTATGGGGCTAAGGGAGGGCGGGGGTGGTGATAGGGGTTGGGGGGCATGTTTTTTTGTAGGCAGCTACCTATGTTAGGTAAGGTGTCAATGTTACGACCATGTTGGTCGCGAGAGACATGGTGTTGTGCCGTGGTACTCTCTTTTTTGTGTTTGTATGTCGTGTTGAAAAATTTCAATAAAAAGAATTTTACAAAAAAAAAAAAAAGGAGTTAACCACTAGGGGGTGCTGTAGGGGCTATGTGTGACCTCATATGTGTTTCTAACTGTAGGGGGCGGGGCTGGAGGTGTGACGTCACTGATCGCCTTTCCCTATATCAGGGAACAGACGATCAGTGACATTTTCACTGTGAAGAACGGGAAAGGTGTGTTTACACACACCTCTCCCCGTTCTTCAGCTCCTGTGACCAATCGCCGGACACGGGCGGCGACCGGGTCTGCGGGTCCGGCGATCGGGTCTGCGGGTCCCGCGGCCATGGTCACAGAGCTTCGGACTGGGTCGCAGGCGCGCGTCCGACCCACGGCTGGGCACTTAAAGAGGTACGTGCTTGTGCCCAACCATGCCATTCTGCCAACGTATGTGTTCAGGAGGCGGTCCTTAAGTGGTTAAAGAAGTTACGGACAAGAACTGTTGCCTTTTTCCAGTTTTGCTTTGATTCCACCGGATCCACATTTTATTGTTTGTGCAGAACTTTGGGGGGGTTGATAAGTTAGTGAGGATGGGATCTTGCTGGCTTCTTCACAGCACCTGGAGAAGGAGAAAGGAGAAGATACCATTTTTTATATCTCCCTTTCCTTGCTAATTGTTCTGAGTGAACAGTGGACTGCCTTATTCTGGTACTACCAGCGCACTGGCCACTAGGGGCGGTGTTCTGCAACTTCTACCAGCGCAGAAGAACTCTTGTACATTTTTAGCCTTGCAGCAGAAAAAAAAAACACTTAAATATGATTATTGCCATTTGCATATCTCAGAACTTACTGATATCTCCTTGGGAGGAGGGAAATTTCGCCTTCTGACGAGAGGGTGCAGTTGTTTCACCAATCTTGGTGACTGTACATATTTAGTTTTTGGTAATGTGTCTCTCTGGGAGGAAAGAGAGCTACACTTTAAGTGAGTGGGGTGCAGCTCCAGTTCATCCCTTGGGGACCAAGTAAAATGTATATTTATACATGTGTTTTCTTGTTTCTTCCAATATTATTCTGCAGGTGGATTGACCAGCTATCAACAACTGTTGGAGAATGGGGCAGTAAAGGTAGTCAGGATTTTGGAAATTTCTATGCATCACTGTACATAAATGTTTGTATAATAATGTTTTAAAAATGTTTGTATATTTCTATTTCTTCTTTCTACTGTCCTTTTCTGTTGCTATGCAGATTCAGGTCGGGTATTCAGGATTAAATACCCTCTTTGGGACACTAGGGACAGTGTCTATTCAGGTAGGGGGAGTGTGTAGTGCCTATGTACTATATAGTACTGGTGCTATCTAAATTTATGTGTAGTTAAACTCTGATCCTGATTGTTAGAGCAATTATGCGGTCTCTGTCTCAGCTTGGCTGTGCTGTGAGTCCATTCTGCTGTATTGGGGTGTTCTTCTAGCCCCGGTGCCGCAGGTGGCAGCAGTGGAGTTAAGGTTTGGGCGCTCTTTCCCAGCAGCCAATCACAGGGGTTTGTCCTCGCTGTGCATGCTGGGGAGGGGTATTTATGGGGCAGACGCCATTGGTTCTGGGTCCTTCTTCGTCGAGTGTGGCACCCACCTATAGGGTGGCCACATCACGGCGCCCTGGCGCATTGCCGGCGGCATAGCCGTGCTGTCCTATTGATTTCAATGGGCGGGAGCGGTGAAGGAGCGGTATACACACCGCTCCTTCACCCCTCCAAAAATGCGGCTAGCAGACCTTTTTTTCCCGTCCTGCTTGCGCACCGCTCCAGTGTGAAAGCCCTCAGGCTTTCACAGCAGTAGCTGTTTAGGGTCGGTTTGCAGGTGCTATTTTTAGCACAATAGGGCCTGCAAAGCACTCCAGTGTGAAAGGGGTCTATGTGTGGTGGAAAACTAACACTACACATCACCCTGAACACATCATAACCACCGTGAAACGTGATGATGACAACATCATGTTGTGGGGATGCTTTTTTTCATTAGGGACAGAAAAGCTGGTCAGAGTTGATGGTGAGATGGATGGAGCCAAATACAGGACAATCCTAGAAGAAAACACGTTATGCCCTGTACACACGATCGGTTCATCCGATGAAAACGGACCAATGGATTTTTTCATCAGATATCCGAGGAAGCTGACTTTCATCAGTCTTGCATACACACCATCAGTTAAAAATCCGTTTGTGTCAGAACGCGGTGACGTAAAACAATACGACGTGCTGAGAAAAATTAAGTTCAATGCTTCCGAGCATGCGTCGACTTGATTCTGAGCATGCAGGGATTTTAAACCGATGGACTTGCCCACAGACGATTGTTTTTTTGTATCGTTTTTTTAACCATCAGATAATTTTAAAACAGGTTCTACGTTTTTTCACCGATGGGAAAAAAAACGATGGGGCCCACACACGATTGGTTCGTCCGATAAAAACGGTCCATCAGACAGACCGATCGTGTGTACAGGGCATAAGAGTCTGCAAAAGACTTGAGACTGGGGCAGAGGTTCACCTTCCAGCAGGACAACGACCCTAAACATACAGCCAGAGCTACAATGAAATGTTTTAGATAAAGCATATTTATGTGTTAGCATGGCCCAGTCAAAGGCCAGACCTAAATCCAATTGAGAATTTGTGGCAAGACTTGAAAATTGCTGTTCACAGACGCCCTCCATCCAATCTGACAGAGATTGAGCTATTTTGCAAAGAAGAATGGGCAAAAATATCAATCTCTAGATGTGCAAAGCTGTAAGAGACATACCCAAAAACACTTACAGCTGTAATTGCAGCAAAAGGAGGTTCTACAAAGTATTGACTCAGGGGGTCCGAGTACAAATGCACACCACACTTTTCACATATTTATCTGTAAAAAAAATTGAAAACCATTTATCATTTTCCTTCCACTTCACAATTATGTGCCACTTTGTGTTGGTCTATCACATAAAATCCCAATAAAATACATTTATGTTTTTACATAGTTACATAGTTAGTCAGGTTGAAAAAAGACACAAGTCCATCCAGTTCAACCACAAAAAAATAAACAAACAAAATAAAAAACACAATACAATCCCATACACCCAACTCCATACCCACAGTTGATCCAGAGGAAGGCAAAAAACCCCAGCAGAGCATGATCCAATTTGCTACAGCAGGGGAAAAAATTCCTTCCTGATCCCCCGAGAGGCAATCGGATTTACCCTGGATCAACTTTACCTACAAATCTTAGTACTCAGTTATTTTATGTACATTTAGGAAAGAATCCAGGCCTTTCTTAAAGCAATCTACTGAGCTGGCCAGAACCACCTCTGGAGGGAGTCTGTTCCACATTTTCACAGCTCTTACTGTGAAAAAACCTTTCCGTATTTGGAGGTGAAATCTCTTTTCCTCTAGACGTAAAGAGTGCCCCCTTGTCCTCAGTGTTGACCGTAAAGTGAATAACTCAACACCAACATGGTTGTAACATGACAAAATGTGGAATATTTCATGGGGTATGAATACTTTTTCAAGGCACTGTAACTACATATTTATAGCTGCAACAAACCATGCAATTGTTATTCTAAACTACAAAGTAATCTATGCAGGGAGAAATGGCTTTTGAAAAATACATCTGGACAAATTAAATGTATGCACACCTTGGGTACTTCTTTAACATTGTTTTACAATCACTAGTGTTGGCGACCCGGTGGATCGGTGATTTCAATCCCTGGTCATGTGACTGTGCCATTGCTTGCTAGACCCTGGGAGGTGGTTATTTGCACTTCCGTACCCAAAAATGCTGGGTATCTATTGTCACAAGCTGCAGAGGAGGGAGGAGCGGTGGGGAAAAGCAGTGAGTGGGGGGGGGGGGGGTCACTTTTTACTTTACTGTTGTGTGCCTCTTTATAGCTTTGGATAAACTCTTTCTCTTTCTGCTTGTCCTGGTGACCACTGTCACTGGAAATGAAAGTGAGGAACGGTCAGCAGGGACAGGAAAATAATCCAATAAGGATACTTGTTCTGGGGACTATGAGAGCATTTTCCTCATTCTAGAGAAAATGCTTTACACCAGGGGTATGTATTTAAAATTCACAGAGGTCCAGTCAGTAAAATATTTCTTTCAGCACTTTTCATTTGTGTGCTAAATTCAGTTTCCATGTCACCTCGCTCCCAGTAAAACACTTGAGACTTTTCACTTTATTAAGCGCAAACTCTTTACTTGTGTCTGAGCTTTTGTACCTCCAAGTATTCTCAGGCCTCGTACAGACGACCGAGGAACTCGTCATAAATTAAACATCGTTTTTCTCGACGAGTTCGTTGTTAGGCTTGTCGAGAATCTTGACAAGCTTTCTTTGCGTACACACTGTCAAGACAAAATCTCGTTGTTCTCAAACGCGGTGACGTACATCACCTACGACGACACTATAAAGGGGACGTTTGATTTCACTGGCGCCACCCTTGGGGCTGCTTTTGCTAATCTCATGTTACTGCGTGTTAAGTAAAAGTTTGGTGAGAGACGATTCGCGCTTTTCAGTCTGTTACAGCGTGACGAATGTGCTATCTCCATTACAAACCCTACTTTTACCGAAGGCACGCTCCCCTCTCATACTTTATTCTGAGCATGTGCGGGTTTCTAAGCATACACATACGAACGTGTTTCTCGTCGTAAACCAGCCTGTCGAGAAACACGTCAAGGAAATTGAAACTCCCCTCGAGGAAAAAGAGAACTTGTTCTCTTTTTTTCTCGTCGAGTTCCACAACAGTTTTCTCGATGAAAAACATACACACGACTGTTTTCCTCGTCAAAAAAGCTCTGCCACCAAGTTTCTTGATGGATTCTGTCGAGAAAAACGGTCGTGTGTACGAGGCCTAACTCTACTTCTTCCCAGTGACATACAGGCTCGATCCATGGGGGCTCTGTGCCTCGATATTGGTTCCTTGTATGGGGGACCGATCACTAGGGAGGAGGCCAAGCTCAGAAGTCCCCTCACTACCAGAGTTCATCATCATCCCTGCCAAGCCATGTTATTCTCCCGCCGGCTGACAGCTATAGCACCCAACACTCCCCTGATTACTCATGGTTAATGGCAATATAGCCTTTCACTTCTCAGCATCACCACTTGTTAACCCTTGGTAGCATTCTCTCCTGAACCTCTCTTCCTCCCCTGTTACAAGCCCTCTTTAAATAAAATTAGAACTTTACTGAAAGTTGATGCAGTTTACAGTCACAACAGGCTCTCAGAATTTCTTGAAATTGTTCCACTTGTCTTAACTCAGGCTGCCCAGCTAATGTCCATTTAACGAGTCCATTTGAGATGAGTCTGCTTCCAGTACCCAAACTGGGTACCCCTAAAAGAGAGACTACGTGTTCAGAGTAGACTACATCCTAACTCCCTGGGCAGCCTTCTAGTACACAGCTATGTTGCATAACTTTAACCTATACCAAATGATATTAGAACAAAAAGCAAGGTATCATATACCCCAAAAGGCACCTCCTTACACACTAAAATACAAAAAAATTAAAGACTCCTTATCACTCACATTTTTTTCTTTGCTTAAAGAATATGTAGACTCAACATTTCATATTCTTGATATGTGCCTGCTGTACCATGATGTACTAATATGAACACATACTGTATCATGTTCTCTTTGTATTGCTTCCTTTGCGTGAAATCCCTGGTGTTCCTGCCAGTCCCTCTGCTTTCCTATTAAAAACTGACCACACAAAGTAGGAGAACACACTGTGGTCCGTTCTCTAGTTATGCTGAGAATTCAGCCTGCTCTTTTCCAATGTTCAGACTTATCCTGACACCACCACCACCACCTTCACAGAATTTCACTGTACAAATCAGTGCACTGTTGTTTATCCTCCCCTAGCTCATATGTAGCTGAGAACAGATGGAATGATCTCTTATAAAAAAAGAGAAAATGCATTTATAAGGTTTTTTATATCTATATACAAATGGTTTACCTTTCATTTATTTTTTTAACTAAATGGGTTGTTTTACAAGGTGAGGGTTTACAATAACTTTATTTACAAAAGAAAACTCATGGTAGGAATCTTCTATGCTACCCTAAGATACATCAAGAAATAAAAAAATACCACAAGCATGACAAAAAATTTTCTTTCTTTTATATTTGTGATGGCCTGATAAGTAGGTTACTTACAAGCAATGAGAAATAACAAAAAATAAAAAATATTGCATTCATATAAATCTACTGCACAATGAATATGACTATCAAATGAGAAAAAAGGATCTAGTGGTATCCTGCTATGTCTGCTCTCGCTCAGTTGATATTAAATTTTATGCAACAAATTATCGATATAGCAAACATACTTTTACAATTAAATAGTACTTATTTTTTAGTGTTGACTGTTTTAAATGTTGTCAATAATCACTTTCATTAAAGCGGAAGTAAACCCATCGATTTAACAGTTTCAAAAAGCAGTTACATTTCCGGCATGCCGGGATTGCTAACTGTCACATTGGTTGTGCTCTCAACCAAACTGCCAAACCATCCAATGACTGGTGTCATAACTGATCACATGTGCAGAACCATGGCAGTTGAAGATTAAACATAGGCCAAGATGGTAGCTTCCTTGGCTGAAAATGATAGGTGGGTTTACTTACACTTAAGCAGGGTTACTAAGTTTATTAACATAATGATGTCAGAGATCAGACTTACTTATCTGCACACTGTTTGGCTTTTCTGCATTAGGAAAGGATAAATAGACATCATATCTTTCCTCCTTAGCATCATCAAGACCAGAAGCACTGTTTTTCCAACGGCTGAGTATGTACTTCACTAATGCTTCATCTCCATCCGTTGTGGCCATGTGAGGATATTCACTGAGTGTCCTGTTGGAGAGATTGGGGATTAATATTATTTATAGACACAGAGCAAGAAATAGAATAAGAAACACCAAAGCAAGAAAGACCTTCAAAAGTGTATTACGCCAACATGATCTACCATCCCAGCAAATAAGAGCTTTTAAGTACCACAGTCAAACTTCTTGAAAACAGCTGTGGTTTATATACTGTATAGGTTTGGTTAAAGGAACATATTAGTAATATCAGAAAAGGCTTTAGACACCACTCAGTGTATAAACACTGTGCCACCTGTCACAATAAAAGATCCTACTAATACTATATTTTGGGTATTGATAGGTATAGTGCACACTGGAGGGGTAGTTCCCTAGTTAGAGAGATATAAAGAATGGAGATGGAGATGGATTAGATTGTATGTTCCTTATGGTCTTTACGTGAATGTAGATGTTAATGCTTTTATTGATAATTCTTGAGTTTATGTCTGGTTGATAAAATGTTTTTTTAACTTGATCTGAATTTTGGTCATCAGCCGATAATGATAAAGTTAATATTAACCTATTGCTATTTGGCATTAAGTACCTCATCTAGCTGGCATTTTCTATATTTTTACTTTTCCAATTGTATATCTAGCTCTGGCTCTTTTCCAGTGAGGGTCGCCTTCTATCTTGGCCATTTAAGGCCTAGTTTGGAGAAATTTAAGATTTTTGAAGTCCTTATCCCCAATGATTTTTACTATTTTCTACCCAATATCTTTGTTGAGGACTGTTAATGCAGTATTCTTTGTTGGACTGCATTGCCCTTTTCGAAAATCTTTATTTTTATCTTTATTAAGATTTTGTCAGTGTATATTACCATTTTTATATACCCCTATTGATTCTGCAGGTTTTAACTATCGTAATGTTGTTTGTTCCCTGTAGGGGGCGCTCACGCTCTCTAGGTTGTGTGTGGCCCCATACTAGGTAGTTAGACATTTCCTGTTTCCATATTAGATGCTAGCAGTGGATGACCTATTTAGCGTGTTCTTTACAATATCTACAATGACTTTTTTATTTAGTCGATATTGTGAGTACTACCGATGGCAGTGGGTCATACACTGGCTTTTATCCATGAGTCTTTTATGCTACATGTTGTAAATGCAGCCTTTATTTTTTGAATAAAAAGCCTAAAAGATTTTTTGCTGGGGAAGCTTTATCTCTTTTTAGGGATTTATGTGACCGAGTGTCTCCATGAGTGGCGAGCACCATTCCCTTCAGCCCAATTTCCTTGAACGGACAGAGGCCTTGGCTGGGTTTAAAGCCATAAGCAAGAGAGACCTCCCGTAACAGGAGGTCATTACTAGCTGGCCAATCTGAGAAGTGGAGGCTCTATAACTTGGGATCACAAACCATTCCAGGGAAGGATAATGCACTTTGGGATTGATAGGACTTGTGTATTACCCTTTGGACTTTTGTTTGTTTCTGTTATTACTTTTTTTATATAGTGCAACTCTATTTGAAATTATTTATATATATATATATATATATATATATATATATATACACATACACACACACACATACATAAAACCTGTGCTATGTGTACCCCAAAGGCCCAAACACATCAATACATATATATATATATATATATATATATATATATATATATATATATATATATATATATATATGATAATGTGCAGTGATGACAGCAGCACTCACTGATATTACACACAAATATCTAGAAAACTCATAAAAGATAAGTATTGTGCTGTCACATAAAAAGGTAAAATCAATAAACTAACAAATAAATAAAGTCCATGGGTTAACTGAAAAAAAGTTCACTGTGAAGAAAAATTCTTGATAAATCCAACGTGCACCTGCCAGCATTTGAGAAAAAGAAGCAGCTTACCAGATGTTTAGACCTCACATTATAAGAGGTCTAAAACCACATTTAAATGACATAAGACCCTTCGGGGATGGATGGATGGCGTTAAATCTCCTTATGCCGCGTACACACCATCACTTTATGTGATGAAAAAAAACGACACTTTCTGTGAAGTAAAAAATGACGTTTTTGAAACTTCAATTTTCAAAGACAAAGTTGCCTACACACCATCGTTTTCTCACAATGATCTTGCAAAGTGAGGTTACGTTCCACCACGTTTTACCATTGAAGCTTGCTTCATAAGTAGCTTCTGGGCATGCGTGGATGAAAAAACGTCTTAGAAAACGACGTTTTTTGCTACACACGGTCAATTTCTGTGAAGTAAAAAGTGCACTTTTGAAAAACGACACATAAAATTGAAGCATGCTTCAATTTTTTTTGGTCGTTTTTTACAAGACATAAAACGACGTTTTCCCCCACACACAGTCAATTAAAGTGACGTTTTTAAAAATGTCATTTTTTTTCATCACATAAAGTGATGGTGTGTACGCGGCATTATGCCGCGTACAGACGGTCATTTTTTGTGATGAAATAAAATGACATTTTTAAAAATGTCAATTAAAATGATCGTGTGTGGGCAAAATGTCATTTTATGTCTTCTGAAAAATGCCCAAAAAAAAATTCGAACATGCTCGAATTTTTTGTGTCGTTTTTCAAAATGTCATTTTTTGTGTCAATGAAAATGATAGTGTGTGGGCAAAACAACGTTTTTAAACCCGCACATGCCCAGAAGCAAGTTTTGAGACGGGAGGTAAAACTACCATTCATAATGGAGTAAGCACATTCATCACGCTGTAACAGACAAAAAAGCACGAATCATCTTTTACTAACAAGTAACCAGCTAAAAGCAGCCTCAAGGCGAATAGAACTTCCCCTTTAGAGTGCCGTCACTTTGTTCATCATTTTTCAAAATGATGGTGTGTATGCTACATCGTTTTTGAAAATGAAGTTTAAAAAATGTCGTTTTTTTTCATCACTTCAAACTTCATTTTTTTTTCATCACAAAAAATGACCGTCTGTATGCGGCATTAGCCTTTCAACCCATAGTGCCTCAGATCGCTCTCATAGAGGTAGTATGCCACAGAATGATCCCATAATTATTCACTAGATCCACTCTCACCACCACACGGTACATACCAAGGAAAAGATAAACCCCATAGTGAAATACTGTATAAATCTATTTATTATAAAACCAAGTAAAATTACTCACAAACAGAAGACAATAAAAGCATTTCAAAACACACTGCCAATACTATGGGCGGGTGTGATGACGTCACCGCTATTCAGAAGACGTTGTCCCAGGAAGATGTTCCTTAGAATGAAATGTACGTCGGGCGGAGAATAGTGGTGACGTAATTATAGTATGCAAAATTCCAACCTAACACTACGTTTTAAAAAATCCCCCTCCCCCATACCTCTACTGCCTAACTTGTGTAATAAAGAAGTGTATACTAACCTATTTTTAGTCCACGCTGCTCTGGTCATGTTAACCACAGCTCCCGTTCCCTTGTGTCAGTCAGCTACAGATAGCAGCAACAGCTGGGACATGGGAGCCTATGAGTAAAAACACAGCTCCTGGAATTCCCAACAATTGTCAACCACTCCCGTCAACCACTCCCTCCTCTCCCCTACGGCCACCAATCACTGACACAGTGGATAATGTGGCTGGATTGGAGCGGACTTAAAATAGGTAAGTATACACATCTTTTTTACACATGGTGGGCAGGATAGATAACTGCAGGGGAAGGAATAATTTTTATGACTAGGTCCAGGTCCACACTCATCCCTCCAGCGGTCATGCTGCCACGGCTTCTCCAGAAACTGATAGCGAATATTGATTCTCTGGTATCACAAGTGGGAGGGTTTAGGGCGCAGTGCTCTGTGCCCTGAGCACAACCTTTTTCAAGCCAATTAGAGTCTTAGGTTCTAACCATGTGCTTGGAAAAAAAAGACAGGCCTCATAGAAAGGCATTAGCCCCACATGCAAACTAGGGGGACAGCGCCCCTTATGAACCTACCACCACTGGTTGGAATACTATTTTAGCTCCTCATGCCCATCTGCATAGCAAAGGAAAACTTTAGTTTTTGAGTTTTCAGAAAAGAGCAAGTAAAATGTAAACAGCAATTTCTGAACTGAAGTTATGCTATGTGAATAAGAACATGTGTCAAATATAAAGTAGGTGTTATCCTAATTTGTTTTCAATAGTGGAAATACATTTTGAAGCTGTTATATGTCCCGACACTTTATTTTGTCAGCAGTTTTCTCTTTAAAAAAAATGCTCTAACTATAAAGACAGAGATACTGGGCCATATTCTCAGAAGAGTTACGACGGAGTATCTCAGGAAACTCCGTCGTATCTCTGTTTTTTGAGACGCGTATCTATGCGAGTGATTCCTAGAATCATTTTCGCATTGATACGCTGAAGATCCGACATGTGTAAGTCACTTACACTGTCGGATCTTAAATGTAATTCGCCGCCGGCCGCTAGGTGGCGTTTACGTTTCAGGTCTCACTTGTTTATGCAAATGAGCCTGATACGCCGATTCCCGAACGAAATCGCGTCGCGTAACCGTCGCTTACATCGTTTGCGTAAGCGTAAGGTTACCCCTGCTATATGAGGGGTAACCTTACGCCAGTCCCACGATTGCCATGTTAAGTATGGCGTCGGGTCCGCGTCGTCTTTTCCCGTCGGGTACGTTGTTTTCCTAAGTCGTTCTTGAATACAACTTTACGTCAATGACGCACACGTCGGCGTCATTGACGTTTTCCGTCGAGAACTGGAGCATGCGCACTGGGCTATTTTTAGCCCGGCGCATGCGCCGTTCTATCGGCACGGGGCGCGCTTAATTTAAATATAAGCCGCCCCCTTTGAATTACGCGGGGATACGCCGGGCCTTTTACACTACGCTGCCACAAACTACAGAGCAAGTGCTTGAGGAATACGGCACTTGCTCCAGTAAGTTGCGGCGGCGTAGTGTAAATAGCTTACGCGATGCCACCGCAGAAAGTACAAGAATCTGGCCCACTGTCATTTGTTTTGTTAGGTATGGGGCAATATTGCTCTTATCAATTCATGTGCCAGTGTTCTCTGAATTTTCTGTCACAGTAAAAGAAAAAGAAAAGATGTCTTTGAGATCTATAATTAAAAAATGTGGTGTTTTTTTAAACCAAACTGCAAATGGTGGATGGAGTCCATGCTATTTTCTTTAGAAAGCCAGAGATGGTTCTCCTCTGGATTGAAGCCTGAAGCCAAGTCCATGTAGACTCAAACTTTGGCTTAAAGAGTGTTTTTGACCTGTCAATGGGGGTTGATTTACTGAAGAGCATGTTCACTTCGTAATGAGAATTTTCACTTTGCAAGGAATCCTCATCCCGGAAACTTATTAAAACGTTATTTGTGCTTGCACGTGATTGGATGATGTAAGTCCACCTCATTCACTAAGCTAAGTGAAAATTTCCTTACAAATTGAAAATTCACGTAAGTGAACAGGTTTAATAAATCAACCCCATGACATTCAACCCCCTTTATAATCCCAATTTAAATCTTTAAAGGGTTAGTTCACCCTAAATATAAAGGTGAACTGACCCCGGACAAACTCAACCCCCCCCCCCCCCCCCAAGTCCCCGCTGTACTTACCTCCTGGGTTCTTGAGCTATCGGCGCTCACACAGATGCTCCAGCAGTCCGGAAATTTGAAATTACCTGCTCCTCTCCTTTTCTCCATTAGTGCTTCCAGCACAGACTAGTATGTAGCATATTAACATTTTGCAGTATTTTTGTATATTAACATATTATATTGCATAAAGGCAGCCCTTCTTTAAAATAGAATGCCAGTCTATGGCAACATAAGTTAAAAAGACTAGTGTTGTATACAAGGCCACAGTTCACAATCTCAATGGTAGACAAGCAGGTAGACAAGGCTTTGTCCCCTAAGGTGAAAAATGCACCACTGCAGGTTTATCAGCAGAAGAGAAATTTACATGGTCTTCTGCTACAAGCGGACCCCAGAACTAAATACAAAAAAAAATATCACCAAGGTTATCACAAAAGATGGGTTGCTTCCGATGCCATAACTGTACAATGTGTGTGTACTGTAGTAGTGAATTTTGTATACATCCACATAATTGGGAACAAGAAAGATTGCAGGTTTTTTTTATTTTGTATATGCATCCTCAAGTGCCCTTGCACGCTTGTGTATGTGGGCATGACAGATGGTCTATTTAGGAGGTGCTTTCAGCAACACTATACTGTAGTGATATAAAGGTGGCACTGGTGAAAGCACTGAATGGTGAATGTATGGACCACAACAAAAGTGTGACTATACATTACAGTGAGAGAAAACATCAAACAAATACATTGAGAGGAATCGTTACTGAACAGGAACACAGTTCACCTATTGGTGTGGACAGATTATGGCAGCTGCTGCATAAGTGAAGCATGTTGGATTTATACCAATTTGTACAGAAGGTCAAGAGTTATGTTACATGCACATGTGGAGCTCGCGCAGAGTGCACGGTGGGGCATCATTCTGCTACTGGGGATTAGTAGTGGAAAACGCTGGACAGGTGGATTTGGACATTGGCTCAGCGTGTCCATTCTAAATGCAAATTACAGAAAAAATTTGCATTGTCATGGGAACCGAGAGTTAACTAGAGAACAGTTTCTGTGTCAATGTACATGTGTACGTTCATCTCTAAGAGTGGAGGCCAACCCTAAGGTTGAGTGTTCCCCCACGGCAGCTTCAGCCTTGTCTAAAGACATTGATGAAGAGGACACAGAACAGAGGTACCCAATGTATGTGCTAAAGTCACCATGTAACAAAGTGCCTAACGCAGCCCAGAAGAACTAACATGGGGTAGGCCTTCCATGTGACCCAGTACTTGATGCCCAACAAATTAATGGGAAAACATTAAGGATGTGACAACTACCCTGTCACCTTGTCACCCCATAACTTATATTTTGACTCCATGTCTTTGTAAGGTACTGGTGCAGGCACTGTTTGCTTATTCTAAATGTGTGATTTCTTTCATTCAGTATGTGGTACAGAACAACAGAAACCTTCTCATGTATGGCCAGCTGTAGTCACACTGTCTCACTTTTATCTCAGCTCATTCTTTGTTACAAAAATCTTAATAAAGAAAATATTCTGATAAAAATATATTTTTAGATAACTAGTATAACAGCCCTAAACTAACACTTAACACCTAACTCTATAAACATTAACCCTAACACTTAAAGCTCAATTCTAGTCAAAATGACATTTTTAGTTTTGGATAGTGTATGTAGCGCTCACCCCCGAATGGGCCGCTGATTAATTTGGGATCGGCTTACTGAGTTACCTTCTTGACTTGGCTATGAGGTCCAGATACAACCTTATTCCAATAAAAGTCACAAGAGACGTTGCAAAGAGTAACCAGCATGTTTCAGGAGTCCATAAGCACCCATTTCATCAAGGTTTGATTAAAAAACCTTGAATGGAAACGTGAATGTGAATTGGCAAAAAGTGAACTGGACCTTTAATGTTATTTCTTCCAGTGTGATTCCAAGCACAGGCCTTGTCTACATTTAGAAGATTTCTTCTGTCTTCCTGTTACATTGACTTGTTTTCACTGGCACAAAAAGTGAGGGGATCTATTTGTAGGGGAACCCAAGAAGTGAAATGTGACTCCATCCATTCAGAATAGGAAGTTTCTGACCGTGGGAATGTGATGCAATTTTGGCGCTTTCTGTGTTTTTTCCCACAGCGGTGGTAAATGTAGGCCAAGTGTACATGAAGCCTAACACAAAATAAATGCACCTTTTTTTAAGCTTTTGTCCTGCTGTCACATGACTACTCATTCATGTCCTCCCTCCTCATAGCAGTGTGTGCCCACAGCAAGCGGTGGGCATAGTGTGACATCACACAAAGTGGGAAGTATGCTTCCAATCTGTGTGCATGCATTGCAGAAGGCAGATCAACTCTCATACCAACTGCAGCTGCTTTACAGCAAAGTGGGAGGGCATGGCCACAAAACTGACTTTGGGAGATACATGCACACTGTGAACGGGTAAGGCATACCTGTATCACCTACAAAAAGTATTTAATCCCCTGATGATTTTGTACGTTTGCCTACTGACAAAGAATTGAGCAGTCTGTAATTTTAATGGTATTTTAACAGTGAGAGACAGAATAACAACAACAAAATCCAGAAAAACGCATTTCAAAACAGTTATAAATTGATTTGCATTTTAATGAGTAAAATAAATATTTGACCCCTTCGCAAAACATGACTTAGTACTTGGTGGCAAAACCATTGTTGGCAATCACAGAGGTCAAATGTTTGTTGTAGTTGGCAACCAGGTTTGCACACATCTCAGAAGGGATTTTGTCCCACTCCTCTTTGCAGATCCTCTCCAAGTCATTAAGGTTTCAAGGCAGACATTTGGTAACCCGAACTTTATGTTCCCTCCACAAATTTTCTATAGGATTAAGGTCTGGAGACTGGCTAGGCCACTCCCGGTCTTTAATGTGCTTCTTTTTGAGACACTCCTTTGTTGCCTTGGCCGTGTGTTTTGGGTCATTTTAATGCTGGAATACTCATCCATGCCCCATTTTCAATGCAATGGCTGAGAGAAGGAGGTTCTCACCCAAGATTTGAGAGTACATGGCCCCATCCATCGTCCCTTTGATGCGGTGAAGTTGTCCTGTCCCCTTAGAAGACCCCCTGCCACCAAAATCATAATGTCACCCTCTCACCAAGCTGCTTGGCGATGGTCTTGTAGCCCATTCCAGCCTTGTGTAGGACTACAATCTTGTCCTTGACATCCTTGGACAGCTCTTTGGTCTTGGCCATGGTGGAGAGATTGGAATCTGATTGATTGCTTCTGTGGACAGGTGTCTTTTATACAGGTAATAAGCTGAGATTAGGAGCACTCCCTTTAAGGCCGGGTTCACACTTGTCCGACAAACACTCCGACATTGGGAGTTCATGTCGCATGACGTATGAAAATCAATGTTTCTCTATGAGAGCTGTCTTAACTGGTCCGACACAAGTCGGTCCGTCTTTGAAAATGCTCCCTGTACTACTTTGGTCCGACTTTGATCCTACTTCAGCCCATTGAATATCATTGAAGTTGGACCAAAGTAGGATCCTTGTCCTAACCAACCGACTTTTGATATCCGACATTGTGATTACAGCAGCAGTAAAAGGAATTTATCTCACTCTGGGATTGTTTTGATTGGTCAAAGAACAAGTCAGACTGTCACAAAGTCAAATCAAAGTAGTATCCTGTTCATGAAAGTCGGATGGATGTAGGACCAATGTAGGACAGATGTCGCAGAGCAAAGTAGGATGAAAGTTGTACTGCTGTCGTGTAGTATAGTGTGAACCCAGCCTACTTTGATCTGACGTTGTGATAGTCGGACTTGTTCTTTGACCAATCAAAACAATCCCAGTGTGATATAAATTCCTTTTACTGCTGCTGTAATCACATGTCGGATGTCAAAATTTGGATGGTAAGGACAAGGATCCTACTTTGGTCCGACTTCAATGATATTCAATTGGCTGAAGTAGGATCAATGTCGGACCAAAGTAGTACAGGGAGCATTTTCAAAGTCGGACCGACTTGTGTCGGGTTTACACTGGTCCGACAAATGCTCCGACATTGGGAGCTCATGTTGCATGACGTGTGAAAATCAATGTTTCCCTGTGAGAGCCGTCTTAACTGGTCCGACACAAGTAGGTCCGACTTTGAAAATGCTCCCTGTACTACTTTGGTCTGACATTGATCCTACTTCAGTCCATTGAATATCATTGAAGTCGGACCAAAGTAGGAGCCTTGTCCTTACCATCCGACTTTTGACATCCGACTTGTGATTACAGCAGCAGTAAAAGGAATTTATCTCACTCTGGGATTGTTTTGATTGGTCAAAAGTCAGACTATCATAAAGTCGGATTAAAGTAGTATCCTGTTCATGAAAGTTGGATGGATGTAGGATCAATGTAGGACTGTTGTCACAGAGCAAAGTAGGATGAAAGTCGTGTAGTATAGTGTGAACCCAGCCTCAGAGAGTGCTCCTAATCTCTGCTCATTAAGTGTATAGAAGACACCCGAGAGCCAAAAATCTTGCTGATTGATAGGGGATCAAATACTTATTTCACTCATTAAAATGCACATCAATTTATAACTTTTTTTGAAATGCAGTTTTCTGGATATTTTTGTTGTTATTCTGTCTCTCACTGTTAAAATAAACCTACCATTAAAATTATAGACTGATCAATTCTTTGTCAGAGGGCAAAATCAGCAGGGGATCAAATACTTTTTTTCCCTCACTGTAGCAATGCATTGTCCCAGGCATGGATCTGCTTTAGTGCTTGGAATGGTTAGTTTGATTGAGGAACCAAATGGAATTGGCAGGATCTCCAGATATACAGCAACAAAAGACAAAATATTTTTTTATGGGTTATATCTTTCAAGAACTATGGGTCAGATTCACGTACAATTGCGCCTTTGGAAACTTAAGCCATTTAAGTTACACCACCGTAAGTTTTCAGGTTTAGTGCTCGATCCACAAAGCACTTAACGGAAAACTTGCGGCGGTGTATCGTAAATGCGTCCGGCGCAAGGCGGGCCAAATCGAATGGGCGGCTAACATTCAAATTAGGCGCGCGCCCGCGCCGGACCTACTGCGCATGCTCCGTTTCCTAACTCCCGCCGTGCTTTGCGCGAAGTGACATCATTTTTTCGAACGCGATGCGCGTAGCGTACTTCCGTATTTCCGGACGGCTTACGCAAACGACGTTAAATTTTGAATTTCGACGCGGGAAAGACGGCCATACTTTAGACAGCAATACGCTTGCTGGCTAAAGTTAAGGCACCAAAAAAAAATACTAACTTTGCGACGGGAAACTAGACTAGCGGCGACGTAGCGAACGCGAAAATCCGTCGTGGATCCGCTGTAACTCCTAATTTGCATACCCGACGCTGGTTTACGACGCAAACTCCCCCCAGCGGCGGCCGCGGTACTGCATCCTATGATCCGACAGTGTAAAACAATTACACCTGTCGGATCTTAGGGATATCTATGCGTAACTGATTCTATGAATCAGTCGCATTGATAGAAACAGAGATACGACGGCGTATCAGGAGATACGCCGTCGTATCTCTTTTGTGAATCTGGCCCTATAGGTATAAGCCAACACATTTAAGAAATCATACACTTTAATCCAGTTATAGCTGGATTCGTTATAGTACAATAACAAAAATCTAGAAGAGCATGCAAGTAAAATGTCAAAGTCACAGAAAAAATACTTTCAATATATATGTTCATCGAAAATACACTATACGTTCTCTTTTAATATTAAATCCAATAGAAGTGTGTTGGTAAGGTCTTATCTCATCCAATCTTATCTTATCTTATTTAACTTGCTCATTCAGCAAATTATCTTATCAGCAAACGTTTACTTCTGCATTAAGTATTGTAAAATATTTTTGCAGTCAAATTTGAGATAACCCCACTGTACTGTATGTTAGATAGAAGTTTACATCCACACAGGTTACCTTTTCAATGTTTTAGACAGAAAACATTTCTTAAAAAGTTCAGAGTAAAGCCTGGTAAACATGGGACTTTTGGTCCTTGTGTACTGCTGTCAGTTCAACAGAAGCCTGTCGTTAGTCCCCACTGTCAGAATACTATAGCACAGCAGGAGAGATCCCCACATCAGCATTGTTTGTGATGTGGAGATCTGTCAGTATACCTGTCTATACCCAGTTTAAGTCTGTCCCAGTAAAGAAAAGGCTAAGGATGGATTCCATTTCCTCTCATTAACATACAAGGCAGGACACCAGACAGAAAGGCCCAGATTCACGTAGGGAGCGCGTATTTGTGGGCGGGCGTAACGTATCCTATTTACGCTACGCCTCCGCAACTTTGACAGGCAAGTGCAGTATTCACAAAGCAAAGTTGCGGCGGTGTAGCGTAAATAGGCCGGCGTAAGCCCGCCTAATTCAAATATGGAACATGTGGGCGTGTTTTATGTTAATCTACTGTGACCCCACGTAAATGACGCTTTTTACGAACGGCGCATGCGCCGTCCGTGAAAGTATCCCAGTGCACATGCTCCAAATTAACCCGCAAAAAGCCAATGCTTTCGACGTGAACGTAAATGACGCACAGCCCTATTCGCGAACGACTTACGCAAACTACGTAATCGACGGAAAATTCGACGCTGTTCCGACGTCCATACCTAACATTGGTACGCCTCATCTACGCCTCATAGAGCAGGTGTAACTTTACGCCGGAAAAAGCCTAACGTAAACGGCGTATCTGTACTGCGTCGGCCGGGCGTACGTTCGTGAATAGACGTATCTAGCTGATTTACATATTCTAGGCGTAAATTAGCGTACATGCCCCTAGTGGTCTGCGTAAATATGCAGTTAAGATACGACAGCGTAGGAGACTTACGCTGGTCATGTCTTAAAGACATTTTGGCGTATCTGATTCTTTGAATCAGGTGCCAAGATACAACGCCTCAGACTCAGAGAGACGACGGCGTATCTGGAGATACGCCGTCGTATCTCCTACGTGAATCTGGGCCAAAGTGTTCAAATCTAGTTTACAAATATTGTGATTATGAGATCTGCTAGCACAGTACAGACAGAATGTACACTGCCAAGGGAAGACAGGGAAAAGTGGTTAAAGAGTCCCTTCCATCACCCCAGGCCTCACTACTATTCTATGGTGTTTGGCAGAACTAGAAGAAACCATACTGTATATTGCTGTTGAGAAGCAAGGGGTGTTTGATCTTTATAGAAAAAGTATGGAGTCTTTTCCAATATTTCTCTTCCTGTTCTTTATGTATCATAGTGAGATTCTACATTTGCTGGATCTCTGAAATTTGGGCGAGCCATTGCACCTTATCAGGTGGGTTAAGGCTCTTCCACAGTGCAGGAATGCAAGCCTTTGCTGCATTGAGAAGATGTTGTTTTTTAAACAATTGGGTGACAGGCAGGATATTTATGACAAATGCATCTTTCTGCCTGTCAGCTGTCATGCTCATGGAGCCATGCATGCGCAGCTCAGCGAACATTTACGGCCCCCGATCCGTGCTGCGGCAATGCGACTCCCACGAGCATGCGCAGGAGTGGTGTCATCGCGGCCTGGCCTATTAAATCGCTGAAAGCATGTGTCCAAATCACCATTATAAGGGCTCTTTCACACGGGCGAAAAAAAAAAATCAAAGTTTTGGGTGCGCGTTATACACGAGGACTGGGGTGGGATGACAGTGGCGGGACCGAAACCGAGTATTAGCGGGAGTACTCGTACTCCCGCTAATACCGCTGATACTAGAATACTTCCCCCCTCCCCCCGCTGCTACCGCCGCCGCCACCAACGCCGCTACAACGTTAATCCCCGCGACGCGGGGAACATTACAGACAGCTTTCGTTTGAATAGCTGTTTTCCCCGCCGCGCATAGACACTCCCCCTTGGACGGATCTGTCCAATCGCGAGCAAGGGGGAGTGTCTATGCGCGGCAGGGAAAACAGCTGTTCAAACGAACGCTGTCTGTAATGTTCCCGCGCCGCAGTGATTAAAAGTAGGTGGCTGCATATACAGGGGACATGGCTGCACATACAGGGGACATGGCTGGTTATATGGGGGACATGGCTGCACATACAGGGGACATGGCTGGTTATATGGGGGACATGGCTGCACATACAGGGGACATGGCTGGACATACGGGGGACATGGCTGGACATACGGGGCACGTGGCTGGACATACGGGGGACATGGCTGGACATACGGGGGACATGGCTGGACATACAGGGGACATGGCTGGACATACAATAAATACAATAAATGATTTTTGGCAATTACAATGATTTTATACCGATTTTTAATCGAAAATTAGGGGTGCGCGGTATACACGTGTGCGCGTTATATTCGAATAAATACGGTAGGTGTTATTGCAATGTGTATGATTTTTCTCAAATGAAAACCACATTTATTTGTGCAAGAAAATGTTTCCATTCTGTTACTTTGAATTCCCTTGTCACTATCGTCAACAATGAATATGACCCTACTAACCATTTGAAAATTAAACGAATGTTACAAAACACAGTGGACCTACACCAGTAGGTGACATAGCTCCCCAAATCATCACTGACTGCGGAAACTTCACACTGGACCTCATGCAACTTGGATTTTGTGCCTCTCCACTCTTCCTCCAGACTCAGGGTTCTTGATTTCGAAATGAAATGCATAATTTTTCACAGTCCGTGATGATTTCGGGAGCCATGTTATCTGCTGGTGTTGGTCCACTGTGCTTTATCGAACCCAAACTCAGCACAGCCCTCTACCAGGAAATTCTAGAGCACTTCATGCTTCCCTCTGCTGACCAGCTATTTTTCAGCAGGACTTGGCACCTGTCCACACTGCCAAAGGTACCAATGTTTGGTTTAATGATCATGGTATCACTTTACTTGATCGGTCAGACAACTCACCTGTATTGTCAAGAGGAAGATGAGAGACACCAGACCCAACAATGCAGATGAGCTGAAAGCCACTATCAAAGCAACCTGGGCTTCTATAACACCTCAGCAGTGCCACAGGCTGATCACCTCCATGCCACGCCGCCAGGGCCGGACTTACCATTGGCCTTGACTGGGCTCAAGCCCAGGGGCCCCACCCAATAGGGGGCCCCCTTTTAAAAAAAAAAAAAAAAAAAAATTTTTTTTTTTTTTTTTTTTTTTTTAGGGGTCCGGAGGTCCCCAGGGGCCCGGAGGCCCCCAGGGCCCCTGACGGCAACCCCCCTTTTTTTTATTTATTTTTTGTAAAAAAATGTTTTTTTTTATATATTTTTTATTTTTATATATATAATATTATATATATATATATATTTTATTATTATTATTAAAGGGCCCAGGGGTCTCCAGGGCCCCGGATGGCAACCCCCCTTTTTTTTATTTATTTTTTGTAAAAAAATGTTTTTTTTATATATTTTTTATTTTTATATATATAATATATATATATGTATATATATATATATATATATATATTTTATTATTATTATTAAAGGGCCCAGGGGTCTCCAGGGCCCCCGGATGGCAACCCACCTTTTTTATTTTTTTATAAAAAAAATTACATTTTTTTTATATATATATATATTTTTTTTTATTAAAGGGCTCAGAGGTCCCCAGGGCCCCATGTGGCAACCCCCCCCTTTTTTATTTTTTTTATAAATGTTTATTTTTTTATTTTTGTTTATTTTTTTATTTTTTATTAAAAGGCCCAGAGGTTCCCAGGGGCCCAGAGGTCCCCAGGGCCCCCGGGTTTGGCAACCTCCCTTTTTTTATGTATTTTTTATAAATGGTTTTTTTTTTTTTTTTATTAAAGGGCCCAGAGGTTTATTTTTTCTTTTTATTAAAAGGCCCAGAGGTCCCCAGGGCCCCGGATGGCTACATATATTTAAATATATTTGTTTTCTTCTTTTTTTTGTAAAGGCCCCCCCGCTTCTCAATTTGCGGCAGCCCCCACGCTTCTCAATTTCAGGCGGCAGCACCCCCACCCCCCCTAGGTTCTCTGCTTCAGGGGGCCCATGCCTTAAGCTGTGCAAGGGGCCCCAAAATTCCTGATGGCGGCCCTGCGCATACCTCCCAACACGCACGGATTCTGTGGGACTTTCCCGCACAGACAGCTTCTTCCCGCAGTCCCGCAAAAGGGTTAATTTTCCCGCACTGCAAGAGGAGGCAGCACGGAAGCAGGAGGAACCGGAGTGGTGTGTGGAGGACTGTGGCTGCTGAAGGGAAGATAGCCGAGAGCCGGGCTAATGACAGTCTGTGGCCCCGGCTGTTGGCACAGGTGAGAGGCACTCCCCCCCTCAACAACTGCAAAATCCCCCCCCGCTCAACAACTTTAATGCGCTCCCCCCCGCTCAACAACTCCAATCCGCCCCCCCCCCCCCCGCTCAACAACTTCGATCCCCCCCAATTCTCGGCTCCAGGGGGCCCCTTCAACACTCAAGCCCAGGGGCCCCCACCACCCTAAGTCCTGCCCTGCACGCCGCATTAATGCAGTAATTTCTGCAAAAGGAGCCCCGACCAAGTATTGAGTGCATACGATACTATACATAGACATACCTTTTAGTAAGTCAACATTTTTGTATTAAAAATCATTTTTCTTATTGGTCTTATGTAATAAGATACTGAATTTTGTGTTTTTACTAGCTGAAGGCCATAAATATAAACATTTTAATTAAAAAATGCTTGAAATATATCACTCTGTGTGTAACACATCTATATAAAATATATAATTTTCACTTTTTGAATTGGATTACTGAAATAAATTAACTTTTTGATGATATCCTAATTTTATGAGATTCACCTGTATACTTTAAACCTCAGCTTTGACCAGTTTTGGATAGAGAAGGGAAGATTTATATTTGTAAACTTTTTCTTACTGTCTATGTCCATTATGAGGAGAATTTGTGTCACATTTTAGTTGTCTCCATAGGTGATGTCTCTTCCTCTTTAACCTGCCACCGGTCACGTGGCAAGGAAGCCAGGGAAATCTCCGTCATTGGGATTTAGACAGCAGTAAAAAATTTACAGATCCTCACTCCATAAGAAAAAAAAGATTTTGCTGGGATTCAACAGTTAGGAGAGACTCATTCCATTCATGTACAATTTTGCACTCACCTCAAATTATCTTCTATTTTTTTATTATCGACTTCTTTCATGAACTCTCTGATAAATTTTTCATCTAAATCCTGAGAAATATCTTTGGCCCAGGATGGAGTTTTTGAAATACCAAAGTGACCAATGAGTAATCCAATGGCCAGTATTACAACTCCACCGACTATACCCCCTACGATCCTCCACAGGTTCATGGTTCCTTGATGATCCAAGGTAACTAAGGAAAGAACATCTTTAGTGCTCAGGACACTTTATAAAAGTACAATCTCGTTGTGACCTTGTGTCCTGATCCGCCTCTAGATTATGGAGTACGGTCTTCAGCATCTTCTATAACAGGCATGTTACACATTATCAATACTGAGCTATAAAACATTTTTGTCAGTCTTAATGACCACAATCTGTCCTTTGGCCCATTGCAAGGTCTGGTAGAATAGGATACATTTATCACACTATTTATTGTAAGAGACTGTTAATTTTTATTAGGTATAGCTTTGAACCTGACATAATGCTGTAAAGGTTACACAGTGCAGTACTTAACAACATATGTAATAAGGGATTATAAAAATACTGCTATATAACAATTGAGTTAGGATTTTAAAGACCACGTCGATGTCACATGAATACAAGAACATCTACCTTTGATCCATGAGATTATACGTTAACCAGACCACATATTGGTTTTAATTGGTTATTTATTCAGAAAATTGATGACAGACCTCTGTAAAGTTAAGGAGATAATTAAGTTGTAATAAAGATACCGTTTTACAAAAAGACGAAAGGGGTGCATTTATCAGTAATTTGGCCAAAAATTCATCCAACATTCACCCATTTTTTTTACCAATATTGGTTTGCTCCACATTCCCAATATTTACCACAGTGGTTTTACCCATGAACAATATTGGTTCTTTCAAAAATCTTAGGCCCCGTACACACGACTGAACATGTCTGCTGAAACTGGTCCGCGGACCAGTTTCAGCAGACATGTTCGGTCGTGTGTACGGCCGATCGGACAGGATTCCAGCATACATTTGCCCGCCAGACCGCTTTCGATCGGACAAATGTTTCTAAAATTGCTTAGAAACATGCCCGCTGGAATCCTGTCCGTCGGACATGTTCGGTCGTCTGTACAGACTTACCGTTCATGTCCGAGCGGCCGCCATCCCTCGCATGCGTCGAATGACTTTGACGCATGCGTGGAAGCATTGACCTTTCAGCGTCGCGCACGTTGCCGCATCATCGTCGCGGCGACGGCGCGAACACGTCACCGCGCTGTCTGTCCGCGCGGATTGTCTCTCATTTCTGTATGATGGTGTGTACAGCCATCATACAGAAATCTCCGGGCGGGCATGTCCGCTGAAAACGGTACGGCGGACCGTTTTCAGCGGACATGTTTGCCCGTGTGTACAAGGCCTAAGAAGTATGGCCCATGTGAAAATGTCATCAAACAAGATATGTCCAATGGCTCTTCCTTAATTTGAAAGTTCTTTACTGTACTATTCATCCCTTTTATCAATTAATAAGGACCCGTTCACACCAGAACTCGGTACAGAAAACCTGCATTCTTTGCAAATTTCCCACAGAACGTTCAAAACTCAATAGGTACGCGATCTATTGTACATTTCAATGTATTCCTAACTACTCCACAAACACAGATCTTAATGGCAGTGTGTTTGCCTGCACCAGATCTCATGGCACTGCTGTACCTACATTTGGTGCCAACCACCGCATGGAATCACAATAAATCGCATCCCTGTGCAATTCAGGTGTGAACTAGCCCTAAATGTAGATTTGTTGTTTGCCCAGCACTCCTTCATTTTTCACAGTATCCAAACTGTTCCCTTGTTTGAAGTGGGGAATGTGTATTTAACCACACAGCCCCGGACCATATTGCTGGTCAATGACCGGGCCACTTTTTGCGATTCGGCACTGCGTCGCTTTAACTGACAATTACGCGGTTGCGCCACGTGGCTCCCAAACAAAATTGGCTTCCTTTATTTCCCACAAATAGAGCTTTCTTTTGGTGGTATTTGATCACCTCAGCGGTTTTTATTTTTTGCGCTATAAACAAAAATAGAGCGTGAATTTTGAAAAAAAAATAATATTTTTTACTTTTTGCTATAATAAATATCCCCAAAAATATATAAAAAAACATTTTTTTTCCTCAGTTTAGGCTGATACGTATTCTTCTACATATTTTTCGTAAAAAATTCGCAATAAGCGTTTTATGATTGGTTTGCGCAAACGTTATATAGCCGGATTCAGAAAGACTTATGCCTGGGTCTAATGATACGATTCATTTACATGGGGTCACGATTCATTTTAATACAACACGCCCACTACCTGCCTACTTTGAATTAGGCAGGCTTACGCCCATTTACGCTACGCCGCCGTAACTAAGGGAGCAAGTGCTTTGTGAATACTGTACTTGCCTCTCTATGTTACGTCGGCGTAGTGCGCTCACGCTCTACGTGAATCTGGCCCATAGTGTCTACAAAATAGGGCATAGTTTTACGGCATTTTTTTTTTTACCAGCAATGGTGGTGATCAACGATTTTTATCGGTACTGCGACCTTATGGCGGACACTTCGGACACTTTTGACACATTTTTGGGACCGATGGCATTTTTATAGCGATCAGTACTATAAAAATGCCACTGGCAGGGAAGGGGTTAACACTAGGGGGCGAGGAAGGGGTTAATTATGTTCCCTGTGTGTGTTCTAACTGAAGGGGGTGTGGGACTGACTTGGAGAAATGACTGATAGCTGTTCATACATTGTATGAACAGACGATCAGGCATTTCTCCCCCTGACAGGACTGGGAGCTGTGTGTTTACACACACACAGCTCCTGGTTCTCGCTCTGTAACGAGCGATTGCGGGTGCCCGGCGGTGATCGCGCACGCCGGGCACGCCCGTCGGGACCAGGGGCGAGCGGGGGGTGCACACGCCCCTATTGGCCGATTCGCAAGATGACGTATAGCTATGTGATCTCACGCAGCCGAGCCGACCTGCTGCCGTATAACTGCGGCGGCAGGTCGGCAAGCAGTTAAAGTGCTTCTTTTCTTTGGAGCTGATGTTTTTTGCTCATGGAGAGTGATGATCAGATCAAGCACCTCCATTGTCAAATTCTCTGTTATTTTTTTTTCATTGTGAAAGCTAACCAACCTACACAGCATTCTTAACACATGAATATACTTTGACCTAAACCATGGGTCTTCAAACTACGGCCCTCCAGTTGTTCAGGAACTACAATTCCCATCATGCCTAGTCATGTCTGTGAATGTCAGAGTTTTACAATACCTCATGGGATGTGTAGTTCCGCAACAGCTGGAGGGCCGTAGTTTGAGGATGCCTGACCTAAACCATTCCATTGCTGTGCCCCCACATGGCTTCTTGCAAACTGCAAACAGAACTTCTTATGGCTTTCTTTCAAAAATGTCTTTCTTCTTGCCACTCTTGACTCTATGAGATATCAACACATGCACAGGGCATCTGCCAAGAGCATTAAAGCTTTAAAAAAGAACCACCAAAACATAATTAAACCACCAGGGAAGGATCATCGAAGCACCACCAAAGCATCACAAAAGCATTGCAGAAGCATCAAAAACACATCAAAAAAGCATGATTAAGCGATGGGTGCCTTAACCACCATTTGGCTGACAAATGACCAGGCCACTTTTTGCGATTCGGCACTGCGTCGCTTCAACTGACAATTGCGCGGTGATGCAACGTGGCTCCCAAACAAAATTGATATCCCCTTTTCCCACAAATAGAGCTTTATTTTGGTGGTATTTGATCACCTCTGCGGTTTTTATTTTTTTCGCTACAAACAAAAATAGTGCAACAATTTTGAAAAAAATTCTATATTTTTTACTTTTTGCTATAAAAATATATCCCCAAAAAATATATAATTTTTTTCCCCCCTCAGTTTAGGCCGATACGTATTCTTCTACATATTTTTGGTAAAAAAAATCGCAATAAGCGCTTATTGATTGGTTTGCACAAAAGTTATAGGCCCAGATTCAAAAAGGACTTACGATGGCGCAGCGCCATGTACGCCGTCGTAAGTCCTAATCTGGGCCGTCGTATCTATGCGACTGATTCTTAGAATCAGTTCCGCATAGATATCCATTAGATCCGACAGGCGTAAGTCTCTTACGCCGTCGGATCTAAACTGCAATTTTTTTTTGCCCGCTAGGTGGTGCTTCCGTCGATTTCCCCCGTCGAGTATGCAAATTAGCTAGATACGCGAATTCCCGAACCTACGCGAGCCCGACGCAGTAAAGTTACAACGTTTAGGTTAGGCTTTTCCCGGAGTAAAGTTGCCCCTGCTATATGAGGCGCAGCCAATGTTAAGTATGGCCGTCGTTCCCGGCTCGAAATTTTAAAAAGTTAAGTCGTTTGCGTAAGTCGTCCGTGAATGGGGCTGGACGTCATTTACGTGCGACGTCATTTGGAGCAATGCACACTGGGATATTTTAGGGATGGCGCATGCGCAGTTTGTTCGGCGCGGGGACGCGCTTCATTTAAATGATAAACGCCCCCTACCCGCCGAATTTGAATTCCGCCGGGTGATTTAAGCTACGCCGCCGCAACTTTACAGGCAAGTGCTTTGTGAATAAAGCACTTGCCTGAAAAACTTGCGGCGGCGTAACGTAAATCGGATACGTTATGCCGCCGCACAGATACGCCTGAATCTGGCCCCTAGCGTCTACAAAATAGGGGATAGTTTTATGGCATTTTTATTAATATTTTTTTTTTACTAGTAATAGTGGCGATCAGCGATTTTTATCGTGACTGCGACATTATGGCGGACACATCACACACTTTTGGTGCTATTTTGGGACCATTCATATTTATACAGCGATCAGTGCTATAAAAATGCATTGATTACTGTGTAAATGTGACTAGCAGTAAAGGGGTTAACCACTAGGGGGCTAGGAAGGGGTTAAGTGTGTCCTAGGGAGTGATTCTAACTGTTAGGGGGCATGGCTACGAGTGACATGTCACTGATCTCTGCTCCCGATGAGAGGGAGTAGACAATCAGTGTCAGTGTCATTAGGCAGAACGGGGAGATGCTTGTTTACACTTGCCTCTCCCCATTCTGCAGCTCTGTGACCCAATCACGGGATACTGGTGGACATCGGGTCCCGCAGGCACGGTCACAGAGCTCGCAGCAGGCACGTGCACGGTGGCAAAGTCAAAGTTGCATAAATATATACGTTGATTTGCCTGTCCATGCCATTCTGCCGACGTATATATCCACGTGAGTTGGTCCTTAACCTCCCTGGCGGTCTTCCCGTGTCTGACACGGGGTTAGATTTTCCTGCTACGATCGGTAACCCCGTGTCAGCCACGGGCTTGCCTCGCTAGATCCACAGGCACAAGTTACTTACCTTGTCCCTGGATCCAGCGATGCCACCGCGCTGTGTGAGCGAGCGGGACCTCGCTCGATTCACACAGTGCCTCCGTGTGACGCCGATCTCCGTTCCCTGCGACGTTACGACGCACGGGGACGGAGAACGGCGCCAAATTCAAAAAAGTAAACAAACACCTTACATACAGTATACTGTAATCTTATAGATTACAGTACTGTATGTAAAAAAAACACACCCCCCCTGTCCCTAGTGGTCTGTCCTGTGTCATGCATGTCATTTTATATAATAAAAACGTTTCTTTCTCCCTGCAAACTGTAGATTGTCCATAGCAACCAAAAGTGTCCCTTTATGTCAAAAATAGTTTTAGATCAGCTAAAAAACAGCGATAATAAATTATAATCACTTGCAGAATTGTGCGATAGCGATTTGTGGGGAAATTCGTCATAAAAAAAAAAAAATAATGACAGCAACAATTCTGCAACTGAGCAAATTTCAGTGATTTTGATTTGATTACATTATTGAATAATTTTTATTATAATTATATTATTATTTGTTATAATTATTTATAATTATTTATTATATTATAATTTATAATTTTGTTTTTAAAAAAATGTCATACCCGGGATGCCTATTAGAAGCTTGTTTGGTCAGATTTAAGTGAGTTATTTCTAAAAATTACAGACCTACAATATAAAACGCCAAATTTCCTTGCAAATAATGGTACCGCTTTTAGCATGTTTTTTCTGACAGAATCATACCGCCAGGGAGGTTAAGTGGTTAATGTATGTTGAAGCAAGTGTAAATGAGCCCTTAGTGCACCACCATCAGAGTCCCAAACAAGTCGGCAAAAAAAATATAGCTTTTTTTGGAGACTATCCCATCCCGTCTCAGAACATTTACATAGATGTTGTTATTTCTACCTTCCGGGAATAGTAAAGTCCTGCAGGCAGGCTTGGACTCAGCAAAAGCAATCCAGGTTGAAGGTAGAATAACCTTAAGGCAGGGGTGCCCAACCAGTGGCCCGGGGGCCACATGTGGCCCGCAGCTGCCCTCTGATGTGGCCCGCGACCTCCTGCTTTGGGATGAAATAGAATAGAATACTGTTATTAAAGTTAAGTTTATTACAATGTATATATGGGCATATCTGTTCTGCAGTGGTTACTAGGCTGCTTTCAACCTGATCCGCAGGTGCAAAGCAGTGCACCTGTGGGTTACCTGCACTGAGCCATAGGCCCCATTGACATGGTCAGTCTGACCCATCTGGAACTTCCATTCACCTCTAAGGCCTAGTACACACGAGAGGATTATCCGCTGGAAACGGTCCTCCGGGCCGTTCCCGCGGATAAATCCTCTGGCGGATTTTGATCTGATGGTTGTACTAACCATCAGATCGAAATCCGCGCGGAATCCATCTGCGGTGACGTGTCGTGCCGTCGCCGCGATGATGACGCGGCGACGTGCGCGACGCTGGAAGGTAAAGACTTCCCACGCATGCGTCGAATGATTACGACGCATGCGAGGGAGGGGATCGGACGGATTGATCCGGTGAGTCTGTACAGACCACCGGATCAATCCGCTGGACAGGATTCCAGCGGATAGATTTCTTAGCATGCTAAGAAATTTTTATCCGCTGGAAATCCATCGGCCCGAAAAATATCCGCGGATAAATATCCGCTGGGCCGTACACACCACAGGATCTATCCGCTGGAACTGATCCGCGGATAAATACCAGCGGATAGATCCTCTCGTGTGTACGGGGCCTTAGGAGTAGCAGATGTAAATGAACTTGTGTCCATTTACAAACGCCTACCTCCAATCCGATCCAATCCGATCCGCAAAGTAGAGTGGGCTCTATAGAGTAAAGTGTAATTTTTATTAACAAAGTATACACATGTACAAAATTACAACATTAAAACCAGTTTCTGATCCTGGATAGAATCCACCCTAATTCTGGGGGGGGGGGGGGAGACTGGAACAAGGTGTTGCTCCAGCGTGAAACCCGCTGGATTGCTGACCTTGGGGCCACTATACCCACCTGGACATAGCAAATCAGCTTTAGACCATTTCTAGAAGGCTTTGCCTCGGGTGGATGTGAAAAAGAATAACCATGCACCCATATCCTTATGATACATCTATCTGTGTATACCCCTGTATCCATATATTTGTGTGATCCATTGTACCCTTGTATTTGTATGACTTAGCTACCTGTATATATTTATTTGTAAATCTATTTGTATATTCTCTCTTGTTCCTTTTTTGTCCTGATGTGATTTGTGCTTGGATTGGCGGGCGCCCGGGGTTGGCCGTGATGGACCTATTAGGTTGAGTTTCCATCACTCCCACCCGGCGCACATAGGCCGCTCCCCTTGTGGGCATGACCTGTTCATGACCTGGCAGGTCCCTGATCGGGGGTCTTCCTCGGATGGGTACCCGCCTTGGGTCTTGCGTGCGCCGGTGGGCGCGGTCTGCGGGATGCCCTCATCACCATGTCCTTCTATGGTGGGCTGTGTGCGAGGGGCGCCCTTTCATCCCGCACTTGGCATCCCTGACGAAGGGACGAACAGTGTCCCGAAACGCATCTGGCTTCCTGGACCTCTTCTTGGGAATTCACGTACCACTGTATCATGTTTTTAATGTTGTAATTTTTTACATGTGTATACTTTGGTAATAAAAATTACAATTTTTTATATATATATTGTTGTTGTCCTTAAAGTCCCAACTGAGGTAGCATATCTAAGTCTAATTTGATGTTCTGTCCATGTTTTCATATAGAGTAGAGTGGGCTGCCATCCACCCGCTCCACTCATTGTGGCCCGCGACCGGTTACCAAGTCGCTTAGGTGGCCCTCGCTCTTCAAAAGGTTGGACACCTCTAACCTGTTGTTCTTTCAAGTGAGGGGTGTGTCAGAGAGGTATAGGCAGTGACCTAATTATCTGGAGAAGGAAATAAGTTTCAGAGGCCAAATTAGTCAGCGACTCTTAAGGGGGTGCGCTACACTAAGAAAAAAAGTTTGGGCTATAGATACACCTTAACAATTTCTCTTTTGATAGTGTATTTATACATTTAGGTAGTTAGAATAGATAGTCTTCACTGCCTGTGGATGCCATCCACCCACCAGACCAAAACATGCATTTTCCTACATCCAGCACTATCTGTAAAACATTAAATAACCTAATCGTAAAATAGAGTGTTTACAGTGATATGAGAGGTTAAAGGGAAGTATAACTATCTATATCTTAAAGCCATAATCTAAGCCGTGAGGAAATAATAAAGGGTTATTGCAGCTGTGAAACAAACAAAGTAATTCAGAGTTAGATTATATAAAACGATCATGACTGTAAATATCACATTGGTGATCAACAAAGAAAAGAAAACAATAAATAATGCACTCAACCGCCATACAACCACACGCATGACACAAGACTCCACTGCAGTAGAAAAAGCATGTTGAAGCTCATTTAAAGTTTGCTGCAAAACATTTAGACAAGCCTGTGAAATACTGGGAGAATATAGTCTGGTCAGATGAGACCAAATTTGAACTCTTTGAATGCCATTATACACACCATGTTTGGAGGTCAAATGGCACTGCGCAACACCCAAAAACACCCCCCATACCAAAGTGTGGTTTGGAGGTGGAAACATCATGGTGTGTTTCGGCATACAGTACTGGCAACAGAAAAGGGGGGGGACGAGCAGGGGATATGCACTGTCAGAGCACTGCTGCCGAGTTCTCTGGCAAATGGAGCAGCAGCGCTGTGACAGGCAGAGAACTGCAGGCTGTCTGTGTATCTTCCCCACTTGCCCCCCCATTTCTGTCAGCCGAAGGGAGAAGAGAAAGAGAGCGGCTCTAATTGGGTTTGCCGTGCCGCCGCTCAGCTTCCTGCTCGCTGTTTCCCTCCCCATGATTGGCCACAGCAGAAGGCCAATCAGAGAGAGAGTCACAGCTTTAGGTGGGGGCGGCTTGACGGCTCCTACTAAAACTGCTTCTTGGCCCCCTCTGCACCTATTATGCCAGGGCGCGGTTGCCTTTTTTGGAGGGGGGGGGGTTTTAGCTGCCTCCCGCAAAAGTGCCGTCCTAGGCCTGGGCCTTGGCCAAAACAAAACCCCAGTAAACATTATTAAATTGAATGAATGTTCGGAAAATGAAACTCCTGGAAGGAACTTCTACTGGTTTATGGACATTTTTAGTGCATTATGCCCCATGAGCATTGCCAATGACTAACACGTTTAACCACTTGCCGCCAAATCACGTATCTGGTACGTCATTTGACATCTAGTGGTTGTACCAGGGTCGTGCCTGCAGGCATCACATTGGTACCATTTTTTTTTAGAGAGGACAGTCAGCAATCTTGCAGTACCAATTGAAGCCACTAACTAGCCACTCGATTGTTATTACAAGAATCAGGAGGACACGTCCCCCCTCCCGCGGCTCTCTCGGTCCCTCCCATCCCACCGGGAAACCCGAGCTACTAGCCGTCACGTCCGCTGGTCAGAGACCCATACAAAGCCAGGATCGGCTTTGATCGGGTCTTCGCTATGGTAACCCGGAAGTGATGACGTGACATCACTTCCGGTTTACCTGGATGTCTACAGTACCATTTTTTTTTGCTCGCTGTTTCCCTCCTCATGATTGGCCACAGCAGAGGGCCAATCAGAGAGAGAGAGTCACAGCTTTAGGTGGGGGCGGCTTGACGGCTCCTACTAAAACTGCTTCTTGGCCCCCTCCGCACCTACGAAGCCAGGGCGCGGGTGCCTTTTTTGAAGGGGGGATTTTTTGCCGACCTCCTGCAAAGTGCCGTCCTAGGCCTGGGCCTCGTCGGCCTTGGCCAAAACACAACCCCAGTAAACATTATGAAATTGAATGAATGTTCGGAAAATGAAACTCCTGGAAGGAACTTCTACTGGTTTATGGACATTTTTAGTGCATTATGCCCCATGAGCCTTGCCAATGACTAACATGTTTAACCACTTGCCGCCAAATCACGTACCTGGTACGTCATTTGACTTCTATTGGTTGTACCAGGGTCGTGCCTGCAGGCATCACATTGGTGCCATTTTTAAGAGCGGATAGTCAGCAATCTTGCAGTACCAATTGAAGCCACTAACTAGCTACTTGATTGTAATTACAAGAATCAGGAGGACACGTCCCTCCTCCTACGGCTCTCTCCGTCCCTCCCATCCCACGGGAAACCCGAGCTACTAGCCGTCACGTCCGCTGTTTCCCTCCCCATGATTGGCCACAGCAGAGGGCCAATCAGAGAGAGAGAGTCACAGCTTTAGGTGGGGGCGGCTTAACGGCTCCTACTAAAACTGCTTCTTGGCCCCCTCCGCACCTACGAGGCCAGGGCGCGGGTGCCTTTTTTGGAGGGGGGATTTTTTGCCGCCACCCGCAAAGTGCCGTCCTAGGCCTGGGCCTTGGCCAAAACACAACCCCAGTAAACATTATGAAATTGAATGAATGTTCGGAAAATGAAACTCCTGGAAGGAACTTCTACTGGTTTATGGACATTGACTAACTTCTAGTGGTTGTACCAGGGTCGTGCCTGCAGGCATCACATTGGTTCCATTTTTTAGAGAGGACAGTCAGCAATCTTGCAGTACCAATTAAAGCCACTAAATAGCCACTCGATTGTTATTACAAGAATCAGGAGGACACGTCCCCCCTCCCACGGCTCTCTCGGTCCCTCCCATCCCTCCAGGAAACCCGAGCTACTAGCCGTCACGTCCGCTGGTCAGAGACCCATACAAAGCCAGGATCGGCTTTGATCGGGTCTCCGCTATGGTAACCCAGAAGTGATGACGTGACATCACTTCCGGTTTACCTGGATGTCTACAGTACCATTTTTTTTTAATTGAAAGCTCCAAAAACAGAGATCTTGTCATTTTGAATGCTTTCAAGTGCAGGTAATGATTAAGCACAGGATGTTTGTGTGAAACGCGTCTACGTGACCTCGTGTTGGTGTCTTTGGTGTTATCACTTTGAACAATAAAAGGCAATCGGAATTCCTGGATGTGCAGCCATTTCTTTTCTTACAACTTTCAAGTGCAAAGGAGGGATTTAGGGTCTTATTGCCTCCAGATCCCTCCATAAAGTATACCTGTCACATGCCTATTGCTGTCACAAGGATTTTTACATTGCTTGTGACCTGCAATAAAAGTAAAAAATAAATAAATAAAGCAGCAGTGTAAAAAAAAAAGTGAAAAGCCTGTTTCATGCAAAGGTGAATGCGTGTGTTGGTCCTGCATGCCCGCAAACAGCAATCAACCCACACATGCGAGGTATTGCCACGAACGTCAGATTATGGGTAATAATTCTAGCTCTAGACCTTCTCTGTAAATCTAAAGTGGTAACCTGTAATGGCTTTTAAAGCCTATTGATAGTAAAAGTTACGTAGCTTGTCACCGTTGCGCAGGCACACGCAATTTTAAAGTGGGAAGTTTGGTATCCATTTACTCTGCATGACATCATCTTTTATATTTTACAAACAAATTGGTATATGTATTATGTTTTTGTTTTTTTTGCATTCAAATTTAAAACAGTGTATATTTTCCCCAAAATTGTGTTTGAAAAAACGCTGCGCAAATACCATCTAACATAAAAAAAAATGCAAAATCCACCCATTTATTCTCTAGGGCCTCTGCTTTAAAAAAAAAGATATCATGTTTGGGGGTTTTAAGTAATGTTCTTGCAACAAAAAAAAATAAGTTCTCATGTAAACAAAAAATGATAGAAAATGCCCAAGTTATTAATCTGTAAGGTAAGGGCGCCACCCAGCGGTCACACTAGTGATTGGTCTCACAGAGGCAGCAGGCATACGTACGAAGTGTAAGGATACGTGAATAGAAGGGATCACATGGACACACAGCTACATTTTGTAGGTGGCAGACGAAGGCCAAACAAAGAAACTGTCTATGCTGAACCAGCTTTGCATGTACTAGGTACGTTAGCCCTGAGCTCTACTGCGCATGCTCCGAGGCTGGGAACGGATTCTGTGTCCGTACAGTCGGAGAGATGTCTCCATATTATCCGCCAACACAACCCTGACACACCGGCTATGAGCAGGGAGGGGCGTGCCGCTCACAGAGCGCTCAGGAAGGCTGACACCAGGCACGCACATGACGGTAAGAGGGTAGCATGGCTACAGGAAGTGAGCCCGGCTGTGTGCGCGGTGCATTGTGGGATAGGTGTTTGGTGTAATGACACACATCTTCCCCCATATGTGCTCACAAAATAGTGCTGTCCTATGCAGTTTGCTGGTATATATTCCTACACTTTGCTCTACTATCTTCTTCAGATAAGAAGGCGTCATATACACAGACGTTTCCATGCTCCTGAGTCCTGACGCTTTCCTGCGCCTGGGGAACCGCATTGGGGCAGTGTACAGAAGACAATACAAGTGAATGGCGGAATGTGTAAATGCTGCTGGCTTCTGCTTCAGTATTTACCCACGGGAGGGCTATACATCGCACGCACATGGCGTGGGCAAACGCTGATGCGCAAAGTGTTTCAAAGCGTCTGGCTGCGTACATCTATTCACTTGTGTGGTCAGAGTGGGGCTCCCTGGACGCCAGAAGGTGCAAGACGGTTTACCATTTAAGACTCAAAAAGCGCGTAAACATCCATGTGCATGAGGTCTAGCGATAGTTATTGTGCGGAAGCATAATGGAGGCCAGTCATAGCGCCAAAGGGTAAACTCTCATGCCTCGTACACACGACCAGTTTTCCTATCGGGAAAACTGACATGACAGCTTTTGGCCCGGAAAACTGACCGTGTGTATGCTCCATGGCAGTTTTCCTGACAGGAAAACCGCTGGGAATCCCAGCGGAAAAAATTTGAACATGTTCTCTTTTTTCCTGCCGTGATTCCCGGCGGTCTTTTTCCTGGCAGTTTTCCTATGGGAAACACTGCGGGGGAGCATACACACAGACGGGTTTCCCGGCCAAAGCTCTCATGGCAGTTTTCCTGCCAGGAAAACCGGCAGTGTGTAGGGGGAAAAAGCTGGCAAGCTGGTTCTCGGATTTCCCGGCAGTAAAAAGTCCACCGGGAAACCCGATCGTGTGTACGAGGTATATTATGTAGGAATTTAGTAAAAAAAAAATTTTTTTTTCATCCTCTGCTAGGCTAGGTTCACATATGTTCGGATCAAGAACATGTACATAATTGCATACGTTCCTGACCCACATAGAAACGTGATGCTCTTTAGCCGATATTGCCGGGGGCCACTTATTCCTATGCCGCGTACACACGATCATTTTTCAGCATGAAAAAAAACTTAGTTTTTCAGCATGTTGAAAAAATTAAGTTTTTCCAACTTCATCATTAAAACGACGTTGCCCACACATCATCGTTTTTTTAAAAATGATCTAGCAAAGCGCGGTGACATACAACACGTACGACGGCACTATAAAGTGGAAGCTCCATTTGCTTTTGCTGATTCCGTGTTAGTAAAAGACGATTCGCGCTTTTTTGTCTGTTACAGCGTGATGAATGTGCTTACTCCATTATGAATGGTAGTTTTACCAGAACGAGCGCTCCCGTCTCATAACTTGCTTCTGAGCATGCGCGGGTTTTTAACATCGTTTTAGCCAACACACGATCATTTTTTACAACCCGAAAAACGAAAAAAAAAATTCAGAACCTAAAAAATGATGTGAAGCCCACACACGATCATTTAAAATGTCATTTTTCAAAAATAACGTTTTTTTCATGCTGAAAAATGATCGTGTGTACGCGGCATTAAAGTGGTTTTAAAGGCTGAACGTTTTTTTCCTGTACAGAGATGTAAGCATTTTTTTTTTTGTACTTGCCTAGGTGGATGCAGCATTGGTAACCCGGTGCTTCTAACACTGAGAACCGAGCGATCGAACACCAATGATCGCTCAGTTCTCACAAGCGTGTAGCTTGCTTGTCCACAACATGGATGGTGTGAACAAGCAAGCTACACGCCTGTGAAACGTGTCAAACGCGTCAACTACAATTCCTGTATCTGTCTGGCAACTTTTGACAATAAAGGTTACAATCGAACAAGTTTGGATTTCCAGTGTGCGACCATTTAGTTTCTTATTCATTGTGTGAGCCGAGGTCTGCACCTGGTACCTGTATTTGCATGTGAAGCTAGCCTAGAAGCTGTGTGTCTTTCCTAGGCTTTCCACTCACATTTGTTTGGTGCTCACAGTTCACCAGACTATAACAGAATGTAACCGTATATAAATCATTGCATCAACCAGTGCGTTTCCTGAGGTGTTTGTTACCGCAATTCCTCGATCTCTGTGCGCCATGACGTCATCAGGCCCCTTCCCTACACTGTACGCCACAGGGTTGTGATTATTGTTGGCATCATTGTTTAATTTCTTCACATTTTGTGTCCTGGTGACATTCTGTTTGTTGAGATGACGCTGGAATTGGAAATCCAAGTTGGGACAAAGACCACAATAAATATCTGGCAAAGGCTGTAACCAAACTTTATTTAAAACCATAAAGAATACATTTGGGCTTTGTACCCCCACTAACTAACAAATGTATATTATGCTTTTTTATTTTTATACTTGCTTATTTCAAATGTCTTTTTGCTGGTCATTTGATGCATTTGGTCCTCTTCAGTATTCCCAAGGTGAGGATGGCTCTGTTTGATGCATAACGTGGAGACATTGGTGCCACTTTCTGCACCAATACAGAGAGTCCAGGGTGCCATGGTGACACCTGTCAGCGGGTATACAACTGCTTTAAGGGGTCAGAACCTTCAGGAATGCCTGATTCAGAAATCCAGGCAGTCCCCGAGTTAGGAACGGGTTAGGGACTGTAGGTTTGTTCTTAAGTCGCAACAGCATGCGTAGAATGGCAGATACGTCGTTTTCCGATGTTCCGTCAAATGTGCTCGCCGTCGAAAAGGTCCCGTTGAATGTGCCCGCTGTCGAAAAGGTCCCATCAAAGTGGCCTTGCAGCCTCCCGTTCGTAAGTAGGATGTTCGTAATTTGGGAACTCCCTGTCTTTATATACTTTCAGGCCTCCTACTAAAGCAAAGTATAGTAACCACAACCCCAATAATTTTTTTTCTTTTACATTTGATTGGTTTATATAGGTTGCTATTTTTTGTACATCCTTTTTTTTAGCAATGTTTTATTGAGTTCTAAAATCTGTGGTTTGTTAATATTTATGTGATTGTTGCATTCACACCAACCAAGACGTATTCTTTTTTTTTTTTTTTCTTTAGTTATGCAGGAGGAAAGCACAATGGTTTTATACTGTATTTCTATATGTCTCCTGACTTAAAGGTTCAGATTACACTTAGTCAGCCATTCTTTTTTTCACTGTTCCCCCAGATGACTATAAATTGCAGCCCAGAAATATGGATGTGTCTCCACCTCCCCTGGTTGGCTTATGTCTCGACATGTGTTCCGAACGAGAGCGGCGAGAACGAGAGCAGCATAGACTACTTCATCCATTAGAAATGCAGAATAGACATTTGCAGAAAAGAGGTTTCAGACATGGGGGCCATCCTATTGCTGACCCTAGTAGGACTGTTAAAGAGTACAGCCGCCCTGCTGCTGGGAAAGAACTGTCTTCACCAAGAAATCTGCGACCTCCTGCAACTCTTCTCAAAACGGTTCAATATCTGATCATGGAAATTTGGGAGGAAGTTAATGAGCAAGATTCTACATCTTTGTCCTTGGCTTACCCTTTTGTGTTTGACCGGCTACGAGCAGTAAGGCAAGACTTGACAGTGCAGAGGATAAGTGGTCCTGAAGGAGCTCCTGTCCTTGAAGGAAGCCTTGGCTTCTTGCTTTGTGCCCCTTACCTGGCGAGGGATCTCCCACTGGAATATTTTAGTGATACCCTCCATTCAACACAGGTGCGGGAAAGCTTTGCTGAGCTGATGGAATGTTACAGCAGAGGTGGAAAATTTCCTAGACAAGCTGAATTTCAGGCTCTTCTTCTTCTGTATGATTTGGGTAAGGATTTCAGATTACCAAAAAGCAATCTGGCTTCACTGAATTATCAAGGAATTATTGGCATGCATGCTACTTGGTAATTATCTGTGGAAATCAAAGGCAGATACTTTCAAGTGTGCCCCGATGGCCCCCAAAACTGAGAGCACACTAATGTGCTATGTAAATTTCTACTTCAGCTAGGAAGCTGGCACTATGTCCTCTACTTCCTGAGTTGAGAGTGAGACCACTCATCCCAATAAAGGAGAAGTGTGGGATAGTACAAATGTATAGTATTTACTACCCTCACCATAACAAAGCCTTTTCTTCTTTTAATCTGTTGTTTTTGCTGTGCCTGCATTACAAGTCCTGGCTAGGACCAAGTGATGGTCCACACCTGGTTTGAGTGTTTAACCACTTGAGACCCGCGCTATTGACAAAAGACGTCAACAGCGCGGCTCTCAGGTGCCAACTGGACGTCTTTGGACGTCTTTTTAAAAGCATTCCCCGAGTGCGCCTCTGGGGGGCGCGCAGTGGGTAAACACTGTGCCGCCGCATCGCTGGGGAGCCGATGCGTGTACCTGGCGGCCACGATGTCCGCCGGGTACACGCGATCGTCGGTGACACAGCCGGTAACAGCAGGGACGTGGAGCTCTGTGTGTAAACACAGAGCTCCACGTGCTGTTAGAGGAGAGGAGACCGATCTGTGTCTCTTGTACATAGAGACACAGCATCGGTCACCTCCCCCAGTCACCCCCCACACAGTTAGAACACACCCAGGATACACATTTAACCCCTTCCTCACCCCCTAGTGTTAACCCCTTCCCTGCCAGTCACATTTATACAGTAATTAGTGCATTTTTATAGCACTGATCGCTGTATAAATGTGAATGGTCCCAAATTTGTGTCCCGATACGTCCGCCGCAATATCGCAGTCCCAATAAAAATCGCAGATCGCCGCCATTACTAGAAAAAAAAAATCATAATTCTGTTCCCCATTTTGTAGGCGCTATAACTTTTGCACAAACCAGTTGCGATTTTTTTTTTTTTTTTTTTTACAAAAATACGTCGAAAAATACGTATCGGCCTTAACTGAGAAAAAAAATTGTTTTAAAAAAAAAAAAATTGGGATATTTATTATAGCAACAAGTAAAAAAATATATATATTTTTTAAATTGTCGCTCTTTTTTTGTTTATAGCGCAAAAAATAAAAACCGCAGAGGTGATCAAATACCACCAAAAGAAAGCTCTATTTGTGGGAAAAAAAGGACGCCAATTTTGTTTGGGAGCCATGTCGCATGACCGCGCAAATGTCAGTTAAAGCGACACAGTGCCGGAAGCTGAAATTTCGCCTGGGAACGAAGGGGGTTTATGTGCCCAGTAAGCAAGTGGTTAAAGCGGAGTTCCACAGATAGCGTGAATGAGCCCTTTTGCAAGTGTCTCAGAGACAGTTGTTTAAACAGTTCTTAAAGATGAACGATTTTTTTTAGTCCAGGTTATGGTTTTGATGTTACCAATAGTCCTTAGAGGATTTAAAGGGAAAGACGGATTGTTTTCCACTTCATTAAATTCCAGGTGTGGAATTTTTTAATCTTGGTTGGCTTCAATATGTCAGCATGTCTTGTCTGTATCTCCGAGTCATTGTCCACTAACCTCATGCCTGTTACAGCTCTTTTTCATTTTTAAACAAAAGATTTTGGACTAAAAAAAAACTGTGCAAGACAAGTGCAAATGTCCTTTTTTATTACATTAGACTTATAGATTGGGCTTCCTCTTTAGCAGTAATTAAAGGTATACCTCAATCCAAAATGAAAATAAGTCTTGAATTGTGTATAGACAGTACAGCCCCCCTGATCACAGCTTTATTTTAGGCAGCATAAGTTGCAATACACCATTCTATCCTTTTTGAAGGTCAGTTGGTGATCTGGGAAACCCTCTTATTTACCTTTTTGTAACGTAGAAGAGGAATTTCCAAACACACCAACTGCAGGTGCCTTGCTTTGCTGCACATGTTCTTAACCAGAAGGTTCTTTGCTGGGTATCATTAGCAACCCACTGATTGCTGTCCCCAAAACATCTGTATACCTGCTTGCAATTGATAATTAAAATTTGGTTGTAATAAATTATATCTTGCTTGTATACTACAGGAAATCTGGATGCCATGCACAGGGCTTTGCAACTTCCCCACAGTATTCGAAATTCTCCTGAAATTCGCTTGGCCCTGGATATAAATAGGTCCTACCTAGAAAAGAACTGGGTAAGGCTCTTTCGTCTGATCCGCCAACTTGACTGTCTAAAAGCCTGTGCTTTTTACCGCCATCTGCCTGATTGCCGGAGCCAAGCAATACGTATTTACATGAATGCGTACAGCAGCCGAAATTGCCACTTCCCGCTTGGTCATCTTGCCTACCTTCTAGCAGTTGATAGCCCCTTCAAGGCTAGCGATATGTGCAAGAGGCGAGGACTGGTGGTTACCTCCGAATATGAATTTGTCTTATTCCACAAAGCTTCATTTAAGGATGTGGACCTGGAGTGCCCAGGAAGAGAGATTCAACTGGTGGAAGTGAAGAAAGAGAACGTGTCTTGGGCTGAAGTGATGATGGGGCAGGAGATATGCACTGTATGAGACTGTACTAACATGGGGGAAGTTTTTCATGTAATACATTGATGATGGGTAAACCTATACTGGAGTCGTGTGGCCTTTCGTTTGGAAAAGAAGGTTCTTGCCATATTTAAGTTTATTTTCTTCTTTGCCTGGCTCATTTAAAGAGTAAACCATTTAAAACAAGCTCACTGATCTGGGAACATCAACTGGGCATACAGCTGATTAAGCATAATTCTGTGCTCAGTCGACTGGAGCAAAGGAGACATAAGGAGTACCTGTCACCTGCCCAATGTAAGCCCTATTGTGATGGCAATAAAGTAAAAAAAAAAAACAAAGAAAATTATCATAAAAATAATAATATAAAAAAAAAATTACCGCAGCTCCATCTACTGTGCACAGCCGCAAATGTGCCCACAAGGTGCACACGTGCATTTAAACCGTTATTGCACCTCATGGTAAACATCACTGCAAACGTCGGTGTGAGAACAATAATTCTAGGGCCATCGTTTACAGCTTACGTTAAACTGATGTGCTGCAAAGGCATTTCAGGCTTTGCCTATTGATCATTTTGGGTACCTCCATCTTTTATTTTGTATAAAATAAATTGGGGATCAAATTCTGTTTATGTCCAAAAAAAGAAATTTTAGTGGTGTTTTTTTTTCCCCCTGAAAATATAGACATGATGAATAGCTGTGCAAATAGTGTGTGACACAAAAAATTGGAAATGCCATCTTTTTTGTTTTTACAAGGTGTCCGCTTTCAGAGAAAAAAATATTATGTTTTTGGGGTTTTAAGTAATTTTATGGGCAAAAAATGTAGATTTTTAAGGTGGGCAAAAATAAAAAATGTGTTCTAGAGAGGAAGTGGCTAAAAGCGTAGTTTTAGAAATGTGAGTGTAGTGGTGGTGATACTGTTAGGCAGCTTTTACACGGACGATCCAGAAAGATCCACCAGTCAGTTTTTCTGGCGGACCTGATTGGACACTCCATGCATCCCTATGAACCAGCGGGTGTCCACTTAGACCCGCCTACCTCCGTTCTGAAGGCGGGTCTGTCTGCCTCCGTCTAGGCGGATTGGATGAGAGGGCAGTCAGGTGTAAACGGACAGCTGGTCTGTTTACTCCCGGCCGCGCATAGAGCAGAGCGGGCTGTGTCCATATCTGCTCTGCATAAACTGAGTGGACACAGACCTGTCATCTGCCTGCACTGATCAGCAGGGGATCAGCAGACAGATACCCTGTGGAGCAAATCTGATTCCACCCTGTGTGGAAGGGCCTTTTAAAGAAAAAAGTAGTGACAGATATCAGGTTGAACTAAAGCCTTACCTTTTTTTTCCCTGCAAGTGACAGCACTGCCTGCCCAGACATGGACACAGCCCACACTATTGGGTCCTAAGACTGCTTTCACACTGATGCACCATGTGCACCTGTGGCTTTCCTGCAGCTGCACTTTGCCATAGACTTCTATTATATCCTGCAGGTGTGGTGCAATTTCTGAAAGCGCAGCAAACCCACAGGTAATAACAGAAATCTATGGCTCAGTGCAGGAAACAGATTCGCTTGAAAGCAGCCCAGTAACCACTGCAAAACAGATATGCCCATATATACACACTGATTTCAGTAATAAACTTACCTTATAACAGTCTTCCATTCAGTTTTCCCCATCTGTTGCTTTACCCAAGCAGAGTGTATTTGGTATCGATTGTGACAGGAGTTGGCGCTATACAGGAAGCATTAGCTTATGCGGCTCTGCAGCTGCTTGCTTTCTCTACCGCCGGCTTCATTCACAACACATGCCTGTAAAATGGCGAAAAAGTATGGTTCTTAAAAAAGGCTACCAGTTTAGAGTTGAATGTTTGCTCTCACTCAGATTTTTGCAGGGATTCCTCACATGTGTGGTGCAATAACTTTTTGGGTGGATGGGGGTAAGATTTATTTTTATTTACATTTTTTTACATATTTTATTGCTTTCATTCAACTTTATTGCCATCACAAGGGATGAACATCCATATGTGATAGGTTGGACACAAGTTATGGAGAGATTTGAGGTCTTTTAGACCCTTGATCTCTCCCAAGGCAGCTGATAACTGGGAAATCCAGCTTCTCTTTGGGCAGCCGGCCCGACTACTTGCAGTGGTCCTGGGCTCCCCTGTAGAGTGGGAGAGCCCAGGAGGTGGGAGGCTCACTTCCGACCCTTGCATTAGTGACCAGGCAGCTGAAGAGCCGCTTGATCACTTTTACATGAAGATGGTCACTGGCTGTGAAAAAAAAAGACACCAGAAACCGTGTTTTTCCAGGATGTTTGTGTACATACACTGCACAGTAAGGGGTTTTAAAGGAATAGAAGGGCTTCTGTGTTAATAAATGAAGAAGAGATGCACATAAACGAGAAGAGGTTGAGGAGTGTTTCTGTATTAAAAGGGTTTTCTTATTTTATACATTCATATTTTGTATGTATTTCTGTTTTCTAGACTGTTCTAAAAAGAAGAGATTTTTTTTTTCTTATTTTAATAGGAAATAAACAGTTTCCCTGTTTTAAATGAGTGTGTTGTCATTTTATTTTAATAATGGGTAAGATTTTACAGTGCACCTGGAAAGTATTCACAGTGCTTCACCTTTTACACATTTTGTTATGTTATAGCCTTATTCCAAAATTTGTATTAAATTCATTATTTTCCTCAAAATTCCACAAACGATACCCCATAATGACAACGTAAAAGAAGTTTGTTTGAAATCTTTGCAAATGTATTAACAATAAAAAACGAAAAAAATGTAAAAATCTCATGTACATAATGTAAGTATTCACAGCCTTTGCTCAATACTTAGTTGAAGCACCTTTTCCACCAATTACAGCCTCAAGACTTTTTGAATATGATGCTACAAGCTTGGCACACCTATTTTTGGCCAGTTTCTTCCATTCTTCTTTGCAAGACCTCTCAAGCTCCATCAGGTTGGATGGGGAGCGTCGGTGCACAGCCATTTTCAGATATCTCCAGAGATGTTCAATCTGGTTCAAGTCTGGGCTCTGGCTGGGCCACTCGGGGACATTCACAGTTGTCTGTAGCCACACCTTTGTTGTCTGTCTTGGCTATGTGCTTAGGGTCATTGTCCGGTTGGCAGATGAACCTTCCCCCAGTCTGAGGTCCAGAGTGCTCTGGAGCAGGTTTTCATCAAGGATGCCTCTGTACATTGTTGCATTCATCTTTCCCTCAATCCTGACTAGTCTTCCAGCTCCTGCCGCTGAAGAAACATCCTCACAGCATGATGCTGCCACCACCATGTTTCACTGTAGGGATGGTATTGGTCAGGTGATGAGCGGTGCTTGGTTTCCTCCAGACATGACGCTTGCCGTTCAGGCCAAAGAGTGCAATCTGAATCTTTGTTTCATCATCCTGGAGAATTTTGTTTCTCATGGTCTGAGAGTACCTCAGGTGCCTTTTGGCAAACTTCAGACAGGCTGTCATGTGCCTTTTTACTGATGAGTGGCTTCCGTCTGGCCACTCTACCATACATGCCTGATTTGTGGAGTGCTTCAGAGATGGTTGTTCTTCTGGAACCTTCTCCTTTCTCCACAGTGAAATTCTGGAGCTCTGTCAGAGTGATCATCGGGTTAAAGGCCCTTCTCCCCCGATTGCTCAGTTTGGCGGGGCGGCTGCTCTAGGAAGAGTCCTGGTGGTTACAAACTTCTTCCATTTACAGATGATGGAGGCCACTGTGTGAAATTTTTCTGTACTCTTCTCCAGATCTGAGGTCAACAGACAATTCCTTTGACTTCATGGCTTGGTCTATGCTCTGATATGCACTGTTACCGGTGGGACCTTATATAGACAGATGTGTGCCTTTCCACATCATATCCAATCAACTGAATTTACCACAGGTGGACTCCAATCAAGTTGTAGAAACACCTTAAGGATTATCAGTGGAAACAGGATGCACCTGAGCATAATTTTGAGTGTCCTGGCAAAGGCTGTGAATACTTATGTGCATGTGATTATTATTATTCTTTTCATTTTTTATTTAAAAAAAAAAATTGCAAAGATTTCAAACAAACTTCTTTCGCGTTGTCATTATTGGGTATTGTTTGCATAATTTTGAGGAAAATAATGAATTTAAACATTGTGGAATAAGGCTGTAACATAAATGCTTAGCAGAAACACAAGATTTCCATTTTCCCCTCTGACAGAACGGCGGTCTGCCTTGTTCACATCAATACCCGAGTCCCGGCAGACATCGTGTCCACCGGACCCGCTGATTGGCTTTCGCTGTGTCCAATTACAGCAGGAGTGGATCACTGGCGGCGCGCGTGCGCACCCCAGACCCAATGCGCGAAATCACGTACTGGTAAACTATTTTGCGCAGAATGGTCGCCCTGCCGCAGTATATATGCGTGGGGTGGTCCAAAAGTGGTTAAGTCATAGGAGGCTGCTGGCTTACGTAGCTAATCATGATCACTCGCATGTAAGCTCTCATGCTGTACTTACATGTGAGTGAATGGCCCTGGACATAGACTGCCTTGCTTTCAATGAGGCTGCCTACTTGCAACTAATCACAGAAACCCCTGCTGGGGTTCTTGCATTTAATACCAAGCAGGGTGCATTTGCAAGTGTGAATGCTCCCTAAGGCAGGCCATACACGGTTTAAACGGCTGGTTGAGCAGGAATGTATGGGCAACCTGAATGTACCAAGTTGATCGAGTTGGGTACGACGAGCCTGCTGGGTTTTACCTGCGATTATCGGTAGCGGCTGCTATAGCCACTAACAATAATCCCTGTCTTCTCAATGCGGGGACAGCTTCCACTGTCTCCCCCCACCGGTAGAAGACAGTGGCTTGGCAGGAGGGATACCTGCATCAACATTGTCTGTGTTGATGGGGGAATTGAGGAAAATTTGCTCCGTGTATGGTCGGCCTTAGACTAAGCAAAGTGGATTTGGTAATAGCATGTGAGATATATAGATAGGAGTTTGTAATCCATATAATAAGACTTAAAAGGTAATTTAACCTTTTTCTAAACCTTTGCTGTTTATTTAAAACGTCTTCATGAGACTTCTTTCAACCTTTGTGTCCGTTTTTAATGCGATAGAAAAAAAACGGCGTACATGTACTTGGTGACCAGTTTTATTTCTTGTTTAGTTTTCCCAGATAATAAAAACTTAATTGGAAACCGGTTTGGTTGTATACAGTGTTGGTCACAGGAGGTGGTAAGACATATCAGACAGTCCTAAGATACATTCTAGTGTTCCACCTGGGTCACTTCAATCAACTTTGGATATCCAGAGGGTTATTACACACTATCTGACTCAGAAACATGAAATCTCTGCAATCCTCTACAGAAAAATGGAACCTGACAACTTGCAACTTGATCAGCTTGACCCTACAGGGCACCCCAGCCTTTCCTCTCACTACCCCTATCTCTTTTCATAATCTCATCTACTCCTCTCTGTCTCTTCTCTTGTCCTATAATCTTGCACTTCTCACCCATAATAGTAGTTCTTCAAAACTCCTTGGGGTTAATTTACTAAAGGCAACTAGGCTGTTCATGTTTAAATTTTTTCCTAGGTTAGTGAATGAGGTGAAACTCTGTTGACTTCCTTTATCCAGTCATGTGATTGCACGCAATTGGGTATTCTTTGTAAAGTGAATTTTCACCACATTTAAGCTAAGGGAAACTTCCCTTGCAAAGTAAACAGCCTATTTGTCTTTCAACCACTTTCTCAAGTATCAACTTGTGGACTCTTAAAACTGATAACCATGGGATCTCCTTTTACTGTTCAAATGAATCTAGATGGTTAATTTTAACAGTTTCAAGATATAAAGTAAAACTTGCAGATTGCAATAGAAAAAATCTGATAAAGGTTTTTTTTCTTACCTTTTTACTTTGAAGTAAATAAACATTTTAAAACCTGTAGTGTGGGGTGCAGTAGTAGTGACATGCACCCAGGGGGCAAGCACAGGACACCCTGCACTCACATTATGTCCTCAGTCTTCTGGGTTGAAGCGGTGGAATGAATTTACTGTGGGGCACAGCACCACAGAGGAGGTGTGTATTGCAGCCAGAACTACTTTTAATTTTAAAGAGAACTATTTAAATTTTTTTTTGCAGAATTGGGCTTTAAAAGTTCTGTAAGGTAATGTAATGGGAGCATTGATAATTTCCTACTGTAAGACAGGGCTTTTAATTTTATTAATGTACAAATTACATTAGCTAGCAGCTAACAATATTAAAGGAGTTATTATTTAAGAGACATTTAAAGAATACCTGTGTCTATATTGGTTCTGGATCAGTGACATGGGTATTAAGACCAAATCTTTGCTACGACATCTATGCAACTAGAGTTTTCAAGAGGAGAGGTGAGCCAAGTACAGATTGTATATTTTGCTCAAGTTATATTTTCTTTTAATTTAGCTGTTAAATATTCCTATATTACATAGAAGAACTTTTTATTATTCATGCAATACCCTAATGCAAACATAGATAACACAGCATATCATATAATAGTAATACTAGCAACAACAAGTCAACACAATTTGCATCAGTATGTGCTTATTATAATAGTGAAGACAGACAATCCAACAACTGTACACTGACTAATGGCGTTCCTGTTTCTCATCACATGCCAGACTGTTGTATACGGATGGAAGGAATTGGTTATGTGATCTCATAAATTGCCATTATCACCTGCCATTCTATATTGGAGCGATACTATTCAGTAATCAATACCATTGCCCAGATGTGTGACATTAATACTCAGAGCAGGAAGCACACAATAGATTTTCTCCCAGGTACAATGTTCCCAACACACATGCAAAGTATAATTTTAATTTAAACAAACAAAATGAATTTCGTTTTTCCTACTTTAGGTTTCAGATGTGCATAGAGGTCCGGTGCATATGCCCTGTGAACTGCATTAATCCTTTCAAATATTTGTTGTATATAGAAGCAAAATATATTTAATTTGACCCTTGTTCATAAAGCTACATCTGACTGAATATAATGGCAGCAGAAAACTTAGAGATGTTTGACCTACCAAAATATAGATGATACCAACACATAAAGTTAATGTATAACTAAAGTTAAACCTTTTTTCGTTTTGGATAGATTGCAGAGGTATTAGAAGGCTTGCCAGTTTTTATTGCTGTTTGTGCCCCCATTAAGGAGTTTCACCCTCTATATTTGTCCTGTTTACCATTATCATTGAAAGTGAATTCCACATTTTTGGCTCTCCCCAGAAAAGTAATTGAGGGGAATTCTTCCAATAGGGACACTAGTTCTGGTGACCTGGGGGTCCCCAATTATTACCTTTTAGTTTGCAGGGATTTCCTCTCACTTTCTGTTTGGCTATGGGACAGGAAGTGAAGGAAAATTTCCGCAATTGGACAACAATGGTGAAAAATAATCCCCGCTTGCTCTATCCAAAATGGAAAAATAAAAAAAAGTTTTGCCTATAGTTCTATTTTAAAGCATTCATTATTTCTTGTTTCTATCACCAACTTTATGATCAAAACAATCTTGCGAATATCCATTTATTGATTTAGTCGAACTCCTCAAAGTAGGGTCGAGTCCATTGATGTACTGTCTTCTTGCCCTTGATCTGCAATCTTGCTGGACATGAACTTTGATCTCGCTGTCACTAGACTTTGCTTTGACTGACCATCATTAATTGCGCTGAAAGTCACCGTTCTCTCTTTTCTAGGCTTCCTTTCCCTCTGCCCTTCCTGCTGTAGACTCTGGCTAGTTTCCCAGTTCCCCATAGCCAACTCGGTTCCTGATGTGCTCCTGAGCATAAATGAATCAAGATGTTGAATGATAGGATCTGTAGATTGCATGGATGAGGACAAATAGCATGTTGGTATAAGAAAGTCTGATTTATGATGGATCAAACCCTCATTTTTTCCTACTGGACGAAAACCAACTTCTCCTACAGGGCTCAGGGCTGGACAAGCATTGTCAAAACTTCCTGGAACTGAAGTTCTTTTGGTTGGTAGTGGTGGTAATTTGCTGTCTCCACTAACAGGGCTGGGCATAGGACTGTGGGTGCTGAAAAGTATGCTATCATTTTGAGAACATTTACCAGAAATGTGTAGACAATCTTTGTTTACTCCTGAATAAGACATATGTTTTGTTTCAATTCTTGGTGCAACACTTTTTGGATTCTCTAAATACTTATTTTCACTTCTTATAAATTGCCCATCAATCTTCGTAGCGTCAACAGAGGAAAAGCCACCAGCAATTTCAGGTTTAGCAATATTTGTGTCAGAATCTCTCAACCCCAAAAGGGTATCTAAAATGTTTTGGGCAGAGTTGTAATCCAGTGGTGGTTCATATGAAGGTGCATCTGTCCAGCTTATCATGGGATCATCTCCAGAGCTTTCAGTACTGCTGGTCCTGGAATGATGGTTACGTTGAGGGTTTCGATGTGCAGGCAGGAGACTAGGTATGGGTAATGGAGGCTTTGACGTTCCTGTATGTTTTTGTTCTGTTCTGGAATCACAGCCCTGTTGAGATTCGGTAAAGAAAAGAAACCTGTATTTTATGTATATTTTAGAAAACATTAAAACACCTTCCATTTAAAAACTCCATAATATGATTTTTATTTTCTACTTTTAGCAAAATATTGCAATATTCACCACAGCTATTACAGGTATTGTTTAAGTTTCACTTTATTTGATGCTGTACTAGAAGTCGAGTATTTTTGAATGGTCTAGTCATCAATTACTGTCCTGCCAATAACACGTTGTGCAAAAAAAACAGGAGAAATTGAAAGGACATCTGGTTACTCTTCCTAGTTTGTACTGTAGAAATGCATTTTACAAAGGGGGACATTTGTCAAGTAATCAAGTAAGTTAAACACAGAATGAGGCATATACTGTACTTTGTGCAAATCAGGCAGCCTCTCGTTTAGTAAAGGATTTACCACCGCTTGTTTTGTTTATTTACAGCTCTTGCAATACTGAACTGACAACTGTAATACTTTCGTGAAGATCTACAACAGATTTATCCTTCTAAATTCTGAATTTTACCTACAGGTACGTTTTACCTGTAGGTAAAATTAATATCTCCTAGACGTGCAACGTTTAGGAGATATTCTACTAAGCAGCAGCCAGTGACATCACCATGCATGTACTGTGAAGAAAGGCAAATACCGTATTTATCGGCGTATACCGCGCACTTTTTTGCCCTGAAAATCAGGGAAAAATCGTGGGTTCCCGCGCCGAGTTTGAATACTGCGCCGACATATACCGAGCGCAGTACACTCGTGTATTGTCAGGGAAAGTCTCGGGTCCTCTTGCGCTGACGTACAGCGGGGAGGACGCCGGACCCGACGAAGAGGACGCCGGACCCGACGAAGAGGACACCCGAAGCCGCAGACGGACGCCGGACCCGATGAGGCCGCCGATGGACGCTGCGCAAGACACCAAAACTGTAAGTACAAAAAAACTTTTTTCCACAGGAATTCGGGGCAACTTTAGGGGTGCGCGCTATACGCGGGAGCGCGCTATACCCCGATAAATACGGTACCTGTGCCGTTCCTTCAGAGCTGTGTGTCGTGGCCGTGACTCCCGCATGCATGCACGAGAATGACATCATCGCGGCTTGGCCATTCAAGCGCTTGCCGCCCACGTTCCAAGGAAGGAAGACCGAGGTGAAAATGGAAGCCTCTGCAGTGATGACAGATTGCCGCTGGAGGGCTTCATTTCAAGGTAAATCTTTCATAATGTGTTAGTATGTGATGCATACTAGCACATTATGCCTTTACCTTGCAGGGAGAATTTTTTTCTTTTTGTAGTTTCTGATTTTTACTACCACTTTAAAACAAACAAACACCTAACAAGGTGCCAGGGGCCTAATTTATATTAGCACAATGATACCTTTGAGTAGCACAGGAAAGAGATATTGCATCAATCCATGATCTGTCTCTCTGCTCTTGTCTTATGCTTTCCCAGGGTGCAACAAAAACCTCTCTGAATTTTTAATCTGAGACCACTTGTTTCGCATTCTCACGTGATATGTTAGTCATATGCATTATATGGCAAAAAGTTTGCGAAGGCTTGAATTTCATATCTACAGGTATATGAGCTTTTTGAATATGTAATTTCAAAACTAATGGCTTTAAAGTCCCCCCCCCCCCCGGTCTATAACAGCCTTCAATCCACTGGAGGGGCTTTGTACAAGGTTTTGGAGTGTCTGTTGGAATATGTGTTAATTTATGAGGTCAGGTACTGATGTTGGACGAAAATACTTGGTTTGCAATTGGTATATAAATTAATCCTACAGGTGTTCAGTAGTGTTGAGGTCTGGGCTCTCTGCAGGCTACTTCAAGTGTAAGTAAACCCAACTATCCCTTTCAGCCAAGGAAGCTGACATCTTTGCATCTGTTTAATCTGAATCTGCCATGATGCTGCACACCAGCTATTAGATGGTTTGACAGTGGTTGAGGGCACAACCAATGGGAGTGTTACATTTCTGGCACGTGCCAGAAATTAAACTGCTTTATGAATGGGTTTACTTCCGCTTTAATTTCCTCAACACCAAAACTAAAGAGTTTAAAGGGGGGTAGGCTATATTTTTTTGTCATATAGGCAAGTGTGATGGTCAGCGAGTGAGTGAGTGAGTGTACAGGCCTGACCTACCATATAAACAAGCTGTGTCTTATTTTAAATATATTTTGCTTGTACAACCCATTAAATAAATTTATATTCTTACATCAGTCAAGTGATCATCTTTCCGATCGTCAGAAAAGCTCTCCCTAAGGTTAGGAAAGCGAGGAGATAGGAGTTTGCAGGTGGGTGGGGTATCCTCCAAGCTGCAATCACTCTCAGTGGAGGTGTACAGTGTGTGAAGCGCAGAAATTGACTTTTGCCTTCTAGGACTCCAAGGGCTAAAAGTAGTCGCGCTTGGTGCAGATTGAGACTCCGCTGTATTCTCTTCATTAGTATTTTTCAGATTGCCACTACTGATGGCTAAATTACTCATCTGTGAAGTGATGGCATGTGATGATGATGATGGGCATTTAATGCCTTCTGTTTGTATGCTGCCATCAAGACCTTGGTGGAGAACCTTCACTGAATCCAACACATCAGCAGGTAAATATCGAAGAAGGGAGGCTACCTGTTAGTATGATGGAATATGATGGGAAAATAGAAAGAAAAGGCACTGATGAGGTTGTTATATAAGAATGGACAAAGGTAAAGTTGGACATGTGGCCCATAGTAACTAAACAGATACTATTTATTTGCTAACCCGTGGAACTCGAATGTGAAATATAACTGGGCACAACAACCACTTCACCTCCCATCCAGTTTTATAGACCAGCCCCATTGTAAGCAACATGCATGTTTTAGGCCTTGCACACTGGACATTTTTGCAGCTGCCCCTAGGGGTGTCAGGCGTTTTTCTTCCCTGCCTCTAAACTCCCCTGCATGTTAGCCTATGTGTCCATGCACACATAGGCTTTTAGCAGCAATTAGTGGCAGGGGCTTTTAGAGCCAGGAAAAAAAAGCACATCTAGTGTGCCCAGGAGCAGCAGAGTTTTTGGCAGAAAAAATGCTTGATGCTGCTAAACGCTAGGCGCATTTTGTGCTTGAGCGTTAATTTTTTTCAGTGGCCTGAATAAATTATTATGCAGCTGCTAGTCGTAGGATGGGCTTTGGGATTATGTCGAGGGACAAATGCAGCTTGCTTTTGGTGCATCCTGATTGTATTTGAGATCCACTTGAATTGCATTAGAGACTGTTCAGAGTTTTAACAAAATTGTACCTACAGTTAACCTCCTTCTGATCTGTATTTGTCCTGCTAAGCTGCTTTTGCATTCACATTGATCTATGGGGTAAGAAAAGAAGTGTCCATAGACACCCACAGCATAGCTCTGCCCCGCTCTCTTCCAATGGTTTCCAGCGCTGCCTCTCTATCCTGTGAGAGAGGAGGGAGCCATTGCAGACGGGCACAGCGCTAGATCGAGTGAGGACTCAGGTAAGTATTTACGGGGTAAGTGGCCAATACATATACTGGAACATTTTTTATCTTAATGCAGAGAATGTATTTCAGTAAAAATGTTTTCCCTTTGAATACCAATTTAAGGGTTGGTAAAATCAATATATTACATTTTTGTTTTTGGGTTTAATACTGCTTTAAGTATTATCGTTAGATTAGGCATTAAGAGATTAGGCCTATTACTGCTGGACCTGTTTTTCCAATGTTACATAAATCACAAACATATATTACGGACTTAAAACTCAAGGAATCCCTCCAAACCATACATTTTTGCGTTCAGCCTTAATTTGTTAATCAAGTCCATCTACAATCTGAGTGCATGCAACACTTCCAAGATTGATATTGCTGCTGTCCAAAAGTGTTTCTCTCTGTTGCCCCTCCATCCTGAGTGGGGACAACAAATAGAAAATAAAAGGAAAAAAGGCCCAAAAAAGGAATGCAGTCACCACATTTAAAGGGGCTGTAAACCTTCATTTTTTGTATAACCACTTCCGGACCGCCTCACGACCGGCACTTTAATGCAGGATCTCTCTGTTATGGCAGCAGCTAGCTGCCATAACCCAGATATCCTCCCTTCAGGCGGTGGTCCGGTTTACGATAATGGTGGTCTCTGTGGCAGATTCGCTGCGAGATCACCGTTTATCGGTGGCGGGAGAGGCCTCCCTCCAGCACCCTCTGCCGCTAACCACATGTGCGGGCATTCTCTTGAACCCTGCTGTGTGTATCCATAAACATGCCCTCCCCCCTCTATGTTTACAGGATTCGATTGACAGCAGCAGAAGCCAATGGCTCCTACTATTGTCTTTCTGTCCTGTGAGAGAGAAGGGAGCCATTGCAGACAGGCACAACGCCAGATCAAGTGAGGTAAGTATTATGCAATTCAGGTGTGACCTGACCCATAGCGAAATATATGGTGCCTTTTTATACATTTTATTTTGGTTTGTGTGTGTGTATAATTCAGTTGTTATTTTACCAACGTATTCTATAAAAAGGCACAGTTTACAGGCTTTGGGTGGTATTAGAAAGTAAACGTTTAAAAGTGTAATTTGGCATTTTAATCACTTTCTCAAAATGTGGGTCATGTGATGCAGTGCAGAAACTCCAAACACCGTCCTGGCTACTAAAAGGTTAATTTTAGTAGAAGAAACCCAAAAGGTTCATATTTTCTTATTCTGGGTGGAATTCCAAGTACAAATGGGATGGGCTATAGTAATTGCTCAATATTTTCCAAACTAGAGCACAGGTTAGGACATTCCTCTAAGCCATAAAAAATCCACAGTCACATTTTGGGCTGGAGGGGCAGGTTGAGATGTGTTTTAACCACTGTTCAGGACCAAACTGTACTGTTGCTGCAGTGGAGGTCAATGATCTGGATGTAAATCTGGAAGGGGTGCCTGAATCACAAAACTGACTGCTCAGACAAAATACTTTTTTGTATTCCTACTGCATATTTGCCCGGAGCTCACAGTTAACCATGAATCAAATGTGAACCTAACCCCCAGCAGTTCCTGTATATAAAATTGAGAAACATACACTTGCATAAGGCAGATAAAGACCTCTTGCATATGCTTCAAATATAGTGAAATAAAATTGGCAAGTCCTTTAATAATTTACTTACTACCTAGAGGTTACACAGAAGATATCAAGTACGGTACTACAAGTGGACATCACCAAATACCTCAATTATCAGTCTTCTTAGTAAGGGACTTAGTAAAACCTTTGTTCAATTACATTTTTTATGAGGTTTTAATGAAAAGATAAATTTAAAAAAAAATTGACAATGGGTAATTTGTATTCCTCATGCATGAGGATTGAAGGTATACATAGTACAGTATTCAAGCTTGCAACAGTATGCATTGGTAGTCCAAAACCTTGATGAGACCTGACAGCCAGGGATTGACTGGTGGGGGCATCCATTGTATTTTCAAGACTTGTGTGGATGGGGTAAGAAGATCTTTAGGATTGAGGCAGTGCATCAATTAGGTGAAGTATGGATTTGAAATTTATAAACTTATTGTTAGAATTGTAATGTCTCATGTTTTGGCATAAAAAGTAGAAGAAAGATAGGTTTGTTATAATATGTCAAACACATTGCTTGTTAGCTGAGAAGTGAAAAAATAGGAAAAGAGATAACAAAAAGAAGGAAATGGGGAAAAGGGGGGTGGGGGTAATGGGGGTATCCCGCTTACTAAGTTCTCCAGGAGCAGGCCACAGACTAGGTATAGGTTAGTAAAAATGCTCATCTAGTAAAACTTTTCTAGACAAATTTGAATCGTATGCTATTGAGAAATCAGTATTTACCAGATCCTATTTGCTAGCTTGCTGGACTGATTCCTGGACAATTGTGTTCTATGCAAGACAAACTATCATGCTTTTATTTTTTTCTAAGTCTCGGCTGTACTTCATCCTAATGGTGTTCTATTGGGTTGAGGTCAGGACTGTGCAGGCGAGTCAAGCTCCTCCACCCCAAACACGCTCATTCATATCTTTATGGACCTTGCTTTGTGCACTGGTGCGCAGTCATGTTGGAACAGGAAGGGGCCATCCCCAAACTGTTCCCACAAATTTGGGTGTATGAAATTGTCCAAAATGTATTAATATGCTGATGCCTTAAGAGTTCCCTTCATTGGAACTAAGGGGCCAAGCCCAACCTCTGAAAAACAACCCAACACCATAATCCCCCCTCCACCAAATGATTCGGACCAGTGCACAAAGCAAGGTCCATAAAGACACGGATGAGCGAGTTTTGGATGGAGGAACTTGACTGGCCTGCACACAACCAGATAGAACATCTTTCAGATAAATTAGAGCAGAGACTGCAAGCCAGGCCTTCTCATCCAATATCAGTGCCTGACCTCACAAATGCGCTTCTGGAAGAATGGTCAAACATTCCCATAGACACACTCATAAACCTTGTGGACAGCCTTCCCAGAAGAGTTGAAGCTGTTATAGCTGCAAAGGGTGGGCCAACTCAATATTGAACCCTACGGACTAAGGCTGGGATGTCATTAAATTTCATGTGCGTGTAAAGGCAGGCGTCCCAATACTTTAGATAAATCTGGTAAGGGTTATGTCCCCTATGTAGTTTTTATTGCTGTCTGTGTCCATTTAGGGGAGATTCATCCATTTTGTACTGGTGACCATTGTCACTTAAATAGAAAATTATGGGAAATTCTAAGTTTTAAGGTTTTCCACAGAACAAGAGGTTACATTAAATCTTTCATTGAGGACAAGTTTTTTGGGATGACTGTCTAAGAGGGGTGTTTTTCCTCACTTTGGGAGATTTCCTCTTACTTCCTGTTGTGTCTCAGGGGCAGGAAATTAAGGGAAAGTTCCCCAATGATACACATTACCAAGGTGACATCATCACACATTACCAGGAAGTATTCAGGCACACTGTGCAGTAGTGGTGCAGCTCCCAAGTACATGCACCTAATATCATTTATCGCATTAATTCTATCATTTTAAATAAATGTTGGTGATTTTATGGAAAGCACTATGAGTATATTGTATGTTTTACTCTGAGCTATAATAAACCTGGAGAGAGGAGGATTCAGGAAGAGAGGTGAAAAGTGCTATTGCAATCCATGAAGGGGAAAGGTTTATACTGATCCCTATACTATACAGGTCATATACCAGAGGTGAGAGCTGAGCCTAGGTGAAGAGTGTCCACTATTTAAAGTGGGGGTTCACCCGAAAAACAAATTTTTAACATTAGATTGAGGCTAATTGTGGGAAGCTCAATCGGGTGTTTTTTTTTTTTAAATCAATGCAGTACATACCGTTTTAGAGATAGATGTTCTCCGCGGCTTCCGGGTATGGTCTACAGGACTGGGCATTCCTAATTGATTGACAGCCTTCCGACCGTTGCATACAGCGCGTCACGAGTTGCCGAAAGTAGCCGAACGTCGGTGCGCAGGCGCCGTATAGAGCCGCAACGACGTTCGGCTTCTTTCGGCAACTCGTGACGCGCTGTATGCGACGGTAGGAACGCCCAGTCCCGCAGACCATACCCGGAAGCCGCGGAGAACATCTATCTCTAAAACGGTATGTACTGCATTGATTTAAAAAAAAAAACACCCGATTGTGCTTCCCACAATTAGCCTCAATCTAATGTTAAAAAATTTTTTGGGGTGAACCCCCGCTTTAAGGAAGGAGTGCATTTGAGGAAAATCACAGTGATCTTTGGGTACATAGTTATAACTTTTCAAGAATATTAAATTTACAGCGTGGTGTATTGTATTTATGTTTAATATCACAGATATTGGGTGGAGGATGAAACAATACTGTGGTATGTTGGATTGAAACACTTGTAAGGCCTCTTGCACATGACACTCGCGCAAACGTGTTCTAGCGTTGTTGTTTTGCAGTATGCAAACGGCATGCAAACACGCATATTTGTGCGAATGAGGCATAAATTACTGACCAAAAATGCAGATTTTTCAATATTTTCTTTTTACTGAAGAATGCACAGTGCTTGTTTACACGTCTGTGTGCATAGGCACATTACAATCAATGGGCTGTATTTTAGCTAAGTAAAAAAAAAGCTGTACACTTATACATATGGAAGCAGAATATACTGTAAATATAGGTAAATAGTGTATAACACCGTGAATTCCTGCGCTAAACAAGTGATTAAAAAACAATAATTAGTGATAAGAATAAATAAAATGAAATATAAATATAAGTGATTACTAACATTCAAGGTTGCTGCTCTCAAAGTGCATGTGAACATGATAAGAGCGCTACCATATACTATACTAATACATCACCAAATAAATCATAAAAACTCATATCAAATATAAAATAACAATATTTAAACAATAAATTACAGTGAACAAATAAATATAAGGGCCCAGATTCACAAAGCACTTACGCCGACGTATAACAAGTTACGCCGACGTAAGTGCAAATGTGCGCCGTCGTATCTGTGCGCCAGTCCCACAAACAGATATGCACCTAAAACCAGGCTACACCCCGCCAACGTAGCTTGAGTAATGCCGGCGTAGGGTGGGCGCACATTTAGGCTGGGTGCATGGTGCCGCTCCCATTGATTAGCCATTCAAACATGCAAATGAGGGAAATACGGCAATTCACGAACCTGCGTGAGCCCGACGCAGGCTACGCGAGGTGCGCGTAAGTTGTACGTCCGGCGTAAAGTTATTCCCCATAAAGGAGGTGCAACCCAGCAGCAGACATGCAAAGGTCTGCACCAGGGAACACAAGCCGGCGTATTTTACGTTGGACGTGTGTCTGGCTGGGCGTAGGTTACGTTCACGCCGTACGCAGTGATCCGGCATAGTTTAGGCAGTTGTTTTAACGTGGTTGTGACCAGGCGCAGGGGGATGCGTTCACGGCGCATGCGCAGTTCGTGATACGTATCTGGCGCTCGGCCCATTATTTGCATGGGGTCATGCCTCATTTGCATGGGTCACGCCCACTTCCACCTACGCCGGCGTACGCCTTTGAATCCCGCGCCACGCTGGCACAGCGTTGGGAGCACTGGCTTGCTGAATGCATTGCTTGCCTCTCTGCGCTGCGTTGGCGTAGCATACATTGGTTACTCTACGGCGGCGTAATGTGCGCCCACACTCTGTGAATCTGGGCCATAAAGTTCATGTGAATCCAAGTAGGTTTTTCCAGTGCAACTTCAACTTTATCGGATGTGCAGCATAAAGTGCCAAGACAAACATCGGAGCAAAATGTAAATATAATGAGAAGGAAGAGCGGCTGGGTTATTTTCAGTTTTGGAACAGTGGAGTTTATTTTTTTATTTTTATTATTTTTTTTACACGCAGTAATAATTAAGTAGTAGAATAAGCAGCACTCTACTGATTTAAAGTGTTTGTAAAGTCAATCTAGGGAAGCACCTAATCTATATATGATCATATCCAGATTAATTACCCAAGCACAATTAGAATTGTTACTAGATTACAAAAACGATTCCACCGCCACCTTTCGAAAAAAATGGAACGATTGGTTATCCCACCCCAGAGGCTCTAATTATTCAAAGGAATGTAAATTCTAACCCTGATTAGGGGTAGGCAGGTCCAGGTCATCCAGATCTGAACAACTCGTATGTTAAATGCCTATAGAGTTGAAATATTATTATTATTATTATTATTATTGTTGATTAACATTTACAGCAATTTTATTTGTAATGTTTTTACATAAAATAAAAATTATTGTGAAAAAGAAAAAGTGTTTGTAAAGTCATTACATGCATCTAATGCAGATATGCAGCCAGTAACATAACTGTATGTGTTTGTTAAGCTGGCCATACACCATACAATTTTCTGATTCAATTTCCTTTAGAATTACCTTCAACTGTGTAGTACTAGAGCCTGCCTGATTGCATACAAATTGAAAGTGTTTAGATTTGACCTCATATTATATTGTTTTGGTAAATCTAAAGGAAATCTATAGACGAAAACTGTATAATGTATGGCCAGCCTTAGGCCAAATACCGTTTCTGTACCACAGCGGCGTGGTCACGTGATCCCCCTGTGCTGGCTGGCTTCAATCTAGGGAGAGAAGCAGGAGGGGCTGAGATTCCCCGGTGACGTCCACCAGCCTGCAGAGGAGAATCTCCTCCCCTCCCGCTTCTCTACATAGATCGAGGCTGGCCAGTACAGAGTAATCACGTGACCGCACAGAAACTGTATTTTGCCTTTTCATTTCTAACAAACACATACAGTTTTGCTAATGGCTGCATATCTGCATTGGATACATTTAAATGTGTTGCATTATGCATTGGATTAGAGGGTGGAGGGGTCGTGGGAGGAAACACTCTCATGCTGACAGGGAGGGAGGAGAGACTGTCGGGAGGACAGGAGAGCTACGGATGACGAGGCATGTAAACTGACCACGGTAATCAGGGCTCAGCAGCCATGATTATCATGGTCAGCAGAGGCAGTGGGACTCGGGAACTGGCAGGATCAACCAGGTTTATTAAAAGTTAGGAAGAGAAGAATTTCACAGCACAAGCACTGTGCTGTTATTCATGCCTTAAAGAAACAGGATTGTTTTTTTTTATTTTAGGGTTACAAACACTTTAATGATTATATTGGTAATAGGCGTGGGAAGCATATAAGAGTGTTGATGGACTGCTAAAATAGAACAGTAAGGGATGTTTTCAGTACAGGAGATTTATATATTTTGCAGGAGCTGGCATTCTGAACTCTGACCCTGCCCTTGGTAGAAATCACATGACTATGTGTCTTGGCTTTTTTATGTGACCTAGACTGGAGAGAGCCTTGAGCAAGATTTCTCCAAAAAATGTAAGTGTTTGAGCCTTTGTATTTCTCTATTTATTCACCAGTAAAAGATACATTTTGTGGGATGTTTGAATGGTGCAATATATATTAAAAACGTTTTCATCCCACACATTACTGTGTCCTGCCTTACCTCACCATAATGTCTGCATTTACCGTATTTATCGGCGTATACCGCGCACTTTTTTGCCCTGAAAATCAGGGCAAAATCGTGGGTGCGCGATATACGCCGATACCCGCTTCCCGCGCTTAGTTTGAATGCCTGCGCCGACATATACCGAGCGCAATACACTCGGGTACATTCGGCCAGGCTCGGCTTCGCTCGTAGTCACGCTCTGTGACGTTTATGCGTGAGAAGCCGAGCCTGGCCGAATATACCTGAGTGTACTGCGCACGCTATATGTCGGCGGAGGCTTCAAACTGAGCGCGGGAAGTGGGGATTTGACACGGAGACAGCGCGGGAGAAGCCGAGAGGATACCACCGAGGCCGCAGACGGACGTCAGACCGGACGGGGCCGCCGATGGACGCCGGGCAAGACACCAAAACTGTAAGTAGTAAAATGTAATAAAATGTTTTTTACAGGATTTTAGGGTCAACATTAGGGGTGTGCGCTATACGCCGGAGCGCGCAATACCCCGATAAATACGGTAAGTTTTGGGGTGCACACCCTAATGCAATAGGCTGCACACGCCTATGATCTCTGCACCAAATGAAAATAATACTGTACCTCCATATTCTAATACAGGTAATTGTAAAAAAAAAAACTAAGAAAATCTAGGTACGATTTATATACTTTTTCTAACCTGTCAAATTATTTACAGTTATATGAGCTAAAGAAAAGATCTTACATTGAGTTTCTCCAGAGCACAGATGGTACTTTGTGCCCGTACAAGATGGTCAAGGAGTTCAGTGATCTTCTGGTTCAAGGAGTCTTTATCTTGCTCCAAATTCTCACGCAGAGTCTATACAAAGGGCAGTGAAACAAGAGTTTTTGTCTTAATTAAACAAGCAAGACATAGTTTATGGGAGTCATGAAACATATTAGAAATGTAAACAGTGAACTATGTAATGGTATCCGACCATATGTTTAATCCCTACTAAAATTTATGTCACCTACTATACTAAAGTTACATCATTAAAATATATATTATATTGTACTGATTTCAGTCATTCTATAAAATTTAACAAAAATAGGAGAGATACAGTGCCTTTCAAAAGTATTCACCCCTCTTGGCTTTTTACCTGTTTTGTTACATTTACAGCCTTTAGTTCAATGATTTTTTAAATCTGAGTCACATTGTCTTTCATTACATATACACACATTTTTGAAAGGCCCCAGAGGCTGCAACACCTAAGAAAGAGGCACCACTAACCAAACACTGACATTAAGACCAAGGAACTCTCCAAACAAGTAAGGGACAATATTGTTGAGAAGTACAAGTCAGGGTTAGGTTATAAAAAAATATCCAAATCTTTGATGATCCCTAGGAGCACCATCAAATCTATCATAATCAAATGGAAAGAACTTGGCACAACAGCAAACCTACCAAGATACGGCCACACACCAAACCGACGGACCGGGCAAGGAGGACATTAATCAGAGAGGCAGCACAGAGACCTAAGGTAACCCTGGAGGAGCTGCAGAGTTCCACAGCAGAGACTGGAGTATCTGTACATAAGACGACAATAACCTGTACGCTCCATAGAGTTGGGCTTTATGGCAGAGTCGCTAGAAGAAAGCCATTACTTTCAGCAAAAAAACAAAATGGCACGTTTTGAGTTTGCGAAAAGGCACGTGGAGACTCCCAAAATGTATATGTCTGGTGCAAACCCAACACATCACATCACCCAAAGAACACCATCCCCACAGTGAAACATGGTGGTGGCAGCATCATGCTGTGGGGATGTTTTTCAGCAATCAGGACTGGGAAACTGGTCAGAGTTGAGGGAAAGATGGATGGCGCTAAATACAGGGATATTTTTGAGCAAAACCTGTACCACTCTGTGTGTGATTTGAGGCTAGGATGGAGGTTCACCTTCCAGCAGGACAATGACCCCAAACACACTGCTAAAGCAACACTTGAGTGGTTTAAGGGGAAACATTTAAATGTGTTGGAATGGCCTAGTCAAAGCCCAGACCTCAATCCAATAGAAAATCTGTGGTCAGACTGAAAAATTGCTGTTCACAAGCGCAAACCAGCCAACTTGAAGGAACTGGAGCAGTTTTGCAAGGATGAATGGGCAAAAATCCCAGTGGTAAGATGTGGCAAGCTCATAGAGACTCATCCAAAGTGACTTGGAGCTGTGATAGCCGCAAAAAATGGCTCTACAAAGTATTGACTTTAGGGGGGTGAATAGTTATGCGCATTGACTTTTTCTGTTATTTTGTCCTATTTGTTGTTTGCTTCACAATAATAATAAAGAAAAATCTTCAAAGTTGTGGGCATGTTCTGTAAATTATATGATGCAAATCCTCAAACAATCCATGTTAATTCCAGGATGTGAGGCAACAAAACACAAAAAATGCCAAGGGGGTGAATACTTTTGCAAGGCACTGTATATAGAAAAACAGATAGTTTAGAGATAGAATTCATGTGCTCAGATCATGTTATATTTTATTCTAGTATTGTTTGAGAATACTAAAAAAAAAACTTAGTTGGTCAGTTAGTTGGAATACGAAACATGTATGAAACTCACAGAGCTAAGCTAAATTGAGAACATATTATGACTTAAAGTGAATCTAGAGCTGAAACTTTTTTATTTTTGGATAGAGTAGGGAAGAGTAAAACCCCTAAGGCCTTATTGTTCAGGCACAAGTAAAATTGAGGCACAAAATACAGATTATCACTGGGCACAGTAACTATGGTTTGGCAACGCTCTACAAAAAAGAGACACCTCCTAGAAGTGGGGAGAAAACCCAGAGCTGAGAATCTACATATATAGGGCCAGATTCACAGAAGAAATACGCCGGCATATCTACTGATACGCCAGCGTATTTTCAAACTTGCCGCGTCGTATCTTTAGTTTGAATCCTCAAACCAAGATACGACGGCTTTTGGCATCGATCCGACAGGCGTACGGCTTTGTACGCCTTTGGATCGTAGGTGTAATACTCCGGCGCCCGCTGGGTGGAGTTCGCATCGTTTTCCGCATCGGGTATGCTAATTAGCTGTTTACGGCGATCCACGAAGGTACGCGCGTTCGTTGCATTCTCTTACGTTGTCGCTAGTCGGCTTTTCCCGTCGTAAAGTTACACCTTCTATTTAGGTGGTGTAAAAATAGACTAGCCATGTTAAAGTATGGTCGTCGTTCCCACGTGGAATTTCATTTTTTTTTTTTTTTTGCGTAAGTCGTCCGGGAATACGAAAGCATGTAACGCACGTCGCCGTTCAAAAAACACGTCGGGCGCCGTAATTTCGCGCAAAGCACGGCGGGAAATTTCAAAACGGAGCATGCGCAGAACGTTTGGCGCGGGAACACGCCTAATTTAAATGATACACGCCCCATTTGAATTAGGCGGGCTTGCACCGGACGGATTTACGCTACGCCGCCGCAAGTTTACAGGCAAGTGCTTGAGAAGATTAACTTTCTCTATTTATTCTGGAGACCATTGTCTCCAGCACAAGCAGTGAAGTCTTTCAATGGGGAAACTTGTTCCAGTGACAAAAAAGGGGAATTTCTTTCACTTGGAAAGATTTCTTCTTATGCCCTGTACACACGATCGGTTCATCCGATGAAAACGGACCGATGGATTTTTTCATCAGATATCCGATGAAACTGACTTTCATCAGTCTTGCCTTCACACCATCAGTTAAAAATTAGTTTTGTGTCAGAACGCGGTGACGTAAAACACTACGACGTGCTGAGAAAAATGAAGTTCAATGCTTCCAAGCATGTGTCGACTTGATTCTGAGCATGCGTGGATTTTTAACCAGTGGACTTGCCCACAGACGATCGTTTTTTTCTATCGGTTTTTTAACCATCAGGTAATTTTAAAACAGGTTCTAAAACGGTCCATCGCCGTTTTCATCAGACGAACCGATCGTGTGTACAGGGCATTACTATCTATTGTGCCCACAAAACAAGAAATTAGGGAAATCTCAATAGGATACATATAGCAGAAAAAAAAAAACACTTTGTGCTGTATCCAAAATGGCTTTAAAGTGGAAGTAAACCCTCCTGGCATTTTCAGCCAAGGAAGCTGCCATCTTGGCCTCTGTTTCATCTTCAACTGCCATGTGATCAGTTATGACACCAGCCATTGGAAGGTTTGGCAGTTTGGTTGAGAGCACAACCAATGGGACACTTGCACTCATGGCACTTGCCGGAAATGTAACTGTTTTTGAAACTAGTAAATCGATGGGTTTACTTCCACTTTAAAAATAAACACAGTTGCTTGACTAAAGCCTAGTACACATGGGCTGATTGTCAGGCGACATCAGCTGGTTCAATAGAAACCAGCCGACATTTGGCCCGTGTATATGGTAGCCGCTCCGACAGAAGCGGCCATGCATGACTGACAAACCGTCTGCCGATCAGTTCCCAATCAGCGCTGACCGGAGTGCTCTGGCAGGGGGCTATTCCCCTGTCAGAACACAATAGCACAGCAGGGGAAATCGCTGTACTAACATTGCATTGATTTGTGAGTTTTGTTTTGTTCAGCTCGCTGGGTTAAATGAAAAAAATATATAGTAGTGTGTACAAGGCTTTAATAGTTTGTTGAGAATTTCTCCTGGCCATGGCCCAGTGTTTGATAATATATAATCTTCCCAGATAGTACTGGATGGTAGACATTTAGATTCTGCAAACAACTTTGTCAATGTGGATACCTTTGAACACTCACAGTTCTATATTTTAGTGGAATGATTCTTGGGAATAATTGTACAAAGTAATATTAGTAATGAATAACCTTCCACTGCAAACACTGATAAGAAATGGTAGAATGTCCATAAAGAACAGTAAAAGTCATATAAAGTAACAGATTAAATAAAATAATAAAAGTAATGCAATTTAGTAAAGTTCAGTGCATGCCGACTTACAGAGGAGTTGAGATTAGCTTCTTGGCTCTGATTGGATGGCTGAGTGCCAGGACATTTATCTTTGATCCTGCAGGGAAAAAAAACATTTGGGATAACAAGGGACAGTAAACCTACAGTATGTTTCACTTTACTATGTACATCTTGTATTAATAATAAAAATCTTTAAAGAATAACTGAAATTTCATTCATATTAGGTACAGTTATCCTAACTTCCTATGTTTCCTGTTCAGAATAATCCACCCTGTCCTGCGTTAGATGTATACTTTCCTGAACCTTCACATACTATAGCCAAATATACTCAATGCTGGCCTTGTCTGCGCAATCAATTTCAAAAGACTCTAGTATGCCTGTTATCCAAGTGCCTCCGACCTCAGGTTATGGCCCCATAAAGGTCTGAAGAGTGTGGCCAGGAGCAAGAAGATTTTGTCTGTGGGTTATAAGGACTGCAAGTGCGGGATGCAGGGGTGCATGCATCTAGGGGGGACAATATTTGATCAGAGGCCTAGGCAGTTATGATAACAGCTCTTTTTAAACCCCCTACAAAATCCTGCACTCCAAAGCATGCAACCACAATTCAAAGCAACGAGTAAATAAAAAGATAAAGGTAATTGAAGTTCTATGTAAAACTCAAACTTTCTAGTAAGATGTGCTTGGTCCTACTTCCTTTCATCTCCAAGGTCTCCCTATTGCCTAATTAAGCTGCCTATGACATTAAAATGGACATCAAAGACTAATAGGCCACGGGGGATGGAGGAGGGGTATATTAGATTTGAACTGAAGAAGTATAACTCAGCTATCTGTATCTCTAGATCTACAGATCATTTTGATATGTTGGTTTTCAACAGAGGTAAGCTGGTTATAAATTTAGCGCCCCCTTACTTTCAGTATGGGCACTACGCTAAAGTTAGTGGAGAATAGGAGAGTTACTTTGCTCCTATTCACAATTTATTTAAATTGGGACTTCTGTCATTCCAGAAATGTCCACTGGGTCAGTCTGTGCTCCAGGGATGTAGTACCATCCCTGGCCAGCAGTTGGCACCAGAGGGATTCTGGCAGAGCAAGTTTTCCCCAGCAGCCAATTAGAGAAGTTTCTTCCTCGCAAGGCATGCTGGGGAAGGGTATATCTGTGACAGGTGTCATGTGTTCTAAAATCTTTGCGGGGTCCCCGTTCCAGGTGCGGCATCCACCTTCAGGGTGCGCATCCATGGACCCCGCCAGCGAGGCCCACCTGGCCAGAATTGCAGGCTACACAAACCCTCATCCGGAGGTAAAAGGGGACCCCAGTGACTTACTGGGTTCCCGGTTCTATTGAGAGGATCCCAGGCTGGGTGCCGTTCGATCGGGGGGTCGGCTTGAGGAGAACCCGGAGGCAGGTTGTCCAACAGGGCTTGAACGAACCAATCGGGGATCTGGTGACCGGGATGCTGACAGGTACGTTTGCTGTCACCCGGTGACCTATGCTAAAAATCCACTGGGAGGATTCGCTCTGTTCATCCATTTAGCTTACTTAAAGTAATTGGCCTGTGGCAGAGGCCCTAGAGCCAGGTCTGAGAGAGAGGCCTGTTCCTCCCAGCAAATCTAAGTGACTCTATGGCTGCCAGGCTTACTATAGGGGTCTGTCCGGGGGCACTTTACCCACTCCAGCTAAGAGTGGCGACGAGTTATAATTTGACACTCTATTGAGCAAGGAATGCTTGATTAATATCCAGGCCTGATACTGCAAGGTTCTCCTTTCTTTCTTCATCAACCTGCTCTTCCCACTTAATGTTGATGTTGGCCGTGTTGGCCTGGAAATAAAGCATTAGAAAAAACCTTTATTCACTGTCTGGACATTCGCTCACTGTTTTGGCTCACTGCTATCACCCCTAGACACATTGCAGGGTAACTTAATACGCCGATCCCAAAACAATCAGCGGCTCCTTCGGGGGTAGCGCTACATAAATTATCCATCATGTGCTCACTTTGGATTGTCCAGTTTTATGGCAGGTTTACTTTAAAGTGTAAGTGCACTTCACTGAAAGCGGTTGTAAAGGTTCGTTTTTTATTTTATAAATCGGTTAATTTAAGCTAGTGCATTGTTGGTTCACTAACCTGAGAAATTCAGACAAAGAAAATAAACAATTTGAAGGGAAATTGAAGGAAAAAGGTAAGTGAACCAACACGGCACTAGCTTAAAGGAACCTATTTAGAAAATAAAATACGGACCTTTACAGCCCCTTTAATAAAATGGCCTTATACTTTAGGGTGAAATGTGTTTTACATAAATTTTGAAAAGAGGAATGAGAATATAATTGGTTATGTCTCATTTTAGCATAGAGTTCAGTGTTTGTGAATGGAGACAACATGGTAGCTACCTCACCTTCTTGATTGGTCTTCGTGGTTCTCTGTGGTTTTGTCTGAGTGCTGAGATGCTGCTGGGCTCCCAGAGTCTCCCCACCAGGCTGGTGGGGATATAATAGGCACTTTTGTAGTAGATTCCATATTAAGATTGCTGACAGCAGAAAGGAAGGTAGTTAGTCATAAATACATAAATAAACAGTACAGTGGAACCTCGGTTAGCGAGTAACGCGGTTAACAAGCGTTTCGCAATACAAGCACTGTATTTTTAAATATCCTAACTCGGTTTGCGAGTGTTGTCTCGCAACCCGAGCAGGATTCAGGCCAAAGTGGTGTGCAGTACCACATTTGGCCTGAGGTGGGGGGGCGCCGGAGCCAAGTGGAGTTGATCCCAGCCGATTGGTGCCATTCAGAGATGCTTGGAAAGACACGGAAATACTCCGTTCTCCAGCCTTTCCAAGGTTTGCAGAGGTCAGCCAAGCTGTCCTCGGGCCTTTCCGGCTGTTTCTGAGGCTCTACGGCGCGCCCCCCCCCCCACCTCTGGCCGCATGCGGTATTGCATGCCATTGAAGTCAATGCGAAACAAATTATTTTCGTTTCAATTGACTTCAATGGGGAAACTTGCTTTGATATGCGAGTACTTTGGATTATGAGCATTCTCCTGGAATGGATTATGCTCATAATCCGAGGTTCTGCTGTACAGTAAAAAAAATGCTGTAAATAAAGGAAGCTTTCAGAAATAGAAGTGTTAAAAGTTTATTTTTATCAATTAACAAACTGAGTGAAATCTAAATCAATATTTGGTGTGACCACCTTTGCCTTCAAAACAGCATAAATTCTTCTAGGTACACTTTGCACACAGTTTTTGAAGGAACTCGGCAGGTAGGTTGTTACAAACATCTTAGAGAACTAGCTACAAATCTTCTGTGGATGTAGGTTGCCTCAAATCATTTTGTTCCCTTATGTAATCCCAGACAGACTTGATGTTGATATCTGGGCTCTTTTTGAGCCAAACCATCACTTCCAGGACTCCTTGTTCCTCTTTACACTGAAGGTAGCCCTTAATGTGTTTGGGGTCGTTGTTCTGATACAGAATACATTTGGGGCCAATTAGACACCTTCCTGATGATATGGCATGATGGATAAGTATCTGCCTGTATTTCTCAGCATTGAGGACACCACTGATCATGACCAAATTTACAACTCCATTTGCAAAGATGCAGCCCCAGTTTTGGAAGTAACCTCCACCATGCTTCATTGTTGCCAGCAGATACTCCAGCCCTTCGCAAACAAACTGCCTCCTGCTACAGCCAAATATTTCATATTTTGACTTATCAGTCCAGTCCACCTGCTATCATTTTTCTGCACCCAGATCCTATGTTTTCATGTATAATTGAGTAGCGCACCCCTTAACCCTGCATTCCTTACATAACACACCCCTCAACCCTGCATTCCTTACGTAGCGCACCCCTCAACCCTGAATTCCATATGTAGCACACCCCTCAACCCTGCATTCCTTACATAACACACCCCTCAACCCTGCATTCCTTATGCAGCGCACCCCTCAACCCAACATTCCTTATGTAGTGCACCCTACAACTCTGCATTCCATACGTAGCACAGCCCTCAACCCTGCATTCCTTATGTAGCGCACCCCTCAACCCTGTATTCCTTACATAACACACCCCTCAACCCTGTATTCCTTACGTAGCGCACCCCTCAACTCTGAATTCCATATGTAGCGCACCCCTCAACCCTGCTTTCCATACGTAGCGCAGCCCTCAACCCTGCATTCCTTATGCAGCGCACCCCTAAACCCTGCATTCCTTACATAAAAAACACACCCCTCAACCCTGCATTCCTTATGCCACGCATCCCTCAACTCTACATTCCTTATGTAGTGCACCCCTCAACCCTGCATTCCTTACATAGCGCACCCCTCAACCCTGCATTCCATACATAGCGCAGCCCTCAACCCTGCATTCCTTATGTAGCGCACCCCTCAACCCTGTATTCCTTACGTAGCGCACCCCTCAACCCCGAATTCCATATGTAGCGCACCCCTCAACCCTGCATTCTAGGGTTGTCCCGATACCACTTTTTTAGGACCGAGTACAAGTACCGATACATTTTTCCATGTACTCGCCGATACCGAATACCGATACTTTTAACATTGCATTTTAAACTTCAATTAAGCACTATAGGTGTAATACATAATAACTGTCAGCGGGTGGCACTGTCCTCCATAAGAGTTCATTATTATCTAAGGCATTAGAGAACATGTGAATAATATTGAAAAAGGTTATAAACAACACCGCCTATCCAACCACTTTAGGCTCCACCACGGGAGAGATCTGAGTGGCTTGCCTTTTTGTGGGAGGCCCGCTGGAGAGGAGGCAATTTAAAAAGGACCATTTTTTCAGAATGGAACACAGTGGATCCATGGTTTGAGTACTATGAGTCCTTTGGGGTTGAATATTTAGTTGTTTTCTTTCAAATTGCTGAATTATTTAAATTTTTGTATTTTTCCTTTTATTTATTTATCTTTATAATTTATATTTATTTTAATTTTCATTATTTCTTATATTCATTTTTATTTTCATTAATTATTTTCATTTTTATATTTTTTATTTTATTTATTTAGTATTTTTATTTATTTTTTTATATTTATATTTATTTTTATATTAATTTGTATGTGTAATTTTCTGAAATCATGTGTCAGTAGCCATTGTGATACTTTGGAGAGTATAATAATTTTATAATATTGTAGTAAAGCATTGTTTGTTTTTAAAGTTTTAAAAGTCTATAAAATCTATAAAAAAAGGTATGTGTACTAGATTGGTGAAATTGACACCGCTGGGATGGATGCCGTTTTTTCAGATGAATGAGAATCTATGGTATGTTACGTAAAATATATGCCACTAAAATCTTATTGGCCACCGTGATGGAGGCTGCTGCCCTCCAGTATAAATTTTTGGTCTTTGTCAACCGGAAATAAGGTAATTGATGTGGGAGGGCGAAACGCGCCAATTTCCATTTCTGAGTCCCAACGACGTCACTTCCGGTTGCTGTGGAATGCACGCTGGTTACGGGAGTCCCGGAAAGAATCCTTGCATTTCACATTCCTGTATTTTACCTTTGTCCTGTAAGTATATTTTCACTTATGCACAATAAACACCAACCTTACAGTACTTCACTATTGTTCCCTCTTCCATTCTGGGTTTGGTGAACATTTAAAATTTCTGAGAACCACATTGGGGAGATTCATACCGGACCCTTGTGACCCATCATTCCCTACCAGATCTAAGCCTATCTGACCCCCAGACTGAAAACTGGCGGTCCATTATTTTTGGTGGACAGGGATACAGGAGGGGTGTGTTACATCACGGAGTGAATTTATTTGGAGCACATCAGCACTTATAAGAAGAAAGTTGGAGCACAAGAGAACTTTATTATATTGGGACGTTATTTGCATTATAGTTGTATTGGATGGTTTTTGGACTTTACATTTGATTTTACCATTTGCATTTTTTGCACAGTTGCAAGCGCTGTATTTATTTATGTTTTATGCCATCATGCTTGGTTTACTATTTACCCAGCCACTGACCCAGAACCAGCTGTGCATTTTAGGTACTCTGGCATCTGTTATTTACGTGATTGGTGCAGGTCAGTGACTCACCAAGTAGTAAATAAAGAACAAGGATAAAAGCCCTGAAACACGCATCTTAAAATAAAACAAAAAAAAAAACAGGAAAACAATGCCACCTTCTTTAAATTCTTATTTTAAGCTAACAGATAAAAAACTATTGTAAATAACTTTTTTACTTTCCAAAACAGGTGTTATTATAGACAGCATAGTCAAATCACTTTGTTCCTCTGCAGTTAGGATATACAGTGTGATAGCGTAATTGCCATCTGCCGGCTGATATGAAATATTGTATATGAGGGAGCATCACCACACTGATGAAGTCATACAGTTCAGCTCACAAAGCCTAAAACACGTAGATAAGTATCTTTAGTTTAACCATGTGACTGTAATTTCATAATCTAATCTGACTCGGTTGAAAATATCCGTACCCCCCTGAGGACGGGCGTGTGCATGAAACATGTTGGGAGGAGCCTATGTACTGACGTCACCCTGCTGCTTCCGGTGTCCGGTTCGGCGGGCCCTTTGAGTAAGTCTAGCCAAGTTTGTTTGATGTATGCTGCAGCATTTTATGTCATTTTTATTGAGTCAATAAATGACTACACTATAAATAGATTATTTTGGCTCCACTTGGTGAGCTCATTCATTGCAGCACTGCAAATTGTATGGGAAGGCACCTATTGGATTGTGTGGAGACCTGGTGGATCCTGCAGTAATATGTGGATGGTGTCATGTATATTTACCATTTATTTCTGGTGAGTGTGTATATAGTGGTGGCAGTTTTTGTACCTCACAACTGGATGAACTTTATTGGGTGGAGGATAAGAAGCACTTTTTTTGCTTTTAAGAGGATTGTGAATGACTGTATTTCAGAACTTTTGTAGTCACATATCCGTTTTACACAACTTTATTTATTATCACTGTGAATCATATGTTTTATTGTAGCACTGCACTTTGAGTTTATGAAAATAACTGTCACTTTTCTGAAAATAACACTCTGTATCCTGGTATGTAGACTTTGTGGCAGGGAAGGGGTTAAACACTAGGGGGCAATCAAGGGGTTAAGTGTGTCCTAGGGATGTGTTCTAACTGTAAGGGGGATGGTCTCACTACAACATGATAAAGATCACTGCTCCCGATGACAGGGAGCAGTAGATCCCTGTCATGTTGCTAGGCAGAACAGGGAAATGCCTCGTTTACATGGGCGTCTCCCCATTCTGCCTCTCCTCACCGCAATCGTGGGCCGCCGGCGAACATCGAGTTTGCGGGGACACGCGGGCACACTCCCACGGCACGGTGCGCACGTGCCATTGGCAGCGTGTGCGTGCTCGCTAGGCGACAAATTTAAAGGAGCGTACAGGTACGCCCATTTGCCTGCCCCTGCCATTCTGCCACCGTAAATCGGCATGCGGCAGTCGGTAAAGGGTTAAAAAGCATTGGGAATTATTTTTTAATGGACATAAAAACAAACGTGACCTTTTTCTAATGCAGGGCATGTGCACCAAATTGTTGATGCGTTGCCCACTATTGTAATAGTGCATTTGTGATGCTATTCAAAATGAATGGCATGGCAATGCACCATGGTTCATGGTTCATGCGCTAGCATGGATTAAAACGTATGTTTTACCGCATGCTACCATAATGCATAAGTGTAAATGGGCCCTAAATGGGGAAAGATTTTACTGAGCAATTGTTTTTCCTGCCATGCTATAACATTGTGAATCAGGTTCATGCATAACTTTGATCAGTCTATTTCATAAATGTACTTTGTTTTGATATCCTGTTGTTGATTAGCCTGAACATGTTAGAAACAAGTCTTGCTACATGACTCAGCAAAGCTTCAATAAACTGAGGCTGTGACATTCCTTAAATTTTTTGGTCTGCAGAAAGAATGAATATTTCCTTGAATAATAGCAGGCAGCCAGGCCTGTGGCAGCAGAAATAACCCCAGACCACCCAGGTCATCCACCTGTATGGGATCTACAGTCCACAGAACACCCCATCTCTTCCAGAGAGACATCTTGGTGCTATTTAGTAAACTTTGAAAAAAATGCTAAGTGAAATTTGATAGTTAATAAAGAAACCAATGGGGATGAAGTGTTTTTCTTTATAACTGCCAACATCCGTGGTCTGGTACAACAGTGTGAATCTTCAATCAAGCTGTCATCGCCTCTCCTGGGAGGCCACCTTGTTAAGGAGGCTTCTAAATTCCAATAAGCCCCTCGCCCGCCGACCCCCACAACCACTGGCCAAGGTTGTGGGGATGAGGCTCTTGTCCCCATCAACATGGGGACAAGGTGCTTTGGGGGCCATGATGAGGACATGTGTCTTGTATGGTTCAGGAGAGGGGCGCTTGCTCATCCCCTCCCTCTCCTAACCTGCCAGGCTGCATACTCGGGTAAGGGTCTGGTACGAATTTTGGGGGGGACCCAACAACATTTTTTTAAACATTTTGGTGTGGGGGTTCTCCTCAAAATTCATACCGGGCCTGAAATAGATTAGGGGAGCCTACTTCATTTTTTTCCTTTGTTTTTATTGCCAGCATTTTTTACATTCAGCAGGAAACCCCACTGATGGCTCATTGGTTGTTAAGGACATGGTGGCCGCCTGCTCCTTAACCATGACATTTACTGTTTTTTAAGGACACCGGTGGCTGCCTGCTCCTTAACAACCAGTCAGTGACAGCCTGTGTTAAGGATGCCGGCTACTGCTGGCAATAAATTACTGCAGGGTTTCACTACTAAAATACGGCATGACTTCAGAAAATAACTAATGCAGTATTTTAGTAGCATTTTTTAGTAAATGCTATGCGTTATCTTACCGCATACTCAGATGCGGTAAGCCACTGCTTTGTGAATAGAGCCCTGAGTCACAATGTGATCTGTTTTCTGTATTCTGCAAAAAACCTGGCTGATCCTACTGCTCTCTGTCTCCACAATTCAGCTAGGGATTTTGCAGCTGTGGTGGCAGCTGTGCACATGCTCAGTTTATAGTGAGTTTCTATGCTGAGCATATCCTCCCTATCACATCTGAGCAGCCCATGTGACTATAGAGTCACATGTGGGTGTATACACAGTGGTGCCCTCCCTTGCCCACTAACCAGCTAAACACAATGGGGGGCAGAATATTACATGTAGATTAATGGTTGCTTCACCTCCCTCTTATTCTAAGACACAGGTTTGAGGGACATGGCACAGCCTGTGACTGTCAGAAATCCACCCACACCATGTTATTTCCACAAAATAATAAAGATTTGATTTCAAATACAGTATCTTATAAAATTGAGTACACCCCTCAAATTTTGGTAAATATTTGTATATGATCTTTTCATGTGACAACACTGAAGAAATTACACTTTTCTACAATGTAAAGTAGTGAGTGTACAGCTTGCATAACAGTGTAAACTTTCTGTCCCCTCAAAATAACTTGACACAGCCATTCATTTCTAAACCGCTGGCAACAAAAGCGAGTATACCTCAAATAAAAATGTCCAAATTGGACCCAAAGTGTCAATATTTTGTGTGGACCCCATTATTTTCCAGCACTGCCATAACCCTCTTGGGCATGGAGTTCACCAGAGCTTCACAGTTTGCCACTGGAGTCCTCTTCCTTTCTTCCATGACGAAATCACAGAGCTGGTGGATGTTAGAGACCTTGCTCTCCTCCACCTTCCGTTATGAGGATGCCCCACAGATTAATAGGGTTTAGGTCTGGAGACATGCTTGGCCAGTCCATCACCTTTACCCTCAGCTTCTTTAGCAAGGCAGTGGTCATCTTGGAGTTATGTTTGGGGTCGTTATCATGTTGGAATACTGCCTTGCGGCCCAGTCTCTGAAGGGAGGGGAACATGCTCTGCTTCAGTATGTCACAGTACATGTTGGCATTTATGGTTCCCTCAATGAACTGTAGCTCCCCAGTGCCGACACTCATGCAGCCCCAGACCATGACACCCCACCACCATGCTTGACTGTAGCCAAGACACACTTGTCTTTGTACCCATCATCTGGTTGCTGCCACACACGCTTGACACCATCTGAACCAAATACATTTATCTTAGTCTCATCAGACCACAGGACATGGTTCCAGTAATCCATGTCCTTAGTTTTCAGCAAACTGTCTATGGGCTTTCTTGTGCATCATCTTTAGAAGAGGCTTCCTTTTGGGACAATGGCCATGCAAACCAATTTGATGCAGCGTGCGGTATATGGTCTGAGCGCTGACAGGCTGACCCCCCACCTCTTTAACCTCTGCAGCAATGCTGTCAGCACTCATACATCTCTTTCCCAAAGACAACCTCTGGATATGACGCTGAACACGTCCACTCATCTTCTTTGGTTGACCATGGCAAGGCCTGTTCTGAGTGGATCCTGTCCTGTTAAACCGCTGTATGGTCAGTATGGTGCTGCAGCTCAGTTTCAGGGTCTTGGCAATCTTCTTATATCCTAGGCCATCTTTATTTAGAGCAACAATCGTTTTTTCTTTGCCATGAGGGGGCATGTTGAACTTCCAGTATGAGAGAGTGAGAGCGATAACACCAAATTTAACACACCTGCTCCCTATTCACACCTGAGACCTTGTAACACTAACAAGTCACATGACACCGGGGAGGGAAAATGGCTAATTGGGCCCAATTTGGACATTTTCACTTAGGAGTGTACTCACTTTTGTTGCCAGCAGTTTAGACATTAATGGCTGTGTGTTGAGTGATTTTGATCAGACTCAATGCAGGGACAAACTTAGTCTCTTTAGGGAAACACCATATTTAATGCACAGGATATTTCCAAACGGAAGAAAAAGGGCATCTTGCCATCAAACAAAAATAAACTTCTGCTCTACCGAGCCTTACTGTGTCCGTAGTCTGACCAGTCCTTGGTTTTGTAGTAAGTGTCTTTACAATCGCAAATACTTATCCAAAGTCAGGGATAAGCAGCCGTGCTCCAAGATGCCTCCTCACATGGAAACCCACACTCTCTCTGAGTGCTAGCACCAGCTGCCTTAATCAAGACCTGAGAGGAATACATTAAACTGCAGTACAGGAACTTGGGAGTCTGTGCCACCCAAAGCTCTATCAGACTCCTAATAAAACCAGCCCAGAATGGACTTTACCAACACAGGGTAAAGAACTATCCTTCTTTACCCTGAAGTCTCTGCTGGTATTATCTTAGATTGTAAATCTAAGAATCCATGGAGGAACATATACCCCATCAAATACTTTTCCTGTCATTTTTACTTGTGTCACAGGCACCCCGCTACAACTGTTATACAAGCTGCACACTCACTACTTTACATTGTACAAAGTGTAATTTCTGTTGTCACATGAAAAGATATAGACCTGAAGGGCCTGGTAATTGGATTTGGGGGGACCCCCACGTTTTTTTTTAAGAATGACTTTTCTCTGAATTGCCGGGAGCCGACAATTCATTATAGCCGCGAGTGATTTTAAATTACTTTTTTTCCTTCAGAAATGACACTTTGTGCAGGGACAGTTCTAAGCACGGGAAACAAGCGCTACTTCACAGGCATACTATACACCCCCATGTACGAAATTTTAAGAAATATTTCACTTTTATTGTTTTACTTTAAGCTAAAATCACTGCTCCCGAAAAAACATGTCCCCTGGGGCAGGTCCCAGGTCCCCAAACACTTTTTAGGACAATAACTTGCATATAAGCCTTTATAATTAGCACTTTAGATTTCTCCCATAGACTTTTACAGGGTGTTCCGCGGCTTTTCGAATTTGCAACGAACACCTCAAATTGTTCGCTGTTCACCGAACAGGCAATGTTCGAGTTGAACATGAGTTTGACTCGAACTCGAAGCTCAACCCTAATTCGGATAAGTTAAGCAACATGGTTGTTTTTTTTTAAATCATTATAAACTAACCAGATCTCGGAAGCACGCAGGGTCCATGGCTGTTGTGGTCATCTGAAGCCTGCATGTCTTCATTTCTGGAAATCAGTGCAGCTGGCTACTCAGCATGCACCTCCTGATCTCGCACAAGCACAGTAATGCCACTGCGCGGCGATGTCTCTTCCTGACAGGTTGCCATAGCAATGGCACCTAACTCCTACTGTTCGCATCATTACCGGTCTGGAAATCATGCAAGATTTTGGTATTAGGCAATTCCCATTGACTCCTGGGATAGATGACGCAGATATCCCAGGAGTCCATGGGAATTGCCTTGAGACGTAATCACCTAGGTGGCCAGAGCCAAAAGTGCTGCACAAAAATATAGAAAAGGATATTTAGGGAAAAAAAATGATTGCCATTTAGAATATCAGTGAGGATGGCCATGGGAATGACTGCAAATGAAAAAAATTATTTGAACTCCACTTTAATGTTAAAGCTGTAAAAGGTAAATACTCTCTACTGCTCTGCATTGTACATGCAACATTTAGGCAGTTAAACAGACCTAAATATATACAGTATTTATTTAACGATACGTACCTGTTTTGTGCTTTGTCATTGTATTGAGCCTGTAAAACAAAATTTTTATAAATTCTGAGTTACTAAGGAAAATATTAAATAAAATGTACAACTGTGTGTTTTTCCTATATAGTGCAACGCCAGGCAAACTGCTAAACCCGAAGTTTAAATACATATACAGTTACTGTTATCCTTGCTGAAGGATTTGTAATTCTGTACAGGCAATCTTTTTATATCCACACATTATCCACTGCACAGACAGACAAGGGACAGGTTACTGATAAGGGTAGAACTATGACCTCTAAAATATATATATAACAAAAGAAAATATTCCCCCTGGGTGGGACTTTACAGGCCAAACACGGTGTTGATGTAACACATGATATTTAATGGGACAAGACATACACAACTTGGCACTTGATAAAAGCACACAATGCACACCTAAGTGCATATATGTCATGATCTGTGTCATGACTCTGGTCACCTGCTGGTGGCACTGTTCTCTTCAGTAACAGGGGTGCAGTTCTGGTGGCCTCCAGCAGGTGTCGCCCAATACAGATTTGCACAGGTATTTAAGCCCGCCCTAAACTGGAGTTCAGGGCTTCAGTATTTTGCTTGTCAGCCTGTTCCCTGCCTGACCTGTTAGCTGTTGCCCATCTGTTCCTGCTTCGCTCCCTGCCCTGGACCCTGTCGCTTATTGACCCCGGCTTGTATTTTGGACTTTGCTGCTCTCTCCTATCCTTGACCCCTGGCTTGGACCTCAGACTTGCTTATGTCTTATCCCTGCATTACCTGCTTAGTGGTTTTTGGTTGCTGTGTCACACTTGCTTTCATTGATTGTTTTTCACGTGTGCTTTTACTTAATAAACATATATATCTTTTCACTATCTTGGTGCCTGTTTCCATTAGTGCAGCCCATTGACCTGTTACTCAGTACTCGGATGCCTGCGTGGACATCCCTTGACATAATACTGAAGCCATATAAACAGGTCGGCTGCACTTGGGAAATTGGCTCTGGGCATTTGCTTTTATAAAAATGCATCTAGAAGATATTGTGTACCTGTCACTCTTGGCAACAGATGACAGAGATTTCTGCTATCAGGAACTAAGTGAATACACTAGTGAGCAGTTGTTGGAATGTATCCGTATGGCTCATGTTTTTATTGATCATGGCAGTGTTTTGTTTGATGATGTGCAGCCATTGATTCGGATCTGCACAGAGTTGGCTCAGTCTGATGCTGCTAATGGACGTGATGATTACACACCTCCTTTTAGTGCAGCTCAGGTAGAGTCTTTGGTGTGGCTGTTGGAGGATGATTTAGCCTTTTTTCATGAGCAGTACTCAGCTTGTCCTCAACAGGTGATTGCAGCATGCATTAATTCTGTGCAGTCTCTGGTCAGACAAGCCGTGTGCAAATCTGATTTTGTACAGCCATTATTACAAGCCTGGTCCAGTTTGTTGTACTCAGCCCCTGTCAGCTTCCAACCATCCATTTCTAGTTACCAACCTGCTGGGATGTCTTTTTCTTTACCCCCAATTCCCACTTTTGCTGAACAATACACCCTGCTAACAACAAAGTACCAGTCCTCTGTTTCCTCCTGCTGCACTTACCCTGCCTTTAACCCTTCTGCTGCTTCTCAACTGCCTCCATTTGTTCCACCAAAATCCTCTTCAAGGTCGGAACCTTCTGTTTCACCACCCCTTCGCTCTTCACCCCTACCAACTGTATCCATTACCTCCAACCCTATACCCATATGCAAACCCTCAGTGGTGAAACCAAAGAAGAAGAAGAAAAAGTTTTTTCCAACCCACTCGATCCTGCCACTAACCCAATCTGCATCCACTTCAGCCAACCTGCTTCAGTCTGTTCCAGTGCCACCTGCCCAGCCTGTTCCAGTGCCATCTGTTCAGCCTGTTCCAGTGCCGTCTGTTCAGCCTGTTCCAGTGCCGTCTGCTCAGCCTGTTCCAGTGCCGTCTGCTCAGCCTGTTCCAGTGCCGTCTGCTCAGCCTGTTCCAGTGCCGTCTGCTCAGCCTGTTCCAGTGCCATCGGCTCAGCCTGTTCCAGTACCAGTTGCCCAGCCTGTTGTGCCAGTTGCCCAGTTTGTTTTGCCAGTCGCCCAGCCTGACGTGTCAGTTGCCCAGCCTGACATGCCAGTTGCCCAGCCTGACGTGCCAGTTGCCAAGTTTGTTGTGCCAGTTGCCCAGCCTGACGTGCCAGTTGCCCAGCCTGACGTGCCAGTTGCCCAGTTTGTTGTGCCAGTTGCCCAGCCTGACGTGCCAGTTGCCCAGCCTGACGTGCCAGTTGCCCAGCCTGACGTGCCAGTTGCCCAGTTTGTTGTGCCAGTTGCCCAGCCTGACGTGTCAGTTGCCCAGCCTGACGTGCCAGTTGCCCAGCCTGACGTGCCAGTTGCCCAGCCTGACGTGCCAGTTGCCCAGTTTGACGTGCCAGTTGCCCAGCCTGACGTGCCAGTTGCCCAGCCTGACGTGCCAGTTGCCCAGTTTGTTGTGCCAGTTGCCCAGTTTGTTGTGCCAGTTGCCCAGCCTGACGTGCCAGTTGCCCAGCCTGACGTGCCAGTTGCCCAGTTTGTTGTGCCAGTTGCCCAGCCTGACGTGCCAGTTGCCCAGCCTGACGTGCCAGTTGCCCAGCCTGACGTGCCAGTTGCCCAGCCTGACGTGCCAGTTGCCCAGCCTGACGTGCCAGTTGCCAAGTTTGTCGTGCCAGTTGCCCAGCCTGACGTGCCAGTTGCCCAGCCTGACGTTGCAATGCCAACATACCAACTTGTTGAGCCCCTGTCTGCAGCCCAGCCGGAGGTGTTCCTGTCTGCTGCCCAGCCGGAGGTGTTCCTGTCTGCTGCCCAGCCGGAGGTGTTCCTGTCTGCTGCCCAGCCGGAGGTGTTCCTGTCTGCTGCCCAGCCGGAGGTGTTCCTGTTTTCTGCCCAGCCGGAGTTGTTCCTGTTTGCTGCCCAGACGGAGTTGTTCCTGTTTGCTGCCCAGCCGGAGGTGTTCCTGTCTGCTGCCCAGCCGGAGGTGTTCCTGTCTGCTGCCCAGCCGGAGGTGTTCCTGTCTGCTGCCCAGCCGGAGGTGTTCCTGTCTGCTGCCCAGCCGGAGGTGTTCCTGTCTGCTGCTCAGCCGGAGGGGTTCCTGTCTGCTGCCCAGCCGGAGGGGTTCCTGTCTACTGCCCAGCCTGATTTGCCACCGTCTGCTGATCTGCCACCATCTGCGGCCCAGTCTGGCGGCCTGGTTCCTGTTGTCCACCCCGACGTCCTGGGTACGGGCTCCCAGCCTGACGTGCCTGACTTTCAGTTCGATGTGTCACTTTCCCAGCCTAATGACCCCAAATTCGCTGCCTGGCCTGTTTCCACCTCTAGATACCAACTTCCAGACCCTGGTGGTGGTAGGATGCAGGTTCCGTTTCCGGACTTGGGGGGCTGGTCTCCCAATGGGTTAAAGGGCTGGGACCGAAGGACTATTTGGGACTCTTCTGCATCCACATGCACTACCAGGGCAAGGGCAGAATGGGGTGTCCAGAGGCCACCCCTTGGTGGGGGGAACTGTCATGATCTGTGTCATGACTCTGGTCACCTGCTGGTGGCACTGTTCTCTTCAGTAACAGGGGTGCAGTTCTGGTGGCCTCCAGCAGGTGTCGCCCAATACAGATTTGCACAGGTATTTAAGCCCGCCCTAAACTGGAGTTCAGGGCTTCAGTATTTTGCTTGTCAGCCTGTTCCCTGCCTGACCTGTTAGCTGTTGCCCATCTGTTCCTGCTTCGCTCCCTGCCCTGGACCCTGTCGCTTATTGACCCCGGCTTGTATTTTGGACTTTGCTGCTCTCTCCTATCCTTGACCCCTGGCTTGGACCTCAGACTTGCTTATTAGTGTTGCTCACGAATATTCGCATTGCGAATATTCGACTCGAATATAGCATATTCGAGAAATCGCGCTATATTTCGAATTTCGCGGTGAATATTCGCAATTCCGAATATTCGCATTTTTTCAATTTGATTTTTAAAACAGATCACATCCTATCGACGTCTAAAAGCATTGCTGGTATGATTAGAGACCCTGGGCCGAGTAGCTAAGCTGAGGCGATCCTTTTATGTTGCCAAATTGAAAAAAAAAAAATTGCGATTTTTCGCTATTGCGAATGCGAAAATGATTGCGAATTTTCGATAACTGTGGTAGGAGAACTCTGATTGTCTCTGATGCAAAAGGGGGGGGGCTTTGTGTATGTGTATGTTATGAATATTTGTATGTTTGATATTATTATTTTTTGTAAGAAGGAAAAAATTGCGCATACCTTAAAAAAGGGGAGAATACAGCAGCAACTCAAAAATGTTATACAACATAAATTAATACAAGACAGAAAATGGAGTCGCTCTACAAGAATAAAAAATATGTCTAGTGACAAGACATGTGGGCAAATTATAAAATAAGCAAGCGCAAATAACTTGTGAAATACACAGTGAAACAAATATATAAAGAAATATAGTCCCAATAATAGAAAAATAATCTTTCATAAAAATGTCTTTGATATGTGAAGTGAAAAAAAGTCCAAAGCATGCAGCATGAACGTGTTCAATCTTTAAGGTGTTTGATTGACAAACGGCTGTGACAGATGGATAGAGTAAAGAATCACCACCAATGCAAAACACTTTTTATTTTCTATTGTAAAATATCAAGAATATTCTGAGCCAATCAGAGTGCTCCTTCCGCATTTCCCGAATATTCGCAATTATTTTGTATTGTAAAATATCAAGAATATTCTGAGCCAATCAGAGTGCTCCTTCCGCATTTCCCGAATATTCGCAATTATTTTGTATTGTAAAATATCAAGAATATTCTGAGCCAATCAGAGTGCTCCTTCTGCATTTGCCGAATATTCGCAATTATTTTGTATTGTAAAATATCAAGAATATTCTGAGCCAATCAGAGTGCTCCTTCTGCATTTGCCGAATATTCGCAATTATTTTGTATTGTAAAATATCAAGAATATTCTGAGCCAATCAGAGTGCTCCTTCCGCATTTGCCGAATATTCGCAATTATTTTGTATTGTAAAATATCACGAATATTCTGAGCCAATCAGAGTGCTCCTACAGCATTTGTCGAAATTGCGCAATAAATATCGCATTCGCATGTTGCGATATTTCGATAAAATATCACGAATATTCTGAGCCAATCAGAGCGCTCCTCCAGCATTTCTCGAAATTGCGCAATAAATATCGCATTCGCATGTTGCGATATTTCGATAAAATATCACGAATATTCTGAGCCAATCAGAGCGCTCCTCCAGCATTTCTCGAAATTGCGCAATAAATATCGCATTCGCATGTTGCGATATTTCGATAAAATATCACGAATATTCTGAGCCAATCAGAGTGCTCCTACCGCAGTTATCAAAAAATCGCAATTATTTTCGCATTCGCAATAGCGAAAAATCGCAATCATTTACTTTCGATAAAATATCACGAATATTCGAATTTAGCGAATATATCTCGAATATTCGAATATATATTCGAGATATATCGCGAAATCGAATATGGCATATTCTGCTCAACACTATTGCTTATGTCTTATCCCTGCATTACCTGCTTAGTGGTTTTTGGTTGCTGTGTCACACTTGCTTTCATTGATTGATTGTTTTTCACGTGTGCTTTTACTTAATAAACATATATATCTTTTCACTATCTTGGTGCCTGTTTCCATTAGTGCAGCCCATTGACCTGTTACTCAGTACTCGGATGCCTGCGTGGGCATCCCCTGACAATATAAAAGCAACAAATGTTCAAAATACAACAATGCCACCAAAACAATACATGTGCCAAAGATGGCGAGAAAAAAGCAAAACAAAAAAGCACTCTCCTAGTGGGTGATGTAAGTATGCCCGACGCGTTTCTGGTTAACAACCGTCATCAGGGGCCACGGGAGAAGAGTAGTGCAAGTTGTAGTTCAAACCACGTGGTGGACTGGGTGTGGATCCCCTTTAATTAGTTTAAATTCAATCCAAGAGTTAAATGGGGGTGGAGTAGCATCCGAGCATCCCTCATTGCCAGAGGAGTGGAAACTAGAGGGGCCAAGGACCTGCCGGTGTTTAACTAGCTGGATAGCGTCCTGCCCAGTTCCAAGAACTCGTTGCTGCCTAATTCCCCTTTCGGGTCTTAATAGACCTAAAACACTCCAGGGGTCCAGGGGTGAACTATGGCGTTATCCAAGCTGAGTAAGCACTTAAAGTGGAGGTTCACCCTTTAAAAAAAATTCTGACATCACACGGAGTCGCGCCATCCTACCGACAGAATGCCAGTGTTTTTGTTTTTTTTCTCAGTACATACCTCGTTATCACGATTTTGACCTCACGGCAATCCCACGGGAGTGGGCGTTCCCAAGCACTGCCTGTGATTGACAGGCTTCTGAACGGCGCATACTGCGCATCACAGGTTGCCGACAGAAGCCGAATGTCGGTGCGCAGGTGCCGTATAGAGCCGCACCGACGTTCGGGTTTTTTCGGCAACCTGTGACGCGCAGTATGCGCCGTTCGGAAGCCTGTCAATCACAGGCAGTGCTTGGGAACGCCCACTCCCGCAGGATTGCCGTGAGGTCAAAATCGTAATAACGAGGTATGTGCTGAGAAAAAAAAAAAAACACTGGCATTCTGTCGGTAGGATGACGCGACTCTGTGTGATGTCAGAATTTTTTTTGAGGGTGAACCTCCACTTTAACCACTTGCCGTCGCCGCACCGTCATAATACGTCCACAAGGTGGCTCTCCTAGGCGAGATCACGTATTATGACGTCCTGCCTTTTAGCCGCCACTAGGGGCGCGCGCGCGCCCCCCGCTCGCCCCCGACTCCCGTGCGTGTGCCCGGCGGACGCGATCGCCGCCAGGCACACGCGATCGCTCGGTACAGAGCGGGGAACGGGAGCTGTGTGTGTAAACACACAGCTCTCGTTCCTGTCAGCAGGGAAAATGCTGATTTTCTGTTCATACAATGTATGAACAGAAGATCAGTGTTTCCCCTAGTGAGGCCACCCCCCCCCCCACAGTAAGAACACACCCAGGCATACTTAACCCCTTCCCCGCCCCCTAGTGTTAACCCCTTCACTGCCAGTGGCATTTTTATAGTAATCTAATGCATTTTTATAGCACTGATCGCTATAAAAATGCCAATGGTCCCAAAAATGTGTCAAAAATGTCCGAAGTGTCCGCCATAATGTCGCAATACCGAAAAAAAAATCGCTGATCGCCGCCATTACTAGTAAAAAAAATATTAATAAAAATGCCATAAAAATACCCCCTATTTTGTAAACGCTATAACTTTTGCGCAAACCAATCAATAAACGCTTATTGTGATTTTTTTTTACGAAAAATATGTAGAAGAATACGTATCGGCCTAAACTGAAGAAAAAAAATGTTTTTTTATATATTTTTGGGGGATATTTATTACAGCAAAAAGTAAAAAATATTAATTTTTTTCAAAATTGTCGTTCTATTTTTGTTTATAGCGCAAAAAATAAAAAACGCAGAGGTGATCAAATACCACCAAAAGAAAGCTCTATTTGTGGGAAAAAAAGGACGCCAATTTTGTTTGGGAGCCACGTCGCACGACCGCGCAATTGTCTGTTAAAGCGACGCAGTCCCGAATCGCAAAAAGTACTCTGGTCTTTGGGCAGCAATATGGTCCGGGGGGTAAGTGGTTAACTATCCGGCTAGTAAAAATGTTATTCAAGATATTCAGACATAGATGATATCTGTTTCGGGCTTACATGCTTACATCAGGACTGTTTGCCTAAATACCTCTGTTACTCTGGCTGTGTCCACCTAGTCCTGTCTTCACATGTCTATGCGTCTCCTATGGCTAATTTCAATGTTTGCTCTTGATCGTGGTTAGATAGCCTGTAGAACAGTCCTGACGGAACGATCGGGTCCACCTTTCCTTTCACCCACAAAATAACTGTTGGGTGTAACAAGATGTCCGCTTGCTTCCTTCTCATTGTGCAGGAGTATGGGGTGGAGCAAGATGGCGGCGCCAAAACATCACTTCCTACGAGACAACCACCGCCAGGTGTACCAAAATGGCCGCCGCTCTGGAGCTAGGCCGGAGCCGGGGACTTTCCTATGGCCGCACCCAAAAATCGTGGGTCATCCGTCCTGGAGATTGCGGGGGGGGAGTGAATCGAGATAGGTGGTACCTGCTTGCACTACTATGCAAATGGCAATGTTGCGGGGTGTAGCTTTTAGCATTGTCAGTGCTGATTGACAAGCCTGTAGCTGGCCACACCTAGTCCCACCTACTGATTTTTGGATTGACAACACTGTCTCTTGCTAAAACCCTCCTAGTGTGAGCTGCAGTGTCTGTGAGTGTCTGTGAGGGGGACACAAATAAAGGGGGATTTAGCTCTTTTCAGGGGAGGTAGAGGAAAATGTAATTTATGAGACCTTTACATCTCATAGTAACAGAGAGAGCTGCATGCAGAACGTTTTTTATCTTAATGCATAGAATCCTATTGCCTTTAGAAACATTCACAACAGTGTGCTGTGATAACATCAGCAAATATTTAGAAGAACCGTGATATCACTGATAGAAACAGAAACAAAATGCTTTTTCTCTGGAAACACCATGCCATGCCATAATAGATAAGGGAAAAAACAACTACAGAGTGGCTATGGACTTTCAATGTGCTTCCAGAAAAATATAGAGAGCTTCCCATAAATCACCAGATTGCTTAGATAAAAAAAGTTTTTTTTTTTTATACACATATATATCATAAAAAATTATGTTGTGTCACACATAACACATCCATAAAATGTGTGCACATACACTATATTACCAAAAGTATTGGGACACCGGCCTTTACATGCACATGAACTTTAATGGCATCCAAGCCTTATCATGAAAAAAAATGAAATTTTTCCAACTTCATCATTAAAAATGATGTTGCCCACACACCATCGTTTTTGAAAAATGATGAACAAAGTGACGGCACTCTAAAGAGGAAGTTCTATTCGCCTTGAGGCTGCTTTTAGCTGGTTACTTGTTAGTAAAAGACGATTCGTGCTTTTTTGTCTGTTACAGCGTGATGAATGTGCTTACTCCATTATGAATGGTAGTTTTTCCTTCCGTCTCATAACTTGCTTCTGGGCATGTGTGGGTCTAAAACGTTGTTTTTGCCCACACATGATCATTTTTTATGACACAAAAAATGACATAAAAAATTGAAGCATGTTCGAATTTTTTTTTGGTCGTTTTTCAGAAGACAAAAAATGATGTTTAGCCCACACACCATCATTTTAGATGACGTTTTTAAAAATTTCATTTTTTTTTCATCACAAAAAGTGATCGTGTGTACGGGGCATCAGTCTATAGGGTTCAATATTGAGTTGGCCCTTCCATTGCAGCTACCACAACTTCAACTCTTCTGGGAAGGCTGTCCACAAGTTTTAGGAGTGTATCTATAGAAATGTTTGACCATTTTTCCAGAAGCGCATTTGTGAGGTCAGGCACTGATGTGGACGAAAACATAAAAGAAGAGAGCCAAAAGCCGCCCTAGTGTAACTCGGCTTTAATATGGTAAAGTTAAAAACATTACAATGGTCAAACTCACATTGTGTGAAGATAGATACAGCATAAGGATTCCACTGTGGCCGCACTCCTAGAACCACCTCAAGATCCGACAGGGGAGCCGTGGACATTCAACCTAGCTGCCCAGATCCTGGCAGCACATCCAAAGCTATCACCACCATAATTACAAATTATGTGAGCAGACTGCAGTTCCTCCTTAACATAATGCATGTTAACACACAACATAATGGTGGTTATTTACGAAAGGCAAATCCACTTAGAGGTGCAGTCGCTGTAGATCCGAGGGGGACATGCAAGAAAAGTAAAAAAACAACAGCATTTTAGCTTGCACATGATTGGATGATAAAATCAGCAGAGCTTCCCCTCATTTCAGATCTACCCCTCAGATTTACAGCGACTGCACTTCCAAGTGCACTTTCAGTGCAATTTCAAGTGCAATTTGAAATTGCCCCCTGTTCACGCCAGATGCGTTAAGCTGCACTGGCCAGCCTTGCCCAACACAGTCCCAATGCATAGACAAGGCAAAAAGCCATGTTCCCAATTATGGCATTTTACACCACTGTGCTGCAGTGTTGTGCTATGGCATGCGTTACTTTTTCCCAGCTCAGCATTATGCAATGCAGTTCACCAGATCGCACTAAGATGTGGACAGTAGGACTGAAAAATATGTAACGTTTCAATAAAATTTTAAATAAAGCTTATATTCTGATGAGCTGTTTATGGAGCCTCGTCATCAATGTCTTTACATCGCACACTAGCAGCCATGCTAGTGAACAAGCCCTTTGTCTATGTTATGCCCCAAACCAAGATGTACAGTGCCTTGGAAAAGTATTCAAATCCCTTTAAATTTTTCAAATGTTGTCATGTTACAACCAAAAACGTAAATGTATTTTTTGGGGATTTTATGTGTCAGTAAACTGGGTACGGTCCGCTGTCGCAGGGGGGCACGCCACTCCCAATGTGTGGCACCGGGGCCCCCCCCCCTGGTTAGTACACCACTGGTGAAAAGTGTGGGGTGCATTTGTATTCAGCCCCCCTGAGTTAATACTTGTAGAACCACCCTTCACTGCAATTAGTGCTGCAAGTTTCTTTGGATATGTCTCTACCAGCTTTGAACATCTAGAGAGTGAAACTTTTGCCCATTCTTCTTTGCAAAATAGCTCAAGCTCTGTCAGATTAGATGGAGAGCGTCTGTGAACAGAAATTTCTTGCCACAGATTCTCAATTGGATTTAGGTCTGGACCATTCTAGCACATGAATAAGCTTTGATTTAAACCATTCCATTGTAGCTCTGGCTGTATGTTTAGGGTTTTTGTCCTGCTGGAAGGTGAACCTCCGCCCCAGTCTCAAGTCTTTTGCAGACTCTAACAGGTTTCCTTTTAAGATTGCCCTGTGTTTGGCTCCATCCATCTTCCCATCAACTCTGACCGTCTTCCCTGTTCCTGCTGAAGAAAAGCTTCCCCACAATATGATGCTGCCACCACCATGTTTCACAGTGGACATGGTGTGTTCAGGGTGATGTGCAGTGTTAGTTTTCTGCCACACAGCATTTTGCTTTTGGGCCAAAAAGTTCAATTTTGGTCTCATCTGACCAGAGCACCTTCTTCCACATGTTTGCTCTATCCTCTACATGGCTTCTCGCAAACTGCAAACGGGACTTTATATGGCTTTCTTTTAACAATGGGCTTTCTTCTTGCCACTCTTCCATAAAGGCCAGATTTGTGAAGAGCACGACTAATAGTTGTCCTGTGGACAGATTCTCCCACCTGAGCTGTGGATCTCTGAAGCTCCTCTAGAGTTACCATGGGCCTCTCTTGGCTGCTTCTCTGATTAATGTTCTCCTTGCCAGGTCTGCCAGTTTAGGTGGACGGCCATGTCTTGGTAGTTTTGTGGTTGTTCTATACTCTTTCCATTTTCAGATCATGGATTGAACAGTGCTCTGTGAGATATTCAAAGCTTGGGATATTGTTTTATAACCTAACTCTGCTTTAAACTTCTCCACAACTTTATCTCTGATCTGTCTGGTGTGTTTCTTGGTTTTTATGAGGCATTTTGCTCACTAACAAACCTCTGAAGGCTTCAAAGAACTGCTGTATTTATACTAAGATGAAACTAAACACAGATGGGCTCTATTCACGGGCGTAGGAACCGGGGGGGACGGGGGGGACGCATCCCCCCCAGGAAATAATGCGGGGGGGACATGTATGGTAAAATCCCCCCCAGATGTGACTGCGCTCACTATACTGTGTGCCCGCTGGCGCCGACTCACTGGCTGCCGCGTGCGCTCCTGGCTGGCTCCCTTTCCTCCGGTGCATCTCCTCGCCCCCCCCCCATGGAGGATGATTTGGTTCATTCCATTTCCACCGCCGTGCGCCGCGTGACGTCACGCCGGCGGCCGGAGGTGAGAGAGGGAGGAGGGAGGAGGGAGCGAGAGTGACTGTCGGCGCCAGTCAGAGTACAAGCTGTGACTCACGGTCACGAGGAGCCTGCTGCTGCGCCTGGGCCTGGCCTGCCGTACTAATTCTGATTACAGTAAAAACTGTCTGCAAGAAGACAGAACCTTCATTAAAAGTAAGAAAGTATTGGGGAGGGAGGGAGGGGGGGGGGTGTTGGACTGAGCTGAGGACCTCAATGTTTTTTTTTTTTCTTAAGTCAGAGAAGGCAAGCTCAAAATAACAAACATTTTTTTAAACTGCTATATTTAAAAAATTATGGTCACCTTAGCCTGAGGTGACCATAATTTTTTAAATAAAAAATAGCAGTTTAAAAAAATGTTTGTTATTTTGAGCTTGCCTTCTCTGACTAAAGAAAAAAAAAAAACATTAATTGCAGCCTCACTGTGCCACCAAACGCAGTCACTGTGCCATCACATGCAGCCACTGTGCCATCACATGCAGCCACTGTGCCCATCAAACGTAGCCACTGTGCCCATCAATTGTCGCCACTGTGCTCATCACACGCAGCCACTGTGCCATCACACGCAGCCACTGTGCCATCACATGCAGCCACTGTGCCTGTCAATTGTCGCCACTGTGCTCATCACACGCAGCCACTGTGCCATCACATGCAGCCACTGTGCCCATCAAACGTAGCCACTGTGCCCATCAATTGTCGCCACTGTGCTCATCACACGCAGCCACTGTGCCCATCAAACGTAGCCACTGTGCCCATCAAACGTAGCCACTGTGCCCATCACACGCAGCCACTGTGCCATCACATGCAGCCACTGTGCCCATCAAATGTAGCCACTGTGCCCATCAATTGTCGCCACTGTGCTCATCACACGCAGCCACTGTGCCATTACATGCAGCCACTGTGCCCATCAAACGTAGCCACTGTGCCCATCAATTGTCGCCAATGTGCTCATCACACACAGCCACTGTGCCCATCAATTGTCGCCACTGTGCCCATCAATTGTCGCCACTGTGCTCATCACACGCAGCCACTGTGCCCATCAAACGTAGCCACTGTGCCCATCAATTGTCGCCACTGTGCCCATCAATTGTCGCCACTGTGCCCATCAAACGCAGCCACTGTGCCCATCAATTGTCACCACTGTGCTCATCACACGCAGCCACTGTGCCCATCAAATGTAGCCACTGTGCCCATCAATTGTCGCCACTGTGCTCATCACACGCAGCCACTGTGCCATCACATGCAGCCACTGTGCCCATCAAACGTAGCCACTGTGCCCATCAATTGTCGCCACTGTGCCCATCACATGCAGCCACTGTGCCACCATTTTTACTGATGCCATGTGGGTTAATTTTTTAAATAAAAAATAGCAGTTTAAAAAAATGTTTGTTATTTTGAGCTTGCCTTCTCTAAAGAAAAAAAAAACATTAATTGCAGCCTCACTGTGCCACCAAACGCAGTCACTGTGCCATCACATGCAGCCACTGTGCCCATCAAAAGCAGCCACTGTGCCCATCAATTGTCGCCACTGTGCCCAAACGCATCCACTGTGCCAATCACACACAGCCACTGTGCCCATCAAACGCAGCCACTGTGCCCATCAATTGTCGCCACTGTGCCACTGTGCCACCATTTTTACTTATGCCATGTGGGTTGATTTTTAGTAATGCCATGTGGGTTAATTTTTACTGATGCCATGTGGGTTGATTTTTAGTAATGCCACGTGGGTTAATTTTTACTGATGCCATGTGGGTTGATTTTTACTGATGCCATGTGGGTTGGTTTTTACTTATGCCATGTGGGTTGATTTTTAGTAATGCCATGTGGGTTGATTTTTGCTAATGCCATGTGGGTTAATTTTTACTGATGCCATGTGGGTTAATTTTTACTAATGCCATGTGGGTTGATTTTTAGTAATGCCATGTGGGTTAATTTTTACTGATGCCATGTGGGTTGGTTTTTACTGATGCCATGTGGGTTAATTTTTACTGATGCCATGTGGGTTAATTTTTACTGATGCCATGTGGGTTGATTTTTACTGATGCCATGTGGGTTGATTTTTACTAATGCCATGTGGGTTGATTTTTACTAATGCTATACCGGTTGATTTTTACTGATGCCATGTGTTTTACTAATGCTATGATGGTTTATTTTTTTATTGCTGCATATTGCTCTTCGCATTACCCTCTCTGGATTGCTTAAGGGCTCTTTCACGCGTCCATTCCGTTCGTCCGTTTTTTGGACGTCCGTTAACGGACCGCAATGCTTCCCTATGGGCTAGCGTCCGTTAGCGGATGAGCATCCGCTAACGTCCGTTAGCATCCGTCTGCGTTCAGTTCCGTTTTTTTGGACGGAAGAAAACCCTATTTTTCTTCCGTCTAATAAACGGAACGGACGAAAAACGGACGTTAACGGATGATCCGTTTATCATCCGTTCCGCTAACATCCGTTTTTCTATGTAAAAAGCCACAAAAAAAACAAAAAAAAATGGATGGAAAAACTGATGCAAAAACTGATGAAAAACTGACGAAAAACTGATGGAAAAACGGATCAACTGATGAAAAAAAAACTGATCTGAAAAACTGAACAGACGTGTGAGGCTGGGTTCACACTACGGTTTTCCCGTCCGTCAGCCGCATACGATTTATATGAAAAACCGTATGCGGCTGAAACGGACGGGAACGTATGGAACCGCACATATGTACGTTTTCCATTGACATTAATGTTAAAGGAAAACGTATGCGGTTGCCATACTGTTTTAAAAACGACCGCAAAACCGTGGTTGAACACGGTTTTGCGTACGTTTAAAAAACGTTTTGCCAGCAAATCGTACGCACCCGGATGCATCTGAGTGCATACGATTTGCAATGCATTCTCTATCTATACGTTTTCCCGTCCGGGCCCGTACGTTTTCAATACTGAAATCGTATGCGGCTGACGGACGGGAAAACCGTAGTGTGAACCCAGCCTGAAAGAGCCCTTAATAGTTTGATCTATTGGCTTGAGATACGAATATACCTGGCGAGTAAAAATGCTGTCCCCCCCAGATTTGTAAGGGTTCCTACACCCATGGCTCTATTTACTAATTAGGCAACATCTGAAGGCAATTGGTTCCACTCGATTTTAGTTAGGGGTAGCAGAGTAAAGGGGGCTGAATACAAATGCACCCCACACTTTGCAGATATTTGTAAAAAAGATTTGAAAAGGTTATAATTTTCCTTCCACTTCACAATTATGTGCCACTTTGTGTTGGTCCATCACATAAAATCCTAATAAAATCCATTTTAGTTTTCGGTTGTAACATAAGAAAATGTGGAAAATTCAAGGGGTATAAATACTTTTTCAAGGCCCTGTACTTTCAGAAGACAGAATGGTTAGTTGTAACTTAATTTGTACCAATGGGAATGACCATACAGTATATTATATACAATATTGTTTTTTTTACATTATCGAGGTTATCCACCTTCCACATATATTTGCAAACTGTGACCTCTGTTTTGCAATTAGAAACATCAAACAGGTCCTCTTTGCTGATTGGTAGGAACCTGCAGACTTGATGTCCACCGGTGTCCCGCGATCGTGTCACGGAATCGCAGAACGGGGAGATGTCTATGTAAACAAGGCATTTCCCTGTTCTGCCTAGTGACAGGACAGCGATCTACTGCTCCTTGTCATCAGGAGCAGTGATCACTGTTGTGTCACTGGTAGCCCAGCCCCCCATATTTAGAATCACTCCCTAGGACACACTTAACCCCTTCCTCGCCCCCTAGTGTTTAACCCTTTCCCTGCCATTTTTTTTCACAGTAATCAGTGCATTTTTATAGCACTGATCGCTGTATAAATGACAATGGTCCCAGAATAGTGTCAAAAGTGTCCGATGTGTCCACTGCAATATCGCAGTCACAATAAAAAATAAATTGCAGATCGCCTACATTACTGATAAAAAAAAAAAATGCCATAAAACTATCCCCTATTTTGTAGATGCTAAAACGTTTGCGCATACCAATCAATATACGCTTATCGCAATTTTTTTTAACAAAAATATTTAGAAGAATACGTATCGGCCTTAACTGAGGAAAACATATTTTTTTATATATTTTTTGGGGATATTTATTAGTTATTACAAAAAGTAAAAAATATTGCTTTTCTTTCAAATTTACGCTTTTTTTGTTTATAGCGCAAAAAATTTAAACCACAGAGGTGATCAAATACCACCAAAAGAAAGCTCTATTTGTGGGGGGGAAAAGGCCGTCAATTTTGTTTGGGTGCAACGTCGCATGACCGTGCAATTGTCAGTTAAAGCGACGCAGTGCCGAATCGCAAAAAATGGCCCGGTCATTAGGCAGCCAATTTTTCCGGGGCTGAAGTGGTTAACCGGTTCCCGACCGCCTCACGCAGATTTACTGCAGCACAATGGCTCTCCTGGGCAAAGTCCCTTATATATAGGCGTTTCCCTATAAGAGGGCACGCACGTAAACGCACAAATCCCTGTGCTGTCAGAGGAGAGGAGAGGTTTGTTCCTAGTAAGTAGGAACAGGTATATGTCTCCTTCCCTACTCAGTCCTATTCCCATACAGTTAGAACACAGGGGAACACACGGTTAACCCCTTCCCTGCCAGTGACATTTACACAGTAATCAGTGCATATTTTAGCACTGATTGCTGTATAAATGCCAATGGTCCCAAAAATGTGTCCGATCTGTCCGTTGCAATGGCGCCATTACTAATAAAAATAATAATGCCATAAATCTTTCCCATAGTTTGTGGACGCTATAACTTTTGCGCAACCCAATCAATATACGCTTATTTTTACCAAAAATATGTAGAAGAATAAATATTGGCCTAAACTGATGAAGAAATTTGTTTTTTAAAAACATTTTTGGGGATATTCATTATAGCAAAAAGTAAAAAATATATATTTTTTTAAAAGTTAAACAAAGAGTTTTTGCTAACCAACACATACTGATTCTGTTACATGTGGCCTGGGTATTTAGGCATCATGGTCAGGATAGGGTTAAGGTGATTATATGGATTTTAGGATTGTGTTTTATTGGAAATGGTAAAGGTTAGCTCTGGGATACTGCATCATGTTGTATATGGCTAAAAGATCAGTTAGGGGTACTCATGGACCTGTCATATACCTACCCCTACAGTGGTATCATATTAGAACAAGTGGATTGAGAGGCAGAAATCATCCTTCATTGTTCAGATTGCACTGGGGTGATGAAACACGAGGGCTTACTGGTTGCATTGGGTTATGGGACTATGCGCATCACCTCTGAGCTTCTTACTGCATTATTAAAGCAAATATTTTACCTTTTCAAATATACACTATTTTACCAAAAGTGTTGGGACACCTGCCCTTACATAAAATGTAATGGAACCCCAGTCTTAGTCCATAGGGTTCAATATTATTCTGGTACACCCTTTGCAGCTATAACTGCTTCAACTCTTCTGGGAAGGCCATCCACAAGGTTTAGGAGTGTGTCTATGGGAATATTTGACCATTCTTTCAGAAGCGCATTTGTGAGGTCAGACACCGATTTGGATGAGAAGGCCTGGCTCACAGTCTCCACTCTAATTCATCCTAAAGGCATTCTTTCCAGTTGTGGTCAGGACTCTGTGCAGGTGAGTCAAGTTCCTCCACCCCAAATTCACTCAGACATGTCTTTATGGTCCTTGCTTTGTGCACGGGTGCGCAGTCATGTTGGAACAGGAAGGGTCTTCCCCCAAACTGTTCCCACAAAGTTGTCCAAATTGTCTTGGTTTGCTGACACCTTAAGAGTTCCCTTTACTGAAATTAAGGGGCCAAGCCCAAACCATGAAAAAAAAAACCTCCATCAAATGATTTGGACATTAAAGTTTATGTGCGTGTAAAGGCAGACGTCCCAATACTTTTGGTAATATAGGCCCGGATTCACAGACAGTGGCGCACATTTATGCCGCCGTAGCGTATCTCCTTTACGCTACGCCGACGCAGAGAGGCTAGCATAGAATTCACAAAGCCAATGCTGCCTAAACTGCGCTGGGTTTCGAAAGCATAAGTCGGTGTAGGTGGAAGTGGGCGTGAGCCATGCAAACCCATGCAAATGAGGCGTGACCCCATGCAAATGATGGTTTAAGAGCCAGACAAGTACATTGAACGTACTGCGCATGCGTCGTGTCGTGGACGCATTCCCCGTGCGCATGCTCATAACCACGTCGGAACAACTACCTAAGATACGCCGGATCACTGCCTACGCCATGAACGTAATCTACGCCCATCCAGACACACGTCCAACGTAAACTACATAAAAACCGCCGGCTTCTGTTCCCTGATGCAGACCTTTAACATGTCTGCTGCTGAGTTACACCTCCTTTATGGGGCTTAACTTTACGCCGGATGTACAACTTACGTGCACCTCTCGTAGCCTGCGTTGGGCGGGCGCAGGTTCGTGAATCGCCATATTTTCCTCATTTGCATATTTGAATGGCTAATTATTGGCAGCGCCACCATGCAGCCAGCGTAAATGTGCGCCCACCCTACGCCGGTGTAGGCAAGTTACGTCGGCGGGATTAAGCCTGTTTTTAGGCGTATCTTAGTTTGTGGGTACGGCGCACAGATACGACGGCGCATATTTGCACTTACGCGGCGCATCTGGAGATACGTCGGCGCAAGTGCTTTGTGAATCCGGGCCTATGTGTATATCTGTAAAAGAGCTCATCATAATTAAATATTCATATTAAGGTTTGTTAAAATCATTTCTATCTAATTTAAAATTGCAGATGTGCTCATTACATATTCAGGCTTTGCTTTCAGCTTTACCGTACTATGGTATGACTGTACTTTCCTGCTCCTTTTCCCAATGCTATTCTAAAGTTGTCCAAAGCTGGTTGATCAAAAAAGGATGGATTCCCTATCTACATATTCGAGGCGGATGAAGGTCTTCTCCCCACTGTGATATTGTATTCTGATAGTGGGACTCCGCTGCCAGAATAAACTGATCAGCACTGCAGCCAAATCCATAGATACTGTAGATCTAAATTCGATCAGTCGATGCTTAACTGGCTGGATTTCAATCCATCTATGGCCAGCTTTAGTTGACTGACAATGCACTACCTTTGAACCCGATACTGTATCTTATATCAGTTATTGTAATAAGTAGTGAGTTTAAATGGGGCTGCATCAAATACTGAGCTCCGGCTATTAGTTAAACTACAAACCACTACATTTAATATAATAAAACTAAAGAAGAGAAAGCAATTAAATATATGAAAATTTTACTTTAAAGCGGGGGTTCACCCTAAAAAAAATGTTTTCTTTATCTGCCATACAAACGAGCATACTAGCGTCAGCTACAGTATGCCTTTTTTTTTGCGGTGTACTTACGGTTTAATCCGTAACTTTCGTTTCAGACTCCGGCCGGGAAATGGGCGTTCCTATGAAGAGGGGTACATGATTGAAGTCCAGCTATGGCGCGTCATGCCTTCCGAAAAAAGCCGAAATAGGACGCTGACATATACGGCGCCTGCGCAGTCAGCTCCTAGTCTGTGCGCAGGCGCCGTATAGCGCCGCGAAGAGCCGAGTCCTACTCCGGCTATTTTCGGAACGTGTGACGCGCCATAGCCGGCCGTCAATCATGTTCCACTCTTCATAGGAACGCCCATTCCCCGCGGGTGTCTGAAATGAAACTTACGGATTAAACCGTAAGTACAGCACAAAAAAAAAAAAAGGCATACTGTAGCTGATGCTAGTATGCTAGTATGGATGGTACAAAGTTGTGTTTTTGGGTGAACCTCCGCTTTAAGGTAACACTGCAATAATAACTAAATATACAGTATGTGTCCAATAAAAATATACTATACTTTTCCTTGGAGAGATGGCAAATGATCCTGCATTTATTCGGTGTTAGCTATACTTATGTGAAGTCAAGCTGCTTTTTTTGTTGAAAACGTAAAAAAGACCATTTATGATCGCACGTGCCTGTGATGTGATCTTAATACTTGTCCTTTCTCCTGGATATTTAATGCTTGCAGATCAGTATATCAGAAAATGTACTTTCAGCTGTTCGATATATTTAGTACATTACATATACAGTATATTAGAAATCAACAGGTTGTTATTAAGTCATAAAACACCAGCTTACTACATTATAATATCCTTGTGGCTATAAAAACTATAAGAAAGGTTTATGCTATTTTTTGCAAGCAGATACGTTGTACCAAATATATTAAAGAAATTACATAAAAAACACAATTTAAACTTATAGCACAGGTAAACCCAACCACTTAAAGCGGGAGTTCACCCATAAAACAATTTTTACCCTTAGATTGATGCTCATTTTGTCTAGGGGAATCGGCTAGTTGTTTTAAAATCGAAGCTGTACTTACCGTTGTAGAGAGCGATCTTCTCCGCCGCTTCCGGGTATGGTCTTCGGGACTGGGTGTTCCTATTTTGATTGACAGTCTTACGACAGGCTTCCGACGGTCGCATCCATCGTTTCATGAGTAGCCGAAAGAAGCCGAACGTCAGCGCGGCTCTATACGGCGCCTGCGCACCGACGTTCGGCTACTTTCGGAAAATCGTGACGCGATAGATGCGACCGTCGGAAGCCTGTCAATCAAGAAGGAACGCTCAGTGCCGAAGACCATACCCGGAAGCGGCGGAGAAGATATATCTCTAAAACAGTAAGTACTGCTTAGTTTTTAAAAAGCCGATTCCCCTAGACAAAATGAGCATCAATCTAATCTTAAATTAGAGGGGGAACTACCGCTTTAAATATACTATAAACTTCACAAATAAAATTGTAATATTTTAAAATTTGGAGTCACTAATAAAATAACACCTGGTGAACCTGCCATGAAGGTTTGTATTCAGGTACTTCCTGTTACTGAGTAACAACAGTCTGCACCTCTTTTCCAATGGTACCCCTGCACTGTGTTAACTCCCAAACTGCAACTGTCATTTTCACAGTAAACAATGCATTTTTTGCTGTGAAAATGACAATGGTCCCAAAAATGTGTCAAAATTGTCCAAAGTGTCCGCCATAATGTCGCAGTCACGAAAAAAATCGCTGATCGCCGCCATTAGTAGTAAAAAAAAACAAAATTAATAAAAATGCAATAAAACTATCCCCTTTTTTGTAAACGCTATAAATTTTGCGCAAACCAATCGATAAACGCTTATTGCGATTTTTTTTACCAAAAATAGGTAGAAGAATACGTATTGGCCTAAACTGAGGAAAAAAATCGTTTTTTTTATATATTTTTGGGGGATATTTATTATAGCAACAAGTAAAAAATATTGAATCTTTTTCAAAATTGTCGCTCTATTTTTGTTTATAGCGCAAAAAATAAAAAACGCAGAGGTGATCAAATACCACCAAGAGAAAGCTCTATTTGTGAGGAAAAAAGGACGCCAATTTTGTTTGGGAGCCACGTCACACAACCGCGCAATTGTCAGTTAAAGCGAAGCAGTGCCGAATCGCAAAATGGGGCCTGGTCCTTTAGCTGCATTTTGGTCCGGGTCTTAAGTGGTTAAGCAAACTCCCTCCAGCGCTAAGTAAAGATACTTGTACAGTAACACGTAGGCATAACAAGTATTTAATCCTCACCCATCTGCGAATATGGATTATTTTCCTGGGGTCAGGCTTAAAACTCTTCCCAGAATTGTATTTATGTACCGGAATAGCATTATTACAAAGACATTGTAAACTTCAAGTTAGTTTTGTTGACAAAAAAAATAACATGCTTTCCTAATGAATATAGTTTACAGTATTTATTTACATTTTTGGGGTATTTGTTGCCCCTGTAAAGATTCAGCCCACCTTTCCTTTTGGTGCTCCACTTAAGCCACCATCTTTGTTATCCCTTTCTTTGTGATCCAGTGGCTTTCCAACATTTTCCTGTGACAGCCTCCGGCTTGTTCTTCTTGGTTGGTGACCCGTGTTTGAAGCACTTAGGTTTGCATCCTCTCTTTCACATCTGCGTCGCGTGGAGGAGGTCACAGAGTCCGGACTGGTACTCTTATCTCTCCTCCTCCAGGGCTCAGGGGGATCCGCACTCACTTTTGCTTTTGTAGCAGACCCTATTTTTCCTTTGCCTTTCTTTCTCCCTTCCTGAAGTTCTGTTACAGAATTGTGTTGGCTTCTTTTACCTCTGGAACCCAAGCTGTCAGTACTTGAGTTCTTCCACTGGTCACGATTGCCTAGATTCTGCCTTTCTTTCATGCCTAAAGAGTTCAGGCTTGATGGGCTTAATACCTGGACAGTTATTTCATCTAGAAAGCGAGAAAATCTCTGCTTCTCTACAGGGACTCTCTTTTTTCCTTGACCTTCTTTCTTCCTGGCTTCCTTTTCCACCAGTGCCTCCATTGATTTAGCTCTTCGACCACCATTTTTTAAACCTTTTTTATCCTCTCTTCCACTCCTGTTGAGACCTGCCTCCTTTGAATCTCCTGAATGGCTCTTTTTAGCTGATCTTGTTTTACTTCTTACTGGAGACAAACGATCTATTTCTTGTTGGACAGATTTTTTAGCATCTTGTTTAGAAACAAAATTCCTTTTGTCCTCATTTCCTCTCCCCTTTCCCAGCGATATGTCGTTACAGGAACGTGAATGGGAAGCACGAGAGTTGTATCCTTGAAACTGTCCATGGACTCTGAAATTGGATTCTGATGACCATTGGCTTGAAGAGGAAGAAGGTGAGGAAGAAGACATAGATTCTTTATAGTAATGGTTCCTGGTCCCCTCCCAGCTAGATTTTCCTTTTGAACTGCTCTTGGATGGTCTCTGGCTGCTAGAATGGGGCAGTGGTGTGAAGAACTTCTCCATAACCTCCAGTTTTCCAGCTGCTACTTCAGAAGTACCTTTGTCCTCCCAAGATGTTCTAGTTTCTGGCAGTCTGGTTCTTCTTCCCTCTCTCTGAATGCTCATTGTTTCTCAAACTCACTGTAATGCCAGTTGAAACCAACTATGTTTAACCTTGCCTGGGATATCTCAATATGAGTAGCGTACTGATGTCTACTGACGTAAGGAAGGTTTCACAAAATCACATGGGTGGAAAATGTAGCCCAGCAGGCATTAAATGATATTGATTGTTTTAGTGAAATGGTCCTTCAGGCACGGCCAAACTAGGAAGCAATCCATCCCATTACCAAGAGAAATGCAAAACGCAACAATCTGTGAATATATGCTGTGGCGTTTAATCAATAAGACCATAGCGCATGAATGAGCATCCGGCACAGTTAGATAACATCTGAGATGATGAAAGGTTTACAAAAGCAAGCAATCATTATAGAGTACTGAACAGTAGTAGTATTGCATACTCTACTATATGGAGATTCTGGGCCAGATTCACAGAAGAGATACGACGGCGTATCTCTGATACGCCGTCGTATCTCTCAGAGTATCTATGCGACTGATTCATAGAATCAGTTACGCACAGATAGCCCTAAGATCCGACAGGTGTAATTGACTTACACCGTCGGATCTTAGGATGCAATACCTCGGCCGCCGCTGGGGGAAGTTCGCGTCGTATTCCAGTGTCGGGTATGCAAATGAGGATTTACGGCGATCCACAAAGTTTTTTCCCGTCGTTAGTAATTTTTTCGCGTCGCAAATTTACACCTGCTTTAACATGGCTTAACTTTAGTCGAGCCATGTTAAAGTATGGCCGTCGTTCCCGGGTCAAATTTCAATTTTTTTTTGTTTCGGCGTAAGACGTCCGGGAATACGAATGGACGCTACGCACGTCGCCGTTCGAAAAAATGACGTCACTGCGCGCAAAGCACGGCGGGAATTTTAAGACGGAGCATGCGCAGTACGTCCGGCGCGGGAGTGCGCCTAATTTAAATGGTGCCCGCCCCATTTGAATTGGGCGGGCTTGCGCCGGACGACTTTACGTTACACCGCCGCAAGTTTCCAGGTAAGTGCTTTGAGGATCGGGCACTTACACTGAAAACTTGCGGCGGTGTAACGTAAACGGGTTACGGCCGCAATTTTTTGTGAATCTGGCCCTCTGCACTTTTAATTCGATAATCAAGTCTGCTAGGTTACAAAAAAAAGGTACAAAATACCTCCTGATAAAAATCCTACTACAATAGCTTTTACTAAAAATACTTCTATGATACGGCTAAACACACAAGCCACATATGGGGTCTGGTTAAAAAAAAAAGTGCTGTGCAACACAAAGCACAGTACCTAATAGAAGCACGTTGAAGGGACAGCACATTGGACATCTGGTTAAATTAAACTTGGTTTGAATGTATTCGAGAAATAACCATCCATTACTACCGTATTTGTTTTTTTTACCTTTCAGAAATGTCCAGAAGTGACAGATGCTGGCAACTGTGTGGCATATTTTAAAAAGATAAAAGTTGCCAGCACACCTTAATCTTGTGTGAAAAAAAAACGCCTCATTTGCTCAGTCTGTCATACATCATAGGTGCCACAGAAGATTAAAGTGGATGTAAACCCACTCTCATCCTTTCTAAATGACTGCCATAGTGCTGATCTATAAGGATATAGATGCCTCCTGCATGTATCCTTACCTGTCAAATGTTTCCCGTCTGTCTGTTATAAGAACTGAAAAACTGCAGATTCTGTGGGTGGATCTGTTGTCTGGAGCTCGGTGGGTGGAGTCGTGATGTCAGTAGTCTCCCTGCCTACCTCTACACTCCCCTTACACTAAATTCTGCTAAGATCACTAACATCCAGTCAAAATCCAGAAAAGTAACCACATGACTCCAGAAAAGGAGTGGGTGTTGGGAATTAAAAAATAATGCCTGTCTCCAGGCTAGTGCATGAGATATGTAAATAACCTGTCACTCACAGCAAGGGGGCGGAACGGACCAAGGTTTTTCTCTGCAAGTCTGTTTTATTTCACTGAACAATAAAAGAGGATTGCTCAGAGCTGGATTAACTCTGTGTGGCAAGAAGGATTAGGGTAGACAACCCCCTATGGATGGTTCTGTACAGGTAGTAAGAGTCTACACTGCATTTCAGATTGCCAACTGGGTGCAAACTAATGGTATTGTAGTTCCAGCATCAAATACAGCATTTTCTGGAAAAAGAGAAAAACTCACTAAACAAAGATAAATCCTGACCTTTCAGACACATATTAGGTAGTTCAAGTCTTTCTCTACAAGGACATTTTCTATCTCCATAAAATAAATAGGGTTGTGCTAGCCAACACAGCCTGTTTGTTCCCCAAGTATTGAGAGAGACTTTACTACCTTGCAAAACATTGAAGTTAAAGTAATGCTAGCATAAATTCAATCTGAATTATATTCCTCATGCTTTATTCAGTTCTGTGAGCTACCAAACAGTGAAGCCAAAATGACATTGGACACCCCAGAACCTAAACCAGGGGTAGGTAAACCTTGACACTGCAGCTGTGGTGAAACTACAAATCCCATCATGTCTCTGGAAGTCATTCCTGTGGTTGTCAGTATTGCAGTGACTTATGGGACATATAGTTCCACAACAGCTGGAGTCCCAAGGTTGCCTGCCACTGCTTAAAAGTGAACTGCTCCCCTAAATAAACACCAAGTGATTGCAGTGCAGACACTTAGATGTCTAACTATATCCTTTCAGCTTCTTCACTGCTCCAAAATCTAGGCCCCTCTGATATGTATATTTCAACTTTCTCACTCTCACAGACCATTATTGGAGATTAATTCTGCGAGTCAGGTCATAATTTACTCACAGACGGTTGAGATTTGCATATCTGAGTAGCACAGGTTTCAGGGCTTCCTTGGTGCTGAAGAGATTGATAAACATTACATTTTGACACCTGAGTGCATCTTCAGGGCAATCACTTTTAGCCATTTTTTTTTTTTACACAGCTAAAATATTCACTTTCAAAATAAAAAGATAAAAATTGTGAGTGTATTTTATTCATAATAAATTTATACTTGGCTTTACTGCACTATGGATTCTCCCTGCTTGTTTTCCATGTGTGATCCTATGAAAAGCTTTGCTATGATTATATGAGAGCCGATTCCCAACCCATTAACGAGGAGCAGGTCATCACGATTTGACTTTGTGTGGGAGCTCCTCTGCACTACATGCGTGTTTGATCCCTATAATTTGGGATCAACAACGGTTGGCAAGTGGCCAAGGAGCACTTCAGCACAGAGAATATCTTCGGTACGGAGCACTCATGTCATTGTCACCAATGAATATATAAGGAATTTGTTGCATTCAGAGACTTTTTTTTTTTTTTTTACAATGATTGGCACTAATATGTTGCTACAAAGTTTGCTTTATAATATGCTTAATTTTGCACTATATTAAGTATAATATGTCACACAAGAGTATTATAATTCAACTTTGGATTGATTTGATGTTTCGGTATAAGATTTAAAGGGAGAGCACACTTTTGGTTTTCACAACTATGGACTGGCGGGTGTAAACAGACTTGTGTCCGTCTACCTCCGCCTACCTCTGATTTGGTCTGCAAAACAAAATGTAAGGGGAATCTGTTCTCCTCCATGTCGGATCAGATCAGAAGATAGTCAGTGCAAATAGACAGCGGAGTCCATTTACCACAGACTGCCCATAGGGGAGACCAGGCTCTGTCTGTGTTCGCTCTGCATAAACAGAACAGACGTGGACCTGTCATCTGCCCACTCTGCTCTGATCAGCAGATTCCCTGCTGATAAAAAAAAACAAAAAGGCACCAGTGTGAAAGGGGCCTAAAAATGTTGAACAGCTTTTATTACAGGAGAAAAGAGCAGTGATGACATCAGCTTGGTGATGCTGTATTACTAAACGTGGAACTGAACCCTAGAAGCTTCCAAAAAAAAGTGGTCTCCCTGCAGATCTTTCCTCATTACAGAATTACAATGCTGTGTTCTGTTCTGTATTGGGTCTAAATACAGACAGTTATCTTGGAGTAGGCAGACTTTTGCTTCCCCGTAACAGCACAATGGTGAAATTGCCAAATCGCACTCCAAGTCAGCTGACACTTGCAGTCATAGCCTTAGCTAAACCTACCCAGTAGAAAATTCCCAGCTCAACTCACCAACCAGTCTGCTTACCAAGTTAACTTGTCCAACAGTATGCGTTAAAAACAGGGGTTTAGTTAGCATATATTTGCAAAAGCAGGCATAAGCTGCAAGGCCTCTTCACGGCACCCTGTGTATTGTTTGCAACCCTAATCCTTCTAAATTTGTGAGAGTTTCCACAATGGAAACACATGCATTCTAATAGATAGATAAGGGGCAGGTGGGCCTGGAGGTAGCCCAACCCTTTCCTCCTTTCTTAAGCAGCTCAATCATTGGCTAGTGTTTGATAGCTGTTCGGTCCCACCCACCCCAACATCACCGCCGATTTTTGACAGCTGGTCTCTGAAAGTAGTTACATTACATGAGTTTCAAGCACTTGGTGGCTCTTAAAAGCCTTGCTGACTGCTCAATGTGAAACTCCCCCTCTACTCTATCAGTGCCAATTCCAGTGGCCTCTTGGTGCCCATCTGTGCTGCCAATCAGTGGCGCCTAGTGCCTATCAGTGCAGGGATGGGGAGATGAACTCAGCAGACAGGCACATTATCCAGGGGGGGGGGGGGCTGGTGGGGCACAACTAAAATCTGTTGATGTTCATTAATGCCACGTCGATCTTCAGTATAATAAGTAATCACCCCACTATTATTTACAATAAACTACTGGAGGTAAAATAAAATAAAAAGTGTCAGTAAAAGGTTTGCACTGTTACATATTCCCACACCACACAAAAAAGTGCAGCGCTAACTTGCTTAACAATAATGGTGGAAATCTCAAACTTCAATATTACCACAATACCGGTCTCTGTGATATGCAACATCACATATAAAAAACTTAGCAGGGATGGTGGAAACCCCTCCTATATATATTTCCCCTCTACAGATAATTGCAATACAAGTTAACTTCAAGTGCAACAACTTCTTAGTTGGGAGGTTCACACCATTATAGCATTTTGAAATGTTTATATTGTTACTTAATTTTCCACCACCCTTACTAAGTCCATGTCTTTATGGACCTTGCTTTGTGCACTGGTGCACAGTCATGTTGGAACAGGAAGGGGCCATCCCCAAACTGTTCCCACAAGGTTGGGAGCATGAAATTGTCCAAAATGTCTTGGTATTAGGGCCAAAACTAAATCGATTATGAAATGAATCGATTACAATTTTCATAAATCGATTAAATCGGCCAGTAACATAATGGGGTTAAAAAAACAAAAATTAGCCCTTTATAGTACAAAAAAGCAAATCGCTACTGTAAATATTACTTTCACTGTCCCACAGTAAAAAAATTAACCCTTTACAGAAGCGATCATTTGCTCTTTTGTACTTTTTTTGTTTTTTTAACCCTATTATGTTACTAAACATCTCAGGCCCGGGTTCACACCTGTTTTTTGGTGCTTTTTGCAGAAACATAGTACAGATCATTTACATGTTTTCCTATGGGATACGTTCACATCCATGATATTTTTTCAGCTGCTGCGTATTTGGAAAGGGCAAGGACTTAACACAAAACGGTGCGATTTTTTTGTTCAATATACTTCAATGGAGAAGCTGCAGAAAAGCATGTAATGTGTTTTTGCGGCAATTTGTGTTTTGTAATCTGCCCAACAACAAATTGGCCCAAAAAAAAAAATTGTAAAAATGCTATATTTTTTTTTTTGTAAGGCTATTATCCGATTAATCGAAACAATAATCGGCCAACTAATCGACTATGAAAATAATTGTTAGTTGCAGCCCTACTTGGTATGCCGACTCCTTTAGGGGTCCCCTTCACTGAAAACAACCCCATGCCATAATCCCCCCACCACATGATCCGTACTACTGCACAAAGCAAAGTCCATAAAGACATGGGTGAGTTTGGGATGGAGGAACTTGACTCGCCTTCACATGAGTGGAGAGTGCAAGCCAGGCCTTCCCGTCCAACAACAATGTCTAACATCACAAATGCGCTTGTGGGAGAATGGTCAAACATTCCCATACACACTTCTAAACCTTGTGGACAGCCTTCCCAGAAGAGTTAAAGTGGCAAAGTTTGGGCCAACTCAATATTTAACCCCCTACAGCAGGGATCCTCAAACTACGGCCCTCCAGCTGTTATAGAACTACACATCCCATGAAGCATTGTAACACACTGACATTCACAGACATGACTAGGCATGATGGGAATTGTAGTTCCTGAACAACTGGAGGGCCGTAGTTTGAAGACCCATGCCCTACAGACTAAGGGATGCCATTAAAGTTCATGTGTGTGTAAAAGCAGGTGTCCCAATACTTTTGGTAATGTGTGCGTTTGAGCTTTGGGGTGCACCCTCTAATGCAGGGATAAGCAATAAGCGGACCTCCAGCTGTTGCAGAACTACAACTCCCATGAGGCATAGCAAGACTCTGACAGCCACAAGCATGACACCCAGAGGCAGAAGCATGATGGGACGTGTAGTTTTGCAACAGCTGGAGGTCCGCTAATTGCATATCCCTGCTCTAATGCAATAGGCTGTGCACGCCTATGATGAACTGGTTTATTGTACAGTGTATCTTATGTTTGGGAATATGTTTAGTTCATGTTTTGAGCACATTGGTTTTAATATTGAATAGTATTTTACAGCACAGTACCATTTATGTTTTAAACAATGTCTGCTATTGCTTAGGGGTGTTTGGATCACAAGGTTAAAAAGAGAAATCTTTTGTGAGTAAAGGTCATTCACATCTACAGTTTATATTTCAACAGTGTTTTAAGCCATTGGCAGTGCAGCTTTAAAGTCAATCAGAGCCTTTTAAATTGACATACAGTCATGGTTATGCAGCACACCGTAATCTCTGAATCACAGGCCAACTTCTATTAACTATATTAAAATATTTAATCTGTAGCTCCCCCTTTCTGCTGGCAGACTGGCGCTGCCATGCTTCAAACAGTATTACTGGGCTACGGGGATGACAACGGTCTGTTGGTGGTTCGTCCAATCGCGACATAACCCGTCAGTTAACCTAGAGGTAGACATCCTGAGGTCATACTCGGCACTAAGCAACTTGGTGTTTAGGGGCCCGAAAACACAGGCAGCTAGGACAGTCCCCATGCGCACAACTACTAAGGTCTGGGAACAGTTGACAGCTAAAAACTTAATCCACCCGACATACTCTCTCCTTATACTCCACTCTGGGGCAATCCTAAACTAACACACTTCTGCTCTGTCCCGGACCCAGCAGTCTGGGGTCGCTATGAGATTAAAATTCTGCAACATATCATGCCGGACGGCAGGTTACTTTCCTATGACAAACTAAACCACACCTTCCAACTCCCAGCAAAAATGTTTTTTCGCTACCTACAATTACATCATGCGGCACAAGACCAATTCACTTAGCATCACATGTGGTGGAGCGTTTCTCTTATTTCTAGCAGTGCTGATCGCATTCCTCTCCTCTCTGGAAAGCTATCTTAACTAGGTGGAGGCAGCCTGAGCCCCCCATGGTGCACAGTGGCGAGCTCTCATTGACTCTGCCCTCCCGCTCTATAAGCTTACATACATGAGCCTCAAATGCACTAAAAAAAAAAAAAAAATTGAGAAAATATGGGGCACCTGGGCCAAAAGCTGAACCCTTCGTCCATTTTACAAGGTCCCCAGCATGACTCAGGTCGGGTGGCCTCTGTTCGGGTCTTCTCCCCAGGGTAACCCCTCAACCTTATTCCTGTTACTATATTGGAAAGGAATGTTGTTTGTATGGATATCTAGCTCATCTCAAGGATGCTGATAGCCCTACTATCTGTTTAACTGCCCCCCCCCCCCCCCCAGTGATATTTTCATCCTAAATATGCAATATACTTTCTTGCACTAGAATTTTATCTGTTGTGATTGGTGTTCTGTTACAATTTTCATAACCTTCTGACATTAACAGAGTGAAATGCAACCGACATTGACCAGCTCCATGTACATAAACTGTGTTTTGACAAATTCACAACATACCACCTCAGATCTTAAAGCGGGAGTAAAGTCCCTTGCTTGATTTTTTCCTATAGCAAAGGCTATAAGGTTTAACTATGGATACAGTAAATACCTCCTTAACATGCACAGTTTAGGAGATATTTTTGTGCCATAAACAGTGGCATGCGCGGGAGTGCCGTCATCACGGCTCATCCAATCAAAGAACCGGAGCCTGCTAATGTGGAAGGAAGACTGGGTGAAGATGGAAGCCCTGGCAGCATGTCGCTGGAGGGCTTCGTTTTATGGCAGGTTTCACATAATGTACAGTACACTAGCACATTTTAACCACTTAAGACCCGGACCTTTAGGCAGTTAAAGGACCCCGGGCAGTTTTTGCGATTCGGCACTGCGTCATTTTAACTGACAATTGCGCGGTCGTGGTCGTGCGACGTGGCTCCCAAACAAAATTGGCGTCCTTTTTTTCCCCCCACAAATAAAGCTTTCTTTTCGTGGTATTTGATCACCTCTGCGGTTTTTTTTTTTTGCCCTATAAACAAAAATAGATCGACAATTTTGGGGAAATTTTTTTTTTTTTTTTTACTTTTTGCTATAATAAAATATCTCCCAAAAATATATATATCCCTCAGTTTAGGCAGATACTTATTCTTCTACCTATTTTTGGTAAAAAAAAATAATTTTTTTTTACTACTAATGGCGGCGATCAGCCATTTTTTTCGTGACTGCGACATTATGGCAGACACTTCGGACAATTTTGACACATTTTTGGAACCATTGCCTTTTTCACAGCAAAAAATGCATTTAAAATGCATTGTTTACTGTGAAAATGACAGTTGCAGTTTGGGAGTTAACCACAGGAGGCGCTGATGGGGTTATGTGTGACCTCATGTGTGTTTACAACTGTAGGGGGGTGTGGCTGTAGGTGTGACGTCATCGATTGTGTATCCCTATAAAAGGGATCACATGATCGATGCCGCCGCCACAGTGAAGAATGGGGAGAGCTGCTTTTTTAACCTCCTGGACTTCCGTTTCCGGGACGGTGGTGTGAGCATGGAGGAGTGAACGCACGCTAGTGAGGAGAGCTCTGAGTCCGTGGTGCGTTGAAGCAGGAGATCGACGGTTCCCGGACCCCTCTACCCCCATCGAAAGTCTACAGTGAGCGGGGGGGGAGAGCGCAGCACCTGACCGACGGTTCCGATACCCCCATACCTCCATCGAAAGTTTGCGGTGAGCGGGTGGAGAGCGCAGTACCTGACAGAGGCTCCAGACAGCTGATGTCGCGGCGGGGAAAGAGCCAAGGAAGACGCGTAGGAGGTGTTCAAGCCCCCTGCCACTCATACATCACACGCTACATGACGGTGAGGAGGGGGGCTGAGCAGCAGGAGGAAGCCGTCGGAAGCAGGGTTCTGAGGAGGGAATCACTATCTGAAAGTCCCCTTAAAGCTGTAACTGTGATTCAGAATACACCTGTATTTGTATCAGACTTGCCGGTGATAAAAGGACAACAGTTGATTGCTGGGGAGGAGTTGGTAACTGCTTCAGACCCAGTCCTTAGTCCAGCTACCCCGGTGGTCAAAGCGGTGAACAATACAGGTGATTTACGCTACATAGGTGAGATTGAGAGACCCCCAGCGGAGGGGTGGACGGAGGTGGCCTCAGAAGCAACGGCGTGGAATAAAGGTACTTTTGAAACACCTATACTGTTACGGTCTGCTTTGCTGGAAATAGCTGACAATATAGCGGGGGATATGAATACGGGGTCTAGAGAGTGTATAGAGACACCATCTATATTAGCACTAATGTCTACAACCCCTATATCCCCTGCACCATCCCCACCTCTAAATCAGAGGGAGAAGGGTGCAACAAGTGGTGAAATATTAAGTTCTAAAGAGAGTGAACATATATCAGAAGAGGTTATGCAGTCTAGCATACAGAACGCACAGAGTATGCCCGATACGGGGGATACATTTGAATCAGAGCGGATACCTGATATGCGCCAGTTAAGCAGGCTTATTCAGGCTCTCCCAACCAGAGACGATATCCAGAAAATGTTAACGCTAATGACGAGTACTTGGAAAGAAGAGTTGGAAGAAGTCCGGATAAAAGTGGGGGTGGGGGAGCAAAAAGTGGGCATATTGGAGGAGCAACAAGTGGTCGTGGACTTCAGATTGGGGGTACTAGAAGAAAAGTGTGAGAAACAGCAACAGCAGCTGGTCAGATTGCAGTTAAATGCTGAAGAGGCAGATAACAGAAGTAGAAGGAATAATGTGCGCATAAAAGGAATACCAGAAAGTTGTGAGGGGGCGGCGTTAAGGGAAGCTGCTTTGGCTATCTTTAATAAAATTCAAAAAAAAAGCTCAGGCTCCCCCCTGGAGCTAGACAGGGTCCATAAGGTCCCAACAACAAGGAATCCAGACCAAACTAACTGGGCAATCATAGATTTCCAATTGTCTATCAGAGTTCCTCATCGACAACAAAGACGAAGGGGGTGGCAATTATGCTATCAAAGACGATTATATGGAAAGAACTAAAGGTAATTCAGGATGAGGAAGGGCGTCTACTTATAGTAAAAAGATATCTAAACGACCAGAAAGTAACTCTGGTTATCTTCTATATGCCTAATGAAGGACAGATTGCAGCGTTGGAGAAATACATTAATGTGATTCAGTTGAATGCAGAAGGAAGAATTATACTGGCAGGGGATTTGAATATGGCCCTAGATCCTATCCTAGATACATCTAAGGGAGCATCACACCTATCATATAGCAAATTAAGTAAAGCAAAGAGTCTGCTACAGAAGATACAGGTGGTAGATAGCTGGAGGACTAGTCACACCCATGAGAGAGACTACACTTTTTTTTCAGCCAAACATAAAACATATTCCCGAATAGACTATATATTTGTATCACAGAATATTTTACAGAATATTATGGAGGCTTCCATTGGATCATTTACAATTTCTGATCACTCACCGACAAATTGTATACTGGAATGGGGAGAACCCGTAGCTCGCGAGTGGCACTGGAAAATCAACGAGTCCCTCCTGAAAGACCCAGAGTATGAGGAAAAAATAGTTCAGGAAATGGAAGGGTTCTTTTCTGATAATGAGGTGGGAGAGGTGTCGCCTAGTTGTATTTGGGAAACGCATAAATGCTTTATGAGAGGGATTTTAATTTCAATGGGAACACAAAGGAAACGTAGGATAGGGAGACAGATAGAAACATTACTGGGAGAAATTCGTAAATTAGAAAATGTACATAAAAAAACGTTGGCAATTCAGATTGAGGAGAAGTTGAGGCAGACGCGAGATGAACTGAATCTGTTACTAACAGACAATGCAAAAGCCTCACTAAAAAGATGTAAACGTGCCTTCTATGAATATGGTAATAAGCCGAGTAGAATGCTAGCGAGGGCATTAAGAGAAACGAGGACCCAAAATCATATAGATGGCATCAAAACAACAGGAGATAGGATAGTGAAATCCTCACAAGAAATTGCAAAAGTATTTAAAAATTATTATACGAATTTATATCAACTAAAAGAAGAGAGGGACACAGGAAAGATGAGTAGGCAGGAGGAGAAGATAAAGGAATATATAGAGAAGGCGGGAATGCCGAAATTAGCAGAGGAAATTGGGAGAGATATGGAAGGGCCGATTACGGCTGAGGAATTCACAAATACCCTTAAATTGCTAAAAACAGGTAAAGCCCCCGGCCCCGACGGGTTTACCCTTTTTTACTATCGGACCTATGCAGAAAAACTGATGCCAAGATTTCTAAAAGCATATAACGCGATAAGAGAAGGACAGGGGATACCGGATGAAGCCCTTATGGCACATATAGCGGTTATACCTAAGGAGGGAAAAGATGTAACACTTTGTTCCAATTATCGCCCTATATCGCTATTAAACGTTGACTTGAAGATCTTTACAAAAATCCTAGCAAATAGAATATTACCACATATCCCTGATTTGATACACCAAGATCAGGTGGGATTTACCCCAGGAAGGGAAGGCAGGGAAAATACGATGCGGGTGATTAATGCGATCCATCTCTCCCAGGTATCTAAGAAAGCACTAGTTCTGGTATCTACCGACGCTGAAAAAGCGTTTGATAGGGTCGACTGGAAATTCTTAAAAGCAATTATAAAATATATCGGTTTGGGGGAGGGGATGCAAAGATGGGTTATGAGCCTATATTCACAGCCGAAAGCTAGAATAAAGATAAACGAGACTATGTCGGAACCCTTTGAGATACGGAATGGGACGCGGCAAGGCTGCCCTCTGTCACCAATTATTTTTATTTTGACACTTGAACCCTTCTTGAGGACGATAAGGCTGAATACCGATATCAGAGGTATCTGTGTAAAGGGAGGAGTATACAAATTAGCTGCTTTTGCGGATGATTTGATGTTTTCTCTTACGGAACCTATTTTATCTCTTCCCCCATTGCTGGCTGAGATTGCTAAATATGGCACGCTCTCAAACTTTAAAGTAAACTATGACAAGTCGGAGGCAATGGGGGTGGAGATGAATGTGGTACAACAACGACAATTAGCCGCTTCTTTTTCATTTAAATGGACAAATTCTCATATCGGATATCTGGGGACTAAAATCCCGAAGAAACTAAATAGAATCTTGGAGCTAAATTTAGCACCGCTGACAAGGCAAATAAAACGTGATTTACAGAAATGGGATAAGGAGGTTTTTACCTGGTTTGGCAGGGTCAATATTATAAAGATGAATGCAATGCCTAGGATATTATATCTATTACAGACACTCCCTACCAGTATACCTCAAGGTTTCCTGAAAGAGATTAGAACGAAGTTTGCGGGATTTATATGGGCAGGGAAACCAGCCAGAGTCAGGAGAGATATCTTAACCTTACCTAAAGAAAAAGGGGGCATAGGTTTTCCAGACCCACTCGCATACTACGAGGCTGTACATCTGTCAAGAGTTCTTGATTGGTGTGTTACTCCGAAGATCAAACCATGGATCCTCTTAGAACAGGCAATGATAGAAATACCACTGGAAGGACTAATTTGGCTTTCTAGATCCATTCTACCACAATCAGTTAAAAAGCACCCAACAATAGGGACGACAATTAAGGTGGTGAAAAAAGTATTTAGAAAATCAAATGATGAAACAGAAGCAAATCCTCTGACTCCGGTCCTGGGAAACCCGGCATTTATGCCAGGTGTAAACGACCCAGGGTTCGAGAATTTAAAAAGACAAGGCAAAACTAGATTGATTCACTTCCAGAAGGAAAATCGGGTAATGACATGGGAGGAAATTGAAAGTGAATTAGCAGAGGTCTTAGAACCATTCAGGCGAAGACAGCTAAGGGGTTTCCTGCGATCAATACAGAGCCAGACAACAGTGAGGACGAGTTTGTCGGAATTTGAGAAATTGTGTCTCAAGGGAGAAGCGGTGAGACATTCATTATCAATATTTTACGCCCTGGTAAATGAACTTAAAGCTCCACAAGAAATAGGCTTTATACATACTTGGGAGAGAGACCTAGGGGTAACTTTTACAGAGAACCAGAAGGGAAAAATTTTTGAGTTCAATCATAAAGCCTCTCTAGCATCCAAATACCAGGAGGGAGGATATAAGATCCTGAGTAGGTGGTATAAGACCCCGGAAGTTTTAAACCAAATTTTTCCACAAACATCAAATCTTTGTTGGCGATGTTTAAAAGAAGAAGGAACTCTGATACATATTTTCTGGAACTGTGAAGGAGTGAAAGAATTCTGGAGGATGGTGTCAGAGGAAATAGAAGAGATAACTGAAATGTCTCTTGGAGAGAATCCAGCGGTCTACCTGTTGTTAGACATCCCGATATCAGTAGTAAATTATAAAAAATCTTTGGTAAGACATTTACTAATAACAGCTAGAGCTTGCATTCCAGCTTTATGGAAGAGCACGTGCTCACCAAGTAGACCTCAATGGCATGAAAAAATCAGGGAAATTCAATGTATGGAAAATCTCACGATGGCTTTGAGGGAACAGGAGGGGAAGTATAGGGAGATATGGGCTCCCTATGACAGTTATAGGGAACGAGGGGAGTAGGGGGGGGGGGGGGAGAGGGAGGAACTGAAATTATTGTGTTTTTTTTTTTTTTTTTTGTCCGGGCTCGGGAAGGTTTTTGGACAAGGGGTCCGGACGTTGGGGTGGGTGAGGGGGAGACGGGGTTTCTCAATTTCTTAAACAGAGAGAAGACAGGTTAAATGTCCCGGGGGAATAGGAAATAAGAAGAGCGAGGAATTAGTTTTGGATCTATATGGTAGTATATGTGTTAGAAGCAGTTAAGTTTAGAGATAGGGCAGGAACAAATACAACGTATAATGGTTTGATTGTTGGCTTTTGTTTTCTGATATGATAACATCCCTGTTCTTGTGGAATTGTGAAATGAGGAAAAATGAAAAATAAAGAATTTATAAAAGAATGGGGAGAGCTGTGTGTAAGCTCCGGGGACCGATCGCGGGACTCCAGCGGCGATCTGGTCCGCGGGTCCCAGAGCTTCGGACCGGGTCGCGAGCGCGACCCACGGCTGGGTACTAGCACAGGACGTACCTGTATGTGCCCAGCCATGCCATTCTGCCGACGTAAATGTGCAGGAGGAGGTCCTTAAGTGGTTAATTAACTATAAACTGCTAAATACCTTTTCTCATCAGCAGTATAGAACAGTCTTGCAACTTCTATCTGTGTCCAGCCAAGCACTTGTTAAAGCTTGTGGGAGTTTTTTCTCCTTTGTCTGTACTTTGAGGCCACATGACCCCTGACCTTCTGTATGGACAGTGCTGATTGGCCATGTGCTGATCACATGCACCTCACAACCCCCCTAGCAATACACACCAAAACTGAGCATGTGCAGAATTGCCTCCTAGGGCTCTGTTCCATCAGGAGATGGATTGGGGACAGTAAAACGGGAGGATCAGGGAAGACAGGACCAGCCTTTTTACACAATGCGGACATTAACCCCTTAGATTCCACAGCGAGTATACCAAGCTTGCTTTACTGCATATACAGACCGATTTTTACTTTTGCAGGTTTAGCAACACTTCAAGTTTCCTTTTTTTTTTTTTTTGCTCACTGTTAAACCTGGTATTATACTCATTGTCAGCATTACTACACATTTCTATTTATCTCTCAATTTAAAGGCATACACACTATACAGCATTCACTGTCCAGGTTTTGCTTTTGTAAACCGACATGCTGGGAGTAAGGACTACTAAATTAGCCTTCATGTGGGCCATATTCACTTTAGATTTAATAATCTCAATTACTACAATGGGGACATCTATTAGATATTCAGAATTGCAGGAGACATTTACAGTTTAGAAACTACAAATAAATTAAAAAGAAACAGATCTTATTACAAGATATATTTAGCATAAAACCACCTTTGTAAAAACATACAAAGAAAGATGTAAATAAGAAATAAAAATGTATCTAAAATGGTCTATAGGAAATATGTACAAAAGAAAGTCCATAGCAATACAGTCCCAGTTTGTCACTCCACTACTAGATCAAACTTTTCAGCCTCTTCAAACTGGGCATTCATGGAAGCAGCCCATTCGTCAAGCTCATATACCTGGAAAATAGGAACAGAAATAACTACATTATACCCAATTTATATAAAAAAAAAAAAAAAACACACAACAACATTTACACACACAGTAAGACAGCAACTGTTGAACAAAGTTATTACAGCATATGGGGGCTGACACAAACTCTCAGCTATCTTTGCTTAAAGTGGACCCTGCAGTATACTTTTGCATGGTTACATGCCAAGTAATGTGGACATATAAACCTAGGTATTTATTACCTCTCATGGAGATCAAAGCGATTCCACCGACAGAGCTCACCTTCATGAAGCCATCTTTACTGAGGTATCATCCAGGATCAGCATCTACTTCCTGGACCAAGATGCAGGCTCAGAAAGGTAATGCATGCAATTCCTGGTGCCTCTATAGTTCTTGGATAGGTTCACATATCTCAAGGAGTTCATTACCAGAAACCTAGCATTTCACCCAATCAGGTCTGATACCTCGTACACACGATCAGGTTTCCCAGCGGACTTTTTATCACCGGGAAACCCAAAGAACCGGCTTGGCCGTTTTTTTCCCCCTACACACAGTTGGTTTTCCTGGCAGGAAAACTGCCATGAGAGCGTTGGTAGGGAAACCCGGCCGTGTGTATGCTCCACTGGAGTGTTTCCCGTAGAAAAACTGCCAGGAAAAAGATCGGCAGAAAAAAAAAAAAGAAAGAACATGTTCTCATTTTTCCCGCCAGGATTCCCGGTAATTTTCATGTCGGGAAAACTGCCATGGAGCATAAATATAGCCAGTTTTCCCGACCAAAAGCTGTCACAGCAGTTTTCCCGACGGGAAAACTGGTCATGTGTACGAGGCAAAAGTAACAGTTTCACACAATAGCCACCTCCTCTGCTGTATATGCTTGCCTTCTTCCTGCTCCCACCACAAGTCAGAGTCCTGTGAAGTATTATGGTACTTCTGGGTATGGTGGAACACATGATCCTTTCCTCACATGATGCAGGGCTCATTATTTTGTTGGCCAGTCACCAGCACTGTTATACTGGGATGAAGGAAAAAGTAAGAGCACTTGACCCCATGTGCAAGTTTAACACTGACGTAATACTTATGGCCCTAAGAGGTAAACCGAACAGCATGGGAGCAGAGGGAACGCAAGGGTTAATATCTTTAGAAGTGAGCTTCCGAGAGGACCCTTTACTTTGCCCTGAATAGGGGTAATAGGTTCACCATGAACCCTTTAGGGAGTATTGTGTTCATGGCTGCTTAAGTGCCACAAAACCTAATTCTGCAAATATTGCCTCATCGTTCTTGTATAATGATGCAGAACAGGTGTTTACTTGATGAATCCTTAGTTTAGTTCCGTTTGGTCTTCAGCAGATGCGGTATTATCTCCCAGGGCAAATGCAACAGGATTTTGCTCCCTTCAGAATGGATAACAGATGAGTAAACTAATGTTAGTTTGAATAAATATTTGGGCAGACTTCTATAGAAGAAAACATTAGCTGGCAACAACCCTGACTTAAAAAAGTCCTATCCAATATACATTACGTGCATGTATGGATTTTTAAGGATCAGAAAGGGATTTGAATTGGCGACAGTTTCTTGTCTGACCTAATCTCTGCACACAATCAGTGACAAATAGCCAGCTTGCCCCTCTTTGACCACCACAGCTGCTGTGCAGTTTTAGTCCAAGTGTTTGCCTCACCGCCTGTCCTCTTTTAGCAGAGCTTGGTCCCTCAGGCTGCACTGTCCACACTCAGTGATTTAGAAAGTCTATTCCATTTTTGTGAAGACCCTGCAACTGACACAAAACGCCAAAAGTTGACATCCTAAAACCTCGTACACACAATCGGACTTTCCGCAAAGGGTTAAACTTTTGTTCGAAGGGTGTGTGCCTGGATTTTGTATTGCATACAAACAGCACACAACTGTCAGCCAAACAAACACAAACGTAGTGATGTACTACGTGTTTTTTCAGCTCTTGAGCGCCACCCTCTGGGCGACTTCTGCTAATGTCGGGTTTGGCGAGCATCGATTCCGAGCATGTGCATTTGTACTTTTGTCTGAAGGACTTGTGTACACACAATCGGAAAATCTGACAACAGACTGTTGTTTACAGAAAATGTTAAAGCCTGCCATCCAACATTTGTCCGATGGAGTGTACAAACTGTCAGGTTTTCAGCCAACAGTCTGTCAACACACAATTCCCATCGGAAAATCCGATCGTGTTTACGAGGCTTAAGATTCCAATAATGTTGCCCGTTTCTAGAGGAGCCTCTCATATTTTTGTGGGAAGAGCCTCTTATATTTTAACTAGGATGACTGGTAAAAGACAACTAATCAATATCCTGTAGCAAATCATGAGTAGCATTCTGCATGGCTGATAATACTCAGAGTTCTCACCTCAATGTGTGGAACCTTCCGTTTCCTCCTCTTTTGCTTGGCTAATGGTACTCCAGGAATATTAGGATCTGGTTCTTCTGCAGTAAGTCCCATTGATGTTCCACTTGCACTTTTAATATTTATCTGTTTATTTTTCTCTCCCAGGTTTTGCTCTGCTTCTTCCTCTTGGCTTTCAGAACCAAGTTTATGAAACCCAAAAAGTGACATACGCGCTGCTTTTAGGACTGGGTTTGGAGTGGAAGTATCCGAGTCAGTGTCTCTGGTGGGACTGTAGAGAAACGAGCCACCATTCAATGACATTTCCAAGCGACTGTAGGAACGTCGCACTTTCTGAGACATCACCTTCTCTCTGTCATCGTAGGAAGGAGACTGAGGGACATTCAGGGGGATTGGAGACAGGACATCTATTTTAGAAACAGACTGATCTTTAGCTCCAGTACGCACATCTTGAGACTTATCAAGGACTGCATTTTCTTTTTCTGAACTTGGTGAATTCTGAAGAAAGGTTTAGAATACAAAAAAAAGGATTAGAAATAAAAAATGTAATATTGGCCGAGCGCAGGCTTCACAGAAAATTAGGAAATCACTACTGAATGGAGTTGGGTCATGAAATGATTCTGCTGTGTGTATATTATATATATATATATTATATATATATATATATATATATATATATATATATATATATATATATATATATATTTTTTTTTTTTAATAAGTATGCAAAATATACACCTGTCATGAGAACATTTGATACTTTGGACTTCTCAACTACTTTTAAAAATGGATGCAAGCACAAAGCTGCATTACTGGGATTAAAAAAATAAAATAAAAAAAAAGGAAAAGAACATACCCTTGAACTTCTTCGTAGAGTAGGGGAACTGGGAACCTAAGTGTATAAAGAAAACATTTAATTAAAGTAAAGTAGACAAATCAAAACCATTTAGCAGATTAAATGTGTTGATCCAATGTTCAGATACAAATGCTTGGAGACATTAGGATAATCCAATGTGGTTCGACAGGGAGCCGCCTTACCTCCTCTACTACACGCAACATCTGACTCTCTCTTATTTGGTGTCCCTCCCTCTTTAAGTTTGTAATTTAAAGGGCATTGCACACTTTCAAAAAGTTTTTGTGGTTTTAACTAGTGTGGTTATATTCTCCGTGTTTGTTTGCCTTACCTTGTGATGATGGGTTCAGTGAGCTTGCCATTTCCTCTGTGCTGCATCATAAATGTGGGAGTGCCAATGCAGAGGCGGCTCTAGGCTTTGTGAGGCCTTAGACATAAGGCCCCACTCACGCCCATAATGGGAAAAAATAATTCAAGCGATAAACTAATAACTGTGTGCCCCCCCACGCTGCAGGCTTCCCTCCCCCTTCTTTCCCACTGACTGCCGTGGGGGGTGGGGATCTTCGGAAAAAAAATATGTAATTTACCAGCCCCCTCTTTTTCTAAATGAACAGAGTGGGTGATCGGTACTGGTCACTCACTGTATTCATCATAACGGAAACATGGTAAACTGTGTTTACTCTGCTTCGGTTTATGAATTAACAGGAGCCGCTGTCTTCTGTTCATCTGCAGTGCAGCTGAGGCTACAGCGAAAGGGACTGGGGAATGTATTTCCTCAGTCCCCTTCTCTGTGTCAAAAGTGAAACTTCAGGTGTCTATTTAGACCCCTGATATCTAAAAGAAACAAAAAAGTAAAAAAAAAAAAAAAAAATTATGAATAAATCGTAATAAAAAAGGGTAACAAAAATAAAGCAATTGTAAAAAAAAAAAAAAAAAAAAAAATCGTACTAAAATGCCATGCCCAATATGTAGCATAATTTATCCACACTCACCGTTTTCTGCAGTGCACTGTATATGCTACAGGTCACCATCTCCCTAGTAGGGGCCCCAGTGCATTAATTTGTCCATGATGCTCTTATGATAGTACTGTACAATGGTGGTAGACATCATGTGTAGGAGAGGAAAGTGGAGGGTATCCGGGTAGTAGGTACATGAGGCCGGTGCAGAGTGTATGGTGTTGGATAGTTTGTACATGAGAGGGGTGCGAGGGGGGTAATATGTACATGAGAGGGGTGCAGAATGTATGGTAGGGGGTAGTATGTATACGTGTTTCATGGCCTATAGCCAATAATCAGGAGTGAGATATGCAAGACTATGAGATCAACTCAGAGGTTGTATCCAGCCTCTGAATGGAGGGGGGTGCAGTGGGTCCGAGCAGTGCGTCTCACCCAGGGTTGAGACAGGGAACACTACACCCCCTCCCCGGAAAGGGGAAGTCTGGGAAAACAGCCAGGGGGTGCACCAGACCACCAAATTAATCGCTTCAATCCGATTTGCTCTTTACCACAAAAATTGTTAAATCTTTTCAGGTGTGCCGTGAATTTATTTTTTTGGTGCGCCGCAAAAAAGTTTGAGAAACACTGGTATATACACCAACACTGTATAAACAGTACATATTGTTTCCCTTTACATTGAGAAGACTTACCTTAGGGGTGAACCGAGGAGTGATTACAGCAGTAGCTGGCGGTTGCGCAGTGGAAGTAGCTTTTGGTTGAGATTTAGCAGACGCAAGTGCAGCCTAGAAAAGAAAAAAAAGAATATGGCTACAGAATTCCATGAATCTGTAACGGAATGGTCCACAACATAGCAAAGTAATTTCTGTATACTGTACAGAGAGAAATGAAGATAGATCCAGAATAAGACAGATATTCTCTAGTCACAAGAATGGGAAAAGCCACAATTTTTTGTGGGTATAAGATGAAGCAAATCTGTCACATCTGCTGCAGGGTTCCCTTGGAAGGCCCTGAAACTCTGGTCACATTAACGCGTGTGACACGGTTCCCAAAAAAACAATATATATCCCTTTGTCCCCCTCACAAATAGAGCTTTTGAATAATGATAATTGTTTGCGCAAAAGTTATAGTGTCTACAAACTATAGGATATATTTATGGAGCATTTATTTTTCACTTAGAATGGCTGTGATCAGCAAGTTATAGCGACACTGACACTTGGGAGCCAGCGTCACCAATACAGTGATTTATGCTAAAAATGTGCAGTGTCAATGTACTACTGGCAGGGAAGGGGTTAACATTTAGGACGTCCAAGGGGTTAAATGTGTGTACCGTTTTTAGTAAGCAATGGGTATGCTTTGCAGTAAGAAAAAAATAAACACACAGCACATTGCTGCTGTCGGAAGAGTGTTTGTTTTTACCTACACAGTGCTCTTTTTCGGTAATGTCCGGAGCCGATTGTCGGGTGTGGGCAACCAATCAGCAGCTGGCAGTTGCTGATTGGTTAGTGCCACAGCCAATTGCAGCACAGGCAGGGGCGCACCCTACCTATCGCAGATAATATACTAGGTACATGATCCGGCACAGATCGGTTGCTCAGCTGCAGTATATCTACAGTGGGCAGTCCACAAGAGGTTAAACTTCCAACATTTTTTAGGGCTGAGGGTTTCCCCCATGAATCTCTGTACTGTAAAAATCAAAAATGTAGCTTTGAAGAACCAGACCGTTATCCTTTGATCTTTTTTTCAAGAAGTGTCAAGAGAACATTCCTCTGCTTTTTAAAGGGGGTTCTTGGATTGCACTATTTACATTGAGAAGACTTACCTTAGGGGTGGACTGAGTGGGCCGAGGAGTGGCTACAGCAGTAGCTGGTTTTTGTGCAGGAGAAGAAGTTTTGGGTTGAGATTCAGCAAATGCAAGTGCAGCCTGGAAAAGACAAAGATGCAATACGGATTACCATTTTGCTGTAATGGAGCATTTCATATTATATCAAAGTAAATCTTGGTATACACAGAGGTTTCGAAGCAAGATCCAGGGTAAGACAATCTTATGAGTCATGGAAAAAAAAAAAAAAAAAAAAAAGCAGATTTTATGTGGGCGCGAGCTAAAGTAAACTTGCCAAATCCGTTTCAGATTTTCTTGGGAGCACCCTGAAACCCCCACTCACCATAAACTTCCAATTTAAAAAAAAGTTGGGGCTGGCCCTTGACGGTGGCAACATGCTTACTTGGCTTGGTACTTATTAGGGCCGAGTGCTCCTTGCTTAGCTTTTTATTGTTTTATGCGCGCAAGGCACTGATCCTCTACTGGAAGAAACCCATGACGCCTTCACCATCGTACCAGAAGGAGCTTGTTAAAGGAGGAAGTAAACCCTCTGATATTTAAAAAAATGACGTCACTCCCGCGCATGCGCGAAAAACGGCATTAACCTTGTTCACAAAAACTGCACCGCTCAGTGCGCCGAAGACAGCGGTGCCCGTTTCTGTGAAAATATCTCCTTAACCGTGTAGGTTAAGGAGATATTTCTTGCATCTACAGGTAAGCCTTAATCTATGCTTACCTGTAGGTGCAAGTGTTAACAGTGGGGTTACAACCACTTTAATAGAGTGATTCCGTTCTATAAAGCAACATACCTGAGCAGGGGGGTGTCCAAAGAAATTTGACAAAGTATGGAAGATTTGGTTGGAAAGCAATCTTTCAACAGCCCAATTATTTTCTAGATGTCATTGAGAAGGGGAAGGTTGTCTACATTGTGGTGGGCTGTGGATCTAGAAGGCTCTCTCATACTTGCACTACCGTTGGGACTATTAGGGTATTGCCTGCTGCATTGATAGCTGTAAACGGAGATGATTGATGGCGAGGTTCTTTACTTTTGCTTGTTTTGTACTATGAAAACATTTAGGCTTCATGTACACGGGACGTAGTTCAACCTCTTCTGAACGATTTAACTTGACAGCTAGAAACCGGCATCTAAAAATGGCCGTTAGCCGCGTTTACATGCTGCGTTTGCGTCTAGAAGCTTTTTTGTATCTGTAAACACGAGTTACTGTGTTTGGTGCGTGAAATGCCTCCAAGCACAACTTCTGAATGCATTTTTCTGAGTTCCAGAAAAAGCCTTTAAAATGCCTATAAACAACCCTGTGTACATGTACTGATAAGATAACAGATGAGAGTTCAGGAGCAGTTGGGGAAAAAAAAAAAGAAAAGACAAACTGCTCCGAAATGTCTGTTTACCAGCAGCGTATATGAGGCCCAATAAAAAAAAAAAAAAATGGTCATGGCACCCAGCATTCACATTTTAAGTGGATTGTCCTTTTTTTGGACCATAAATTGGACACTGGACTTTAGGTTTATTAATTTGTTTTACCTTTCACTTCTTTGCAATATTGTTAATGAATTGTTGGTCACATTGTGTATATTAATTTGCAAGGTGGAATTTCACATTGGTTTCTTGTCAAACAATAGCTTTTCACAAATATAAATAGGCGATGAGATATCATCTTTTGCAATTATGGGGTGGGGGGGGTCGCGGTCACCAACTTTATTTTATTATTTAAATTTAGTTAATGCTGTATCTTTGTTTTGTCATCAACTTTATTGTCATCACAGGGGATTAACATCATCCCTTGTGATAGCATGGGCTGTGACAGGTCATCTTCCACCACCTAAAGGAGTGATTAAGTGGCTGTATAGCTGTTCAAATCACTTCTACAACAAAGAATTGGCAGCTGAAAATGTTAATACCAGGATGATTCCTGTAACTTCAGGTATCATATCAGTATAACAAAATCAATCTGAGGATATGATATGGCAGGAACATAGGACGGTAAAAAAGTTGCTAAAACCAGATGTTTTAATTTACCAGCGTCTTCCTGGGCATGATTTTCTTAGCCGTGATCGATGGCTTCATAACTGGTGCAGGTACCTAAATATATTGAAAGAGATCATTAATATTCAAGGTACCGTATATACTCAAAAAAACGTGCTGAAAAAGTCAGATTATACTTATGCTGAAAAAGCCCCCCTCGGCTTATACTCGAGTGATGGTCTCCTGCTGTGTCATGCCATCTTAACTGTTTGGCAGCCATCCACTGTAACACAGCCCGGCCTCCTCGTAGTCAGCGATAGACGGAACACCAATTCAGTTCCCCAGCATTGTATCAGTGTTACGTCTTTCACGGACGAGGAGGAGGCTTCGTTACAGTGGACGGCCGCCAAACAGTTAAGACTGCATGATAAAGCGGGAGACCGTAATCAAAAAAGGTACATGAGGCTGCAGATGGTCACAGTGAGGCTGCAGATGGGCATTGTTTACCAGTAGCTGCTGCATTTCCCACCTTAGGCTTATACTTGAGTCAATACATTTTCCTAGTTTCTTGTGGTAAAATTAGGTGGGTTGGCTTATATTCGAGTATATACAGTATTACTTTCAAAAAGGAGAGAAGAGGGTTTAACTCTTGAAATGCACAGCACCTAGGCTCTGATGAAGAGGGTTCATCTTCGAAATGTGCAAGCCAGTTTTTCTATCGTGGGTGGCATCTTCTTGGCATTGGACAACTCTAGACCCCACTATCCACTGTGCCACAAGACGGGGGATTAACATGATGTGAATCTTTATTGTTTGTGAGTAGGTTAACATTTTTTTCTTTTTTAATAAAGTGCCCTGGAATAATGCACTAGGCTGGTGCGCCCTCTGTTCTTTTTCAGTCAACAGGACTACCCCAGTCCTTAGGGTAGCAATACTACTAAACTTGTGAGTTTTTTTATATTGTATTTTAATAAAATGTATCCAAACGGTAATACACTAGGCTGGTGTGCCTTTGTTTTCTTTTTGTCTTAGGGCAGCAAGGCCTGGCTCAAATCCTATTTTTTTTTAAAGGAGACATGTGCAAATTGACACTAGTCCAGCACACTTGAGCACAGGAGGCATTATATCATTTCAGTGAAAGAAGGTTTCCAAAGAACTGACATTCAGCCCTGGTTCACACTGGGTACGATTTGGAACGATTTGACATGTCAAATCGCATCTCAAATCGGCGGCAATGGCACTGTCCTAATCAGTGCGACGCCGCATCTGCGATTTCAAAAAGTAGTTCCTGTACTACTTTCTGCGATTTCGGGCCGCGATTTTCATTAAATTGCGGCCGAAATCGCTGCAAAATCGCGATTTTGAATTCGCAGCAGTGTGAACCTAGGCTAAAGCAGAGTTCCAGCCTAGGTGGGAAAAAAGAAAGTTTCATAGATCGCAGCATTACGATGTGCCGATCTTACACAAAAGTGGGAACGGATACCTGGTTTTGACAGGTATCCACCCCCCTCGAAAGGTGCCAAATGTGGCAGTGGAGGGTATGAACAAGCAGATCTTCCACTTTTGGGTGGAACTTCACTTTAAAAAGGTAGGTGTGGTGACAAAAGTCAGCTGAGTTATTGAGTCCTAAAGCCTCAGCAAATGAACAGCGATTGGATTTTGTAGGTTCCATCTGTTTTTCCCCAGTGCTAGCAGGTTGTTTTTTTTTGGAATAGATAAATTGCCTGCGTGTGGTAAAAATTAGTGAGATTAATCCCCAAATAGGGAAAGTGTGTGCTCCAGTTAAACAAAACCATTTTGTACAGCGCTAATTGTGGCACTGATGTTTAGGATTTTAGATGTAGTAGTGGTTAATTTGGAGACAAAATTGAAGATCATCTGCAAATAGACAAAAGTTTATGATGGTGGCCAACTATCAAAATATCTTCTAATAAGTTGGGTCAGGGGTTCAATTGCTAATAGCAAAAAACAAGGGGTAGAGAGGGCAGCCTTATCTGCTACCTTGAAGGACTGGGAACCATGATTTGAAACCTGCGTATATGATATGTGTAGAGGGCAGTAACTCAGCTATAAAACATTGTCCTGAATTCCCACCGCTGTAATACATAAAACAAGTAGGGCCATGGGAGGAAAATCAAAGAGGGATCATTTACAGCTGCAGAAGATAAGACGCACTGCATAAATACATACCGGGCCATCTGTGGATTTGTTGAGTGAAGCAGAATTTCTTCCAGATCTTCTGGTGGGTGGAGAAGACAGACCTGGAAAAAAAATGTTTTCTATAAATTGATTTATTAAAAGCATAAAATAAATTGATTATCTGTAAGCAATAAAAGCAAGCCGACATATCACTGACCATAAACAAAATCAGTATTTTGACAAAAAACGAACCGACGGAAACAAAAACACTATATACATTCCTTACAATGTTTGTTAAATTAATAACGCAGTTCTTGAACTGTATTTGGCACTTAAATAATAAAATAAAATCAAGGACACACAAGAACATATTTTTGTCATTTTAAAATAGACATTAATGCAAATAAATAATGTAATTAGCTGCAGCAGACAGTTGGTCATACAAAAATGCTAATCCCAATACATGTTGTTACCAAGCACATATAAAAGCAGGTGGTTGATAGGCTTGTTAATGTTAATTGTTTAATCATTCTAAGCCAGGGTTTGACAAATTTGCTTGGAATCTAGGAGCCAGCTAAAAAAATTAGGAGCCAGAAAACGCACCCCTTCCCGCCAAGCTTGCGCGCAGAAGCAAACACATACCTGAGTAGCGCCCGCATATGTAAACGGTATTCAAACCACACATGTGAGGTATCGCCGCGATCGTTCGAGCGAGAGCAATAATTCTAGCTCTAGACCTCCTCTAACTCAAAACATGCAACCTGTAGAATTTTTTTTAAACGTCGACTATGGAGATTTTAAAGGATAAAAGTTTGTCGGCATTCCACGAGCGGACGCAATTTTGAAGCGTGACATGTTGGGTATCAATTTACTCGCCGTAACCATATCTTTCACAATATAAAAAAAAAATTATGATAACTTTACTGTTGTCTTATTTTTAAATAAAAAAAAAGTGTATTTTTTCCCCAAAAAAGTGCGCTTGCAAGACCGCTGCGCAAATACGGTGTGACAGAAAGTATTGCAACGATCGCCATTTTATTCTCTAGGGTGTTAGAATAAAAAAAGATATCTAATGTTTGGGGTTCTAATTAGAGGGAAGGAGATGGCAGTGAAAACAATTTTTTTTTGTGAGCTGGCACCATCTGGTGGTGAGCCGTTGGTATTACAAGTTAAGCATTACAAGTTAAACAGCAATTCTAATGTAATTTTTCACTGCCATCTTCTTCCCTCCAATTAGAACCCCCAAACATTATATATATTTTTTATCCTAACACCCTAGAGAATAAAATGGAGATCGTTGCAATACTTTCTGTAACGCCGTATTTGCGCAGCCGTCTTGTAAGCGCACTTTTTTTAATAAAAAAAATAAGACAACAGTAAAGTTATCCCCATTTTTTTTAATAATATGAAAGATAATGTTACGCCGAGTAAATTGATAGCCAACATGTCACGCATCAAAATTACGTCCGCTCGTGGAATGGCGTCAAACTTTTACCCTTTAAAATCTCCATAGGCGACGTTTAAAAAAACTCTACAGGTTGCATGTTTTGAGTTACAGAGGAGGTCTAGGGCTAGAATTATTGCTCTCGCTCAAACAATTGCGGCGATACCTCACATGTGTGGTTTGAACACCGTTTACATATGCGGGTGCTGCTCACATATGTGTTCGCTTCTGCGTGCAAGCTCGTCGGGACGGGGCGCGTTTTCTGGCTCCTAACTTTTTTAGCTGGCTCCTAGATTCCAAGCAAATTTGTCAACCCCTGGAGTAGGGGATCATTTGTAATTGGATGTTTGTCAAGGTTTGCCTACACTTTACTACGTTTGAAAAATGAAAAACCAATAAAAAAAAAAAAATCACTCGTTACAAAAAATAAAATAAACGTTATGTTGTGCTTTCATGGGCTTGGTTTATGTTACATTTAAATTTAAAATGTCACTTGAAACATGAGCAGATTCCCCAACCTCCCTACTCATCTGAATCTAAGGCTGCATTCACACCTAGGCAACAAAACGCCTGAAGCGGGACGCCCGTGCCGCTGGAGGGGAGAATTTCCATTGATGTCTGTGAGATGGTTCACATCTCATAAACGCTGTACGCCTGCCGCCTGAAAACAAGTCCCAGACCCTTTTTTTCAGGCGGCATTGGCGTTCGGCCATAGACATCAATGTAAATTCTTTGTGGAAAAAAAAAAGTGTAAACTAATTGCGGCAAAATACGCCGCGTACGCGGCGCTACAATGTGAATGGAGCCTAAAGACTCATACACACGATTGGACTTTTCAGTGGATTTTGCTCCAAAGGGCGTGGTCCGTAAACTTGGTATTCATACTTTATGCAGGACTTTTCAGCAAACGAACATGAATGTAGTGACGTAATAAACGCACTACATGGGTTTTTCTGCTCTTTACCGTCACCCTTTGGGCAACTTCTGCTATTGTTGTCTGATCTTTAGGATTGGTTCCGAGCATGCGTGGTTGTACTTTGGACTTTAGCCGACATAGGATATTTGTTGCCTGAAAGTTTGTCTGTTTACACAGCAAACATTTGTCCGATGGAGTGTACACACGGTCAGATTGTCTGCAAAAACAGGTCCGTCTGAGGTTTGTTGTCAAAAGGTCTGATCGTGTGAATGGGCCTTTAGGCTGCTTCCCCCTGGAGCGTCCTTTTCAAATGTCTTTATACAGGACAGAACAATGGCATACAAGACAACCCCAATTCCATACATATACTATACACACAGAAAAATAAATTTTGCTAGAAAAAATAATTGGAACCCCCAAACACACACATATTTAGCAGAGACCCTAGAGAAAATAAAATAATGGTTGTTGCAATATTTTATGTCACATGGTATTTGCGCAGCAGTCTTTTAAGCACAATTTTTTGGGAGTGAGAAAATATACCGCTCTAAAAGTTGCTGATCCCTTGGCTTTGCTTCCGTCCCACTGAACCAAAAGGGTGCTGGCTATGCAACTCCTCAGTGTAAAAGGGTCCATTGAGATGCATGGAGAGCATTTTAATAGTGCAATTTTTACCGCAAAAACGCACTAGTGTGAAAGGGGCTCTTAATGGGCTGTATTTTAGGTCAGTAAAAAAAATCTGCACTGAGCTCTTTCAAGCTGCGGTGTGCAAGAGGCCTAAACAGGTAACCTGTAAAAAATAAATAAAAATTAAGCGTAGCCTATGGAGATTTTTAAGTACTATGGGACCCCCTCCAGTCGCGGTGATACTATGGGACCCCCTCCAGTCGCGGTGACACTATGGGACCCCCTCCAGTCGCGGTGACACTATGGGACCCCCTCCAGTCGCGGTGACACTATGGGACCCCCTCCAGTCGCGGTGACACTATGGGACCCCCTCCAGTCGCGGTGACACCATGGGACCCCCTCCAGTCGCGGTGACACCATGGGACCCCCTCCAGTCGCGGTGACACCATGGGACCCCCTCCAGTCGCGGTGACACCATGGGACCCCCTCCAGTCGCGGTGACACCATGGGACCCCCTCCAGTCGCGGTGACACCATGGGACCCCCTCCAGTCGCGGTGACACCATGCGACCCCCTCCAGTCGCGGTCACGCCATGGGACCCCCTCCAGTCGCGGTGACACCATGGGACCCCCTCCAGTCGCGGTGACACCATGGGACCCCCTCCAGTCGCGGTGACACCATGGGACCCCCTCCAGTCACGGTGACACCATGGGACCCCCTCCAGTCACGGTGACACCATGGGACCCCCTCCAGTCACGGTGACACCATGGGACCCCCTCCAGTCACGGTGACACCATGGGACCCCCTCCAGTCACGGTGACACCATGGGACCCCCTCCAGTCACGGTGACACCATGGGACCCCCTCCAGTCACGGTGACACCATGGGACCCCCTCCAGTCACGGTGACACCATGGGACCCCCTCCAGTCACGGTGACACCATGGGACCCCCTCCAGTCACGGTGACACTATGGGACCCCCCAGTCATGGTGACACTATGGACTCCCCTTCCTCGGCCAGCACTCACTGTCTCTCTTCCCGGTGACTGTGCCCCGGCTGCTGCCTCTCTTCTTCTTCTGATCAGACATGTCTTCTCTGTCTCCCGCCCCTATGGCCGATCCGTGGCTCCTCCACTACTGCGGCCTCCGCCACACTCTCCTCGTATAATAAAGAAGATCTGGTCTTCAGCGATCTCCAGGATTTATCGCCTGAGCACTGCCGCACCGTTCCCCGCCGTAATCACCCGAAGAAAGCTTTCAAAATGCCCGCGCCCGCTCTCTCCCCGGAAGCGGAAGTGACGCGCAGAATTCCAGTCGCCGCTTCCGCAGCATTCTGTGATAGGGAGCGGAATGTGACACTGCATCGCCATGTTACGTGTGGCGGAAGTGAGGTGTAGGCGCTGCGCCGTACGCTTGTCACTGTCACTGTCACCCGGAAGAGACGTGGCAGACAGAAGTCAGGTAGAGGGAAAAAAAATTAGAGAAAAGTCAGCAGCTGTTTATGACGAGTCCTGTGAGGTGGAGGGGAGGTTAGAGGGGTCCTGGACTACAGCAGAGGCCGGATACTGGAAGAAGAAGGAGCAGGGGGAAGAGGCTGGGTGGTGGGGCGTGTCTGACCCTGGCAGGATAAGGTAAGATACATTGCAAATATCTGATACTGCTTCCTGCAAGAGATTGGCTTTGCTGTGTACATGAAAAGCCTGGAGACACCAGAGCTCTGTGATGATGGGCAGGGGGGAGGGGGCAGAGGAGATGACAGACATCACAGAGCTGTCACTGACATGATATGACCGCTGAAAGATTCCTCTATAAAAATGCATGCTTGGATCATCCAGCGTGCATGTTTATTCCAGTACCTATGTCGGGAGGAGCCCACCCCGCACACCTATGACGGGAGGAGCCCACCCCGCACACCTATGACGGGAGGAGCCCACCCCGCACACCAATGACACGAGGATCCCACCCCGCACACCTATGACGGGAGGATCCCACCCCGCACACCTATGACGGGAGGAGCCCACCCCGCACACCTATGACGGGAGGAGCCCACCCCGCACACCTATGACGGGAGGAGCCCACCCCGCACACCTATGACGGGAGGATCCCACCCCGCACACCTATGACGGGAGGAGCCCACCCCGCACACCTATGACGGGAGGATCCCACCCCGCACACCTATGACGGGAGGATCCCACCCCGCACACCTATGACGGGAGGAGCCCACCCCGCACACCTATGACGGGAGGAGCCCACCCCGCACACCTATGACGGGAGGAGCCCACCCCGCACACCTATGACGGGAGGATCCCACCCCGCACACCTATGACGGGAGGAGCCCACCCCGCACACCTATGACGGGAGGAGCCCACCCCGCACACCTATGACGGGAGGAGCCCACCCCGCACACCAATGACACGAGGATCCCACCCCGCACACCTATGACGGGAGGATCCCACCCCGCACACCTATGACGGGAGGATCCCACCCCGCACACCTATGACGGGAGGAGCCCACCCCGCACACCTATGACGGGAGGAGCCCACCCCGCACACCTATGACGGGAGGATCCCACCCCGCACACCTATGACGGGAGGATCCCACCCCGCACACCTATGACGGGAAGAGCCCACCCCGCACACCTATGACGGGAGGAGCCCACCCCGCACACCTATGACGGGAGGAGCCCACCCCGCACACCTATGACGGGAGGATCCCACCCCGCACACCTATGACGGGAGGATCCCACCCCGCACACCTATGACGGGAGGAGCCCACCCCGCACACCTATGACGTGAGGGTCCCACCCCGCACACCTATGACGGGAAGAGCCCACCCCGCACACCTATGACGGGAAGAGCCCACCCCGCACACCTATGACGGGAGGAGCCCACCCCGCACACGTATGACGGGAGGATCCCACCCCGCACACCTATGACGGGAGGAGCCCACCCCGCACACCTATGACGGGAGGATCCCACCCCGCACACCTATGACGGGAGGATCCCACCCCGCACACCTATGACGGGAGGATCCCACCCCGCACACCTATGACGGGAGGATCCCACCCCGCACACCTATGACGGGAGGATCCCACCCCGCACACCTATGACGGGAGGAGCCCACCCCGCACACCTATGACGGGAGGAGCACACCCCGCACACCTATGACGGGAGGAGCCCACCCCGCACACCTATGACGTGAGGAGCCCACCCCGCACACCTATGACGGGAGGAGCCCACCCCGCACACCTATGACGAGAGGAGCCCACCCCGCACACCTATGACGGGAGGAGCCCACCCCGCCAGGGCTGTGGAGTCGGTAGATAAATGTTCCGACTCCTCAGTTTTATGTACTTCCGACTCCGACTCCTCTGTATTAATATGCAAATGTATTTTATACATTCCTTGAGGGAAAGAAACGCAACCTACCACAGGACTACTGGCTGGGAAGCCAACAGTCTACTGTATTGCACAGTTTAAGCAAAAGACAAACACAATGAAAACAAAGTTTTATAAAAAAAAAAATATTAATCAATCAAGTGGCTGGATAGTAGCAGCAGGCATAAACATCAGGAACAGGATCTTTACCAGTTCAAAAATACAAACCACATTATTTGGTTGTTTTAGAACAAAAACAAAGCTTATCTATAATGAACCAAAAACAAAATCTGTAAAACCTAGAAATGGTTTATATTAATCTTGAAATGTAGTTATAGGCTTAGCAAATGCAAATCAATTCAATGTAGAGTTCTAAGGAAGAGAATTGCCTCTGCCAGATCCTCTTTCATAGAGGCTCTTAAGTCAGACTTTATTATTTTTAGGGCTGAAAATAATCTTTCGACACTGACTTGGGTGGGTGGCATTGCAGTAACTATTCTGGCCACATCACTAACGATCTCTGGATAAACAAGGATGGCTTCTTCAACAGTAAGGCCCCATACACACGATAGAATTTATCCGCGAATACGGTCCAGCGGACCGTTTCCGCGGATAAATCCTCTCGAGGATTTCGGTGGATTTTCATGCGATGGAGTGTACACACCATCGCATTGAAATCCGCGCCGAAATCCTCTGGCGATGACGTGTCGCGCCGTCGCCGCGATTATGATGCGGCGACGTGCGCATTGCTGTCATATAAGGAATTCCACGCATGCGTCGAATCATTACGACGCATGCGGGGGATCCCTTCGGACGGATGGATCCGGTGAGTCTGTACAGACCAGCGGATCCATCCGTTGGGATGGACTCCAGCAGATGGATATGTTCTGCATGTCAGCAAATATTCGATCTGCTGGAATCCATCCCAGGGGAGATATATCCGCGAAAACAGATCCGCTGGCGTGTACACACCATAGGATCTATCCGCTGAAACCCATCTGCTGGGATTTATCTGCGGATGGATTCTATGATGTGTACGGGGCCTAAGTTTTGATGAGCGATCATACTTTTCAACTTCTTTTAGTGCTTTATAAAACTCATGTTGGAATTTTTCTATTTGGACACTTACTGGTTCTCTAACGCTTATGCGACGTCTCTTTCCTTTAGCAACTTCCATTTTGTCTAAGAAGGAATCATAGTGTAATTCTTCATTTGAAGAAGATGATCCGGAGTTACCACTATTGCTTAAAAGAACTTCATCCCTGCATGCATTGGTCTTTATTCTTACAGTAGAGAAGTCATTAATTATAACTTTTTGTGAATTGGGACATTTAAACTTGCTTTTTTTTTTTATTCCAATCTAAATTTAGTAGGAGTCGGAGTCGGTGCATTGTTTGCCGACTCCGACTCCAGGTACCCAAAATTTCCTCCGACTCCTCGACTCCGACTCCACAGACCTGCACCCCGCACACATATGTCGGGAGGAGCCCACCCTGCACACCTATGGCCTGATGGGTTATTACCGATCCTCCTGAGATCAGCTGGGGGTATAGTGTGCTCCGCTGTTAGCCATAGACATCAATAACCCTGACCTGGCCAATCAGAATCTACATAAAGCAGTATTAAACTCAGAAAATAAATGGCCCTCTTCAGGTATAAGTCATATTGTACTAGAATGTACCACTTACTAGCAGACCTACCTGACATAATGTGCCCTCCAGCTCTACACTGTCACTGATACTGCGGGTCCCTGGTGCATTCATCTTCACCTCGGCTTCTATCAGGGTTCCTTATCCCCAACCACTTGAATGGCTGGGCCGTGCTGGAGAACGTGAGTCACATCATCGCACCAGAGATCGGGTATCGATAATATATGTTGAGCTGAGCTGCGCATGTGTGGCTCAGTGTACATTACAGCTGACTGACAGGGGGAAGCATTTAAGACAGACCAATGGGATCTTTTCAGTCATAAAAGCCCTATCTATTGGGGGGGGGGGGTTTAATATCACAATATCACTGTAAAGTTTGTCTTGCCATAGTACACAATACCATCTGACTGTACATTCTCCTTTAGGGTCACTATACACATTAGAATTTTAAAGTGGTTGTAAACCTCAGACATGAAATACAAACAGCATATCCTTCTATAGTGTGTACTTGTCTCAATTAAAATAACAAATTGTCATTGATGTCTGCTGCTTTGTTGCTCTGCTATCAGCACAAATCCCTTCTGACAAGTGTTCCTGACACCAAGAGAAAAAAGGTGATGGGGAGGGACCTCCAGCAGATTGACAGCCTCAGCTCTGTTCCTGTGTGCTGTGTGGATGGGGTGTGTCCTTTTCCTACAATCCGCTCTCAGACCTTTCCTCACTGGGTGTAATTTCAGCTCTTCACCCCTTTTTTTCTGACAGCTCAGACAAGTTATATAAATTCAGCACGTTGAACAAATGTAAAGAAGAGAAGACCGCAGATGAACAAGTACAACTTATGTAGGAGGTTTTGTTTCACCTTTGTGTATCCCCTGAGGCCAGTCAGATTACTGGGTATGTGAGGGTTTACAGCCACTTTAAGTCTGCCAAATCTATGTAATATAAGGTCCTACCTAATGAATCCATGTAATTTATATACAGTCAGGCCCTTCCACTACATAGTTGTTGATGGATCTAAAGAAGATTGTACCCTGTGATAAGCTTGAGGCTGCATTCACACCTGAGCGTTTTGTCGCCTGAAGCGCGACGCTCAAATACGCTAGAGGGGAAAAAATACATTATTCCCTATCGAGATGGTTTACATCTGCACGCCAATACGCCTGACGCCGAACGACTGAAGCTCAAACAAGTTCCGGACCCTTTTTTATCGGGCGGTTTGGTCGTTTTTGAGCGTTTCCATTTCCCATAGAAAGTAATGGAAACGCTCGATTCAAGCAACTTACTTGACAACGCGTTTCGTCGCTTTAATCAATAGAACATTTCACCCAGGCAGAAGATTAAAAAAAATCTACCAACATAGCAACAAGTGATGAAAAGATGATAATTTTTCCTATTGGCTAAAATAAAAAACATCAAAGTACAAAAACGTCGGACGACGCTGTATGCAAATAAGCATGAATACGCGCAACAAAATGCCAGAAAAAACAACCGAACGACCGACGCTCAGGTGTGAATGCAGCCTTAGATTCACCAAAACCTTATATGAGGACAAACCCAAGCATTACCTTCAATTTGTATTCAGTCAGGAGGCCCTTGTACTTCATAATTGATGGCAGATCTAAAGGAGGTTGTACAATGCATAGTCACCTTAAAGGAGAAGTCCAGCCTGAGCTTTTTAGGCTGGGCTTCTCCTCTGAGTCACAGGAGTGCAATTCGTTTTGCACTCCTGTGACCCGTTTTCAGCGGAGATTGGTCTGAAGTCCGCTCTCCGCTGACGTCACTGCAATCGGTCCAGGCACCGCATCTTCCCAACTTCCCAAGTCTGGATCCGCCAGCTGCCTTGATTGATGGCAGTCTCGGCGAGCCCACGAGACGCTCGGACGGCCACTTCCCGCCCCTCCACAGCTCAGCGCTCCAATGAGCGTGGAGGAGCAGAGCAGGAGAGATGCTGACTGACAGTCAGTTTCTCTTTCTACTCAGGGAGCCGAGAGAACCGAGCCACCGGCGGTGTTTGGTGGGTCGGTTCTCAGTGCAGAGACGCTGGGGGACAGAAGCCGTATTGGTCTGATGCTCCATCCACTGAGGTAAGTATGATTAGAACAAAAAATAAAAAAAACATACTTCTTTTAAAGAGATCTTGTCAGCAACTTAAAAAATGCAGGTAAAGGCCATGAAAAATCAAGTACTTCAAATGACAGCTCTGAGTCTGATGGGGCTGATGATATTGCATGCAAGATGGCGGCACCCAGCAGTAGTCTCAGGGCTGTTTGAGAGGCCTTTACAAGGAAATGGCATCTAAATAATGTAAAGAATATCTTGTCTTATGGGAGATGTTTGAAATGAATGATCTGGTGACGGGCAGTTGACCATCCCCTGTCTGTGGGTGTGGCATGGGCATTGTTGTTTGGCAGTGCTCTGTGGTTATACCTCTCTTCTGGCACCTTTGGAATTGGTATAAAGCAATGACAGCTGTGCCCATGGATTGCATGCATTCTGCTTTGTTCAGCTCAGTCCATGATCTTAGAGCAGCGGTTTCCAAACTGTGACCCGCAGGCTGCATGCAGACATTTTCCTGCCTTTATCTGGCCTTTGGAGCACAATTCCTCCCACTGATGCCAGTGATGGAGTATAATTCCTCCCACTGATGCCAGCGATGGAGTATAATTTCTCCCACTGATACCAGTGATGGAGTATAATTCCTCCCACTGATACCAGTGATGGAGTATAATTCCTCCCACTGATACCAGTGATGGAGTATCATTCCTCCCACTGATACCAGTGATGGAGTATCATTCCTCCCACTGATACCAGTGATGGAGTATCATTCCTCCCACTGATACCAGTGATGGAGTATCATTCCTCCCACTGATACCAGTGATGGAGTATCATTCCTCCCACTGATACCAGTGATGGAGTATCATTCCTCCCACTGATACCAGTGATGGAGTATCATTCCTCCCACTGATACCAGTGATGGAGTATCATTCCTCCCACTGATACCAGTGATGGAGTATCATTCCTCCCACTGATACCAGTGATGGAGTATCATTCCTCCCACTGATACCAGTGATGGAGTATCATTCCTCCCACTGATACCAGTGATGGAGTATCATTCCTCCCACTGATACCAGTGATGGAGTATCATTCCTCCCACTGATACCAGTGATGGAGTATCATTCCTCCCACTGATACCAGTGATGGAGTATCATTCCTCCCACTGATACCAGTGATGGAGTATCATTCCTCCCACTGATACCAGTGATGGAGTATCATTCCTCCCACTGATACCAGTGATGGAGTATCATTCCTCCCACTGATACCAGTGATGGAGTATCATTCCTCCCACTGATACCAGTGATGGAGTATCATTCCTCCCACTGATACCAGTGATGGAGTATCATTCCTCCCACTGATACCAGTGATGGAGTATCATTCCTCCCACTGATACCAGTGATGGAGTATCATTCCTCCCACTGATACCAGTGATGGAGTATCATTCCTCCCACTGATACCAGTGATGGAGTATCATTCCTCCCACTGATACCAGTGACGGAGTATCATTCCTCCCACTGATACCAGTGACGGAGTATCATTTCTCCCACTGATACCAGCGACGGAGTATCATTCCTCCCACTGATACCAGCGACGGAGTATAATTCCTCCCACTGATACCAGCGACGGAGTATCATTCCTCCCACTGATGCCAGCGACGGAGTATCATTCCTCCCACTGATGCCAGCGACGGAGTATCATTCCTCCCACTGATGCCAGCGACGGAGTATCATTCCTCCCACTGATGCCAGCGACGGAGTATCATTCCTCCCACTGATGCCAGCGACGGAGTATAATTCCTCCCACTGATGCCAGCGATGGAGTATAATTCCTCCCACTGATGCCAGCGATGGAGTATAATTCCTCCCACTGATGCCAGCGATGGAGTATAATTCCTCCCACTGATGCCAGCGATGGAGTATAATTCCTCCCACTGATGCCAGCGATGGAGTATAATTCCTCCCACTGATGCCAGCGATGGAGTATAATTCCTCCCACTGATGCCAGCGATGGAGTATAATTCCTCCCACTGATGCCAGCGATGGAGTATAATTCCTCCCACTGATGCCAGCGATGGAGTATAATTCCTCCCACTGATGCCAGCGATGGAGTATAATTCCTCCCACTGATGCCAGTGATGGAGTATAATTCCTCCCACTGATGCCAGTGATGGAGTATAATTCCTCCCACTGATACCAGTGATGGAGTATAATTCCTCCCACTGATACCAGTGATGGAGTATAATTCCTCCCACTGATACCAGTGATGGAGTATAATTTCTCCCACTGATACCAGTGATGGAGTATAATTTCTCTCCCACCGATGACAACAATAGGGCGTGACTCCTCCCATTGATACCAACAATGAGGCACACTTTGTGGTTCCTTTATTTTCACCTGGTAATCCAGCCAGTAAGTCTGTTATTTTTTTTTTAATCTTCCTTTAACAGACCAAGCTGCCCAGACAAAGTAGTAGTTAGAGGGATGAGAAACTTGAGCATGCTGGACATTTTTTGTGGTTTCAGTAAGGCATAATGGAGTCTATGGCAAAGTGCAGCTAACCAGCACAAGAGCCACGGGTACACTGGGCCGCACTGTGGAAGAAGTGCCCCAGGTCAGTGTGAAAGTGCCCCTCGTTTCAGGGAACTTCACTCCTGTAACCTCTTGGCACACAGTGTTTGGTTGTTTGACTGATTCAGCACAGCACCACCCACCCATAACCAAAATATCTACCCTTGTAATAATGCTGAGTATTCCAAACTCCATTTTTTTTAATAGGATATAAAATTTCAAATTAAGCTTATAAATAAATCAAATCGGCCTAGTTTTATATAGTATTCATCTATATTTACCTGCATATATGTAGGTAACTCCCCAGTAACTCAGAGGTGTGCCTATGAACTGTGTTGAATCATACCTGAGGCTGGTCACACTAGTCGATCAAGGTTTTGTAGTTGAATGAAACATTTGCTGTTTAACTGTATATTTTAAAGTGATTGTAAAGTCTCGTTTTTATTTTAGTTAAAAATAACAATCATGTTATACTTGCCTTCTCTGTGCAGTTGGTTTTGCACAGAGCAGCCAGGATCCTCCTCTTCTCGGTTATCTCTTTGGTGCTCCTGGCCCCTCCCTCCTGTTGAGTGCCCCCACAGCAAGCGGCTTGCTATGGGGACACCCGAGCCACAGTTCCCTGTGTCCATTCAGCTACAGAGCCGCAGCCTGTCCCCTTTCTCTCATTGGCTGAATGACTTTAAATGACAGCAGCGGGAGCCAATGGCGCTGCTCTGCTGTCTCAGCCAATGAGGAGGGGAGTCCCGGGCATCCGAGAAACTCCTGCAATATAAATGTTTTTTTTCTTTGTCTGAATTTCTCACTTCCTGTTCCTCCTCAGTAAGCTGTTCTGGCCGACTAACCCCTAGCCAGAACGGCTCAGGTGATGGGGGCAAGTTTACAGGAAGTGAGAAATTCAGACAAAGAAAAAAAACATTTAGAAGGGAAATGGAAGGAAAAGGTAAGTGAACCAACAATGCACTAGCCTAAGGGAATCTATTTCGAAAATAGAACCTTTACAACCCCTTTAATATAAAGAGAGGGTGATGCCCAGATGGTCTGGAACATATTTTTTGTTTAAAGAAGTCCAGTCAAAGCTCGTTTGTCTGGGCCTCTCCTAAGGATCACTGGAGTGCAGTTTGTTTTGCACACCTGTGACCCGTTTTTAGCAGATGGCGGGCTGAAGTCCGCCATCTGCTGACGTCACAGATATCAGTCCAGGCACTGCGTCATTGCGACAGTAACGTCTGGATCCGCCAGGTGCCTGGACGGACACCCGTCTCTACCTTGCTGAGAGCCTGAGATGGCCGGTCGGCCCCCTCCACAGCTCAGCGCTCCAATAAGCATGGAGGGAGATGAGCATTGCTGCATCCACCTAGGTAAGTATAAATGGGGAAAAAAGAAACCCATACTTTTTTTTTAAAGCTGAACTCCAGTCAATTATATTCCTCATTCTCCCTAGAAGCTCTAATGACTGGCAGACCAAGGCTCCATTCTCACATGTTGTGGCCGGGGTTCACAGCATTGGGACCAGTGCGTCCATGTTCACCAATTTTCGGTACAAATCAGGTCTGAATTTTTGTCTGAATTCACACCTGAATTGGACCAGAAGACACACAGGACCTTTTCCAAATACAGATGATGGCCGCCCCGGAGATGTGTGAACTGGCGCCATTAAGAGCCAATTATACTCTCCTGTCATGTGAATTTGGTGAGAGGAAACCCGCATCCAAATCTTACATTTGTGAATGGAGTCTAAGTGCTTATTTTATGTATGTGACATAATAGCTGGCTGTCAAACTACAGCTTACACAATCATCCATGATACTGATGGGCCCAATGGAGTGTTTTTGATAGAGATTGAGGCCGGGTTCACACTGGTACGACAAACACTCCGACATTGGGAGCTTATATCACATGATGTGTGAAAATTTAATGATTCCCTATGGGAGCCGTCTTAACTGGTCCGACTTTGAAAATGCTCCCTGTACTACTTTGGTCATACTTCATCCCATTGAATACAATTGAAGTCGGATCAAAGTAGGATCCTGGCCCTATACATCCGACTTGTGACATCCGACATGGTGAGTAAAGCAGTAGTAAAGGGAATTTGTCACATAGGGATTGTTTTAATTGGTCAAATGACAAGTCGTACGATCTCAAAGTTGGAGCAAAATCTCATCTTGTTAGTTAAAGTCGAATGGAAGTAGGACAGATGTTGCAGGGCAAAGTAGGATGACGGTTGTACAGCGGTCGTGTCGTACCAGTGCGACACCAGCCATTGGCATTGGAGGAGTGTACAACCCTTTACATCTCCCAATCAAAAGAGGAAAAGAAGGGCATCCTGAGCTGAGGTTGGGAATGTCCAGATTACGCAACAATGACACAGGGCCGGGAATGGAGCTGGTCATTTAGTTCTATCTGTCACCAGAGAGAACCCAATGATAGGAAATAATGAAGGACCATCTGCTTAAAGCCCCTAAAAAGCTTCTGTTCATGCAGGTTAGAGGCAATTTTACACACATACAAACTGGTTTTCCAATATGAATACAGATCAGGGGCGTTGCTAGGTGGCAAAAAGACCAGGGGCTTCAGCCTGAAGTCCAAGGCCGGGAACCGGGGGGGGGGGGGGGGGCGACGGTTTGTATGTGACGCAGGCTTTTTTTTTTTGGCTAGCACGTGACCTACCTACACTGACCTACCTGACATACACTGACCTACTTACACTGACCTACCTGACATACACTGACATTTACATACACATTATTACACTTTCTGACGGTTCTGACCTACCTCAGCTCAGCGGTGTCACAGCAGCAGGCAGTCATTCCGTCAGAGAGCCGATGAGGAGAGCCGCCTGCGGCCCACCGAGCAGGGATGTGGAACCGGCGCGGCGGCTGTATTGTAATTCCCACCTTCTGGAGCCAGTGCAGCACCTATGATGGACGTCACATGTCCTGCGGTCACGGCATTGGACCAGTGGGACGCCCATCATAGGCGTTGCGCAGGCTCCAGAAGGCGGGACCTGCTATGGGACTCGGCGGCACTCAGGATCAAAATAGGTATAAAAAAAGATTCTTTCCCTAGGGAAAAAAACACTGCGCGAACACGTGAATAAATATATATTAACCTAATTAAAGAAGCCGCCAGTACCTATTACTCAAGATACCCAAAGTAAAAAAGACATAAAATACAAAAAAGGTACAGTGCTAAAAATATTGAGTGATAATAACCAAATAAGTGAAAAATGGTGACAAATTCAAAAAACTCAGGATCAGATCGATCCCGGCGCTCGGCGGCTCGAGGCTAATAATGCAGTCCTGCCACCGTGAGACTCTGGGCTTTACGGGGTCACATTCGGGGCTTCAGCCACGGCTAGCCACCCCCTCCCGACGCCCCTGATACAGATACTCTCATATTTATTTTAAGCCTAGAGTTTAGTGCTTTTATCATACTGAACTGCACTGCAACTTGATGTGTATGCATTTTTGCAATTATTTTAAATGATGAGTGTATATGCACAGCACACAAACACACACATATCCAAAACACACAGTGCTGGTTCCCATGCTTTTCAGTTAGTCTTGGCTGACATGTAAATTACTTTTATTATTCTTTGTAGGATTGATTTAAAACATTGTATAACGTTTTTTTTTTTTTTTTTTTTTTTTTTTTTCATTTTGGATAGAGTAAGGGAGAGTAACCTCTGTCAGATATTTTTATCACCATCTGTGCCCTATTGTAAAGATTTTCCTTCACTTCCTATCCCATAGCCAAACAGGAAGTGAGAGAAAATCCTTTCAAATTTAGAGAATTCCTTGTGGACCCCGAGATCACCCATTGGAAGATTTCCCCTCTATTACTTTTCTGGGGACAACCCAAAATGTGTGTTTTTTCTTTTACTTTCAATAATAATGGTAAACAGGACAAATAGAGAGGGTGAATCTCCCTAATGGGGGCACAGGCCGCAATAAAAACTGTCAAGCATTCTAATATCTCTGCACGCTATCCAAAACTAAAAATATAAAACAATCGCCTTTATTTGTACTTTAAAGGTGTTGTAAAGGTGCAATTTTTTCCCCCTAAATAGCTTCCTTTACCTTAGTGCAGTCCTCCTTCACTTACCTCATCCTTCCATTTCTTTATCGTTACATCACGGGACACAGAGCGGCATTCATTACTATATGGGTTATATGGAGTACCTTCAGGTGTAGACACTGGCAATCTTCAAACAGGAAATGCCCCTCCCTATATAACCCCCTCCCATAGGAGGAGTACCTCAGTTTTTACGCCAGTGTCTTAGGTGTTAGTCATGGTTTAGCTTGCCTCCGCATCCTTGGGATTAGGTGAGCTACCGGTTCTGTCCAAAAAAGCCTGCGCGCTAAAGTGGTCAGTAACCGGACCCCAAACCCTTGGGGTATAGCCCATAATGCTTTCTTTTTAAGAGAGCTGGACCCTGGGCCCAGAACTTAGAAACCTTTGGGGCGCCTAATGTTTTCTGTTTGCCAGGGTGCTGTATGGGCCCAGGACAGTGGATCCTTCATGGAAGAAGAAGGTTCCCAGGGCCTGAAGGTCTAGACATCCCCACGGAGATGGGGGAAGATTGGACCTCTTGCTTGGCAAAGTCCTGCGGCATGGAGCAGGTAAGTAAGGGGAAAAACCTGCGGGGCTTGGCTCTTAGCAAGTTTTTTCTGGGAGGTCACAGGGGACATGCCTAAGGGTTATGCATTGCATCTGGCAAACCAGTCACATATCATGAAGATAGGATGGCTCTATATGTTATAGTTCCCCATAAAAAGTGACCTCCCTGGTAGTGTTGTAAAAGCTGTGAGTGGGGCCTTTTATGTACAAGTGTATGTGTGTGTCAGAGAGCTATGCTTACCTGCAAGCCTCCAGGCGATGCTCTATCCAGTCCTCTCCCTCATGCCTGCAAGGCAGGCAAAACGCTGACCTCCTCGTGTGTTCACAGGCCTGCGGCTGCAGGAACAGAGAGGCCCTTCCTCCCAACCCCCCCCCCCCCCCGTCGCGGGCGCGCGCGCGGTGCGCGTGCACGTGTTATAGACGCATTTGGCGCCGTTTTAGCTGGGGGGGAAGGGCGGGTCAGTGGTTTAAAGGAAGGGGCGGCCCTTCCTTAGATGCCACAGCTCATTCATTTCTCTGGCTTAAGGGAGGAAGGACTGGAGGGAAGCACGGGGCGCTGAGGACACACAGTGGCCAGAAAGAATACTACAGTCTTCAGAAGATTGTGGTTTAGCCTAGGAATAGGCTGGTTTTCTTTTCCATCTCATAGTCTTTTCTTTGGCAATACTACTCAGGGGGATAGAATGTTTTTTCTTGCCTAGATTGAAAAAAAAAAAAAAAAAAAGAAGAAAAGTTTTTCTTTGAAAAAAAAAAAAAAAAAGTGTCATCTAGGGTAGAGGAAACATTTTTTATTCCCCAAACAGGTGTTTGGGCATTTAACTATTATAAGTCCCAGGTACCAATAAGTAGCAGGTGTACCTCGGTATTGTACCATGGCATCAAGATCAGAGGGTACAAAAGGTGGGGATTCCCCCGCAGAGTCTGAGGTCTCGGATAGAGCTATGCCGCTGCTTTCCCCACAGGGAGCCGTTGGGCCATCGGGGTCTGGGGCTAGAGCTGACGCGAGTCAACCCAACCCTAAGGTGGTCACGGAAGAGGTGTTACTCGCCTCTTTAAATGAGATGCGGAGAAGCATGGGAGAAATGATAGCCGCAGCCATGCGGGGTAGTAAGCGGAATAGATCTCCGTCACCCGTGCGCGGACCCTCGGAAGAGGAGGTCCTTTCCTCTGGGGAATTGGACGACCTCTTGGACAGAGACCAAGTAGGTTCAGGGATCGAAGATCCGGATACAGAGGAGTCTGGGGCAGTCTCCCTGAGGGAGAGCTGGTGGATTCAGGGCTTGACGGACTTGGTCCATAAGGCATTCAACCTGCCTGTACCAGATCTCCAGGTATCGACGGTTTCAGCTTTGGGCTCACTGAGGGCGCCTCAAAGCAGGGCTGTGTTTCCGATCCATCCTCTCTTAGAGGGAGTCTTGTTCCAAGAGTGGAACAAACCAGACAAGGTTTTCTTTCCACCTAAGAAATTTTCTGTCTTATATCCTATGGAAGAAAAGTTTTCCAAGAAATGGGCTTCTCCTGCAGTAGACGCAGCCATCTCATGTGTTAACAAATCGTTAACATGTCCTGTAGAAAACGTACAGGTTTTCAAAGATCCAGTTGATAGACGCTTGGAAGCCCTACTTAAGAACTCCTTCACTTCTGCAGGGGCAGTAGTACAGCCAGCCGTGGCTGCGATTGGAGTCGCTCAGGCTTTATCGGATCAATTTAAACAAAGGCTTGAACTTATTCCTGCCGAGCAGGCAGAAGAATTTTCGGATGTCCCTAAAGCCATATGTTTTACGGTAGACGCAATCAAGGATTCTATCCAACAAGCGTCACGTTTATCATTATCCCTTATCCATATGAGAAGACTCTTATGGTTAAAAAGCTGGGAGGCTGAGCCCCCATGCAAGAAGCTCCTGGCAGGGTTTCCCTTCCATGGAGGACGGCTCTTCGGAGAGGACTTAGATAAATACATTCAGACCATTTCAAACGGCAAGAGTACTCTCTTGCCAACTAAGAAGAGGGTTCAGGGGCCTGCGTTTAAACGACAGTCCTCCCCTGGGCAGGGGCCCTCTAATGCCAAGCAGTATCGACGGCCTCCTGCAAGAACAAACTTCGGCTTCAACAGCAGATCAAGAGGACAGGCTGTTAGGGGCAAGAGGCAGTGGTTTCGCAAGCCGGCAAAACCAGCCCCCAAGTCTACCTCATGAAGGGGCGCCCCCACCCACGAAGGTGGGGGGAAGGCTGCGACTCTTTTCGGAGATTTGGGAAGCCAGCATTCCCGACGAGTGGGTATGGTCTTCCGTGGCCACAGGCTACAAGCTAGAATTCCTAAGGTTTCCTCCTCCTCATTTCCAGGAGTCGAGGATTCCAAACGATCTGGAGAAAGGAGCCGCATTAAAGTCGGCTCTAGATCATCTACTTTCCCAGGAAGTGATAGTGGAGGTACCAGTCCTGGAACAGGGGCTGGGTTTCTACTCCAACCTATTCATCATCCCAAAGCCCAATGGAGATGTCAGGCCAATTTTGGACCTAAAGATGGTAAATGCATACTTAAAAATCCGCTCATTTCGGATGGAATCCGTGCGGTCAGCAGCTGCCACACTCCAAAAGGACGACTTCATGGCGTCCATAGACATAAAGGATGCCTACCTTCATGTTCCAATTTATCAGCCACATCAAAGATATCTACGCTTTATGGTGGCTTCGCGTCATTTCCAATTCGTGACACTTCCCTTCGGGTTGGCTACGGCCCCCCGGGTGTTCACGAAGGTTCTAGCTCCAATCCTAGCCAAGCTAAGGATCCAAGGGGTCACGATCCTAGCATACCTGGACGACCTCCTAGTCATAGACCACTCGTCTCCCGGCTTGGAACGAGCAGTGGCCCTCACGGTCCAATACCTCGAGAGGTTCGGCTGGGTCCTAAATCGAGAGAAGTCAGCATTCCAGCCCACAAGGCAGTTGGAATATCTCGGCATGAGATTAGACACAGAACAACAAGGGGTGTTCCTACCTCTGAGGAAGGTCAAAGCCATCAAGGAATTAATCCTACTGGTTCTAAGCAAGAAAGAACCGACTATTCGCCTATGTATGAGATTACTAGGCAAGATGGTGGCTACTTTCGAGGCGGTGCCATACGCCCAGAGCCACACTCGCATCCTGCAGGCAGCCATCCTGTCAGCATGGAGCAGAAGGCCACAGGCCTTGGATATCCCATTGCCTCTCTCATCAAGAGTCCGACAAAGTCTGTGTTGGTGGTTAGACCCTCAGAATCTACTGAAGGGGAGGTCTTTCAGCCCAGTGGCTTGGAAGATAGTGACCACAGACGCCAGCCTGACGGGCTGGGGAGCGATTGTGGATGGTTCCACTCGCCAAGGTATTTGGACAAAGCCAGAGAAGCTTTTACCCATCAACATCTTGGAGCTCAGAGCTGTTCGACTAGCCCTCAGGGCTTGGACGTCGAAATTGCAGGGGCTCCCGGTGAGAATTCAATCAGACAATGCCACGGCAGTGGCATACATAAATCACCAAGGGGGGACCAGGAGTCAGGCCACTCAGAGAGAAGTGAGCTTGATTCTCCTATGGGCAGAGGCTCATGTGCCCTGCATATCGGCAATATTCATTCCCGGAGTGGACAACTTTCAGGCGGACTTCTTAAGCCGCCAGACTCTATGGCCGGGGGAATGGTCTCTGCATCCACAAGTCTTTCAAGCACTCTGCCAAAGATGGGGAGTGCCGGACGTGGATATCATGGCATCGAGACTCAACAAGAAACTAGACAGGTTCATGTCCCGCTCAAGGGATCCGATGGCCTGCGGAACCGATGCGTTGGTTTGCCCTTGGCATCAGTTCAAACTTCTTTATGCGTTTCCCCCGCTCCAGTTACTACCCCGCCTGCTGCGCAGGATCCGGGTGGAGCACATACCAGTCATCCTGGTAGCTCCAGCATGGCCCAGAAGGGCATGGTACTCACTAATCTTAAGGATGGTAGTGGGAGACCCTTGGACTCTTCCTCTACGGCCAGACCTGCTATCGCAAGGTCCGATCCTCCACCCTGCCTTACGGCATCTAAATTTGACGGCCTGGAAGCTGAATCCCTGATTCTCAGGGGTAGAGGTCTGTCTCAGAAAGTAATCTCTACCCTAATCAGAGCCAGGAAACCGGTCTCTAGGGTGATTTATTACAGGGTCTGGAAGGCCTATGTAGGCTGGTGTGAGTCCAAGCGATGGCTTTCTCGCAAATTTACCATCGATAGAGTATTAAGTTTTCTCCAGCTAGGAGTGGATAAAGGATTGGCATTAAGCACAATCAAAGGACAGATTTCTGCTCTGTCAGTGTGGTTTCAGCGGCCGCTGGCCACCCACTCGCTGGTTAAGACCTTCCTTCAAGGGGTCTTACGTATTAGACCTCCAGTTAAATCCCCGCTTTGTCCGTGGGATTTAAATCTTGTTCTGTCAAGTTTACAGAAACAACCGTTTGAGCCGTTGGCTGATATTCCTTTGGTTCTACTGACAAGGAAGTTAGTATTTTTGGTTGCCATAGTTTCCGCAAGAAGAGTTTCGGAGCTGGCAGCCTTATCCTGTAAGGAACCATATCTTGTTTTTCATAAGGACAGGGTCGATTCTCCGCCCTCATCCTTCCTTCCTTCCGAAGGTCATATCCAGTTTTCATTTGAACCAGGATTTGGTATTACCATCCTTCTTCCCTAAACCTACTTCCAGAAAGGAAGGGTTGCTGCATACCTTGGATATTGTCAGGGCCATGAAGGCCTATCTTAAAGCTACAAAGAAGATCCGGAAGACAGATGTGCTGTTCATTCTACCGGATGGGCCCAAGAAGGGGCAGGCAGCTGCAAAGTCCACCATTTCTAGGTGGATTAAGCAATTAATCACTCAGGCCTACGGCTTGAAAGGGTTGCCTCCTCCAGTATCATTAAAGGCTCATTCTACTAGAGCCATGGGCGCCTCCTGGGCAGCACACCACCAGATCTCTATGGCTCAAGTTTGCAAGGCGGCAACCTGGTCTTCTGTCCACACGTTTACAAAATTCTACAAGTTGGACGTAAGAAGGAATACTGATACTGCCTTCGGGCAGGCAGTGCTGCAGGCTGCAGTTTGAGACCCTCGGATTCCGGGGGCTCCTCTTTTTTTGAGTTAAATTTAAAATTTAAGATTATTTTTCTCAAATAAGTTGGATTTATTATGATTTGAGTATATCTCTAAATTAAATCCTTTTGTCTTGGAGATGTTCTCCCTCCCCTCATTGTAAGCATTGCTTTGGGACATCCCATATAGTAATGAATGCCGCTCTGTGTCCCGTGATGTAACGATAAAGAAAAAGAGATTTTTAATACAGCTTACCTGTAAAATCTTTTTCTTGGAGTACATCACGGGACACAGAGCTCCCACCCCTCTTTTGAGGACCATTTTGGGAGGCATACTGCTTGCTACAAAACTGAGGTACTCCTCCTATGGGAGGGGGTTATATAGGGAGGGGCATTTCCTGTTTGAAGATTGCCAGTGTCTACACCTGAAGGTACTCCATATAACCCATATAGTAATGAATGCCGCTCTGTGTCCCGTGATGTACTCCAAGAAAAAGATTTTACAGGTAAGCTGTATTAAAAATCTCTTTTTTGCTTTTAAATGTCCTTATTTCTTCCGAGAAATCCTCACTTCCTGTTCTTCTGTCTGTAACTACACACAGTAATGCGAGGCTTTCTGCCTGGTGTGGAGTGTCGTGCTCGCCCCCTCCCTTGGACTACAGGAGAGTCAGGACGCTCTCTACGTTGCAGATAGAGAAAGGAGCTGTGTGTTAGTGGGCGTCCTGACTCTCCTGTAGTCCAAGGGAGGGGGCGAGCACATCACTCGATACCAGGGAAAAAGCCTCACATTACTGTGTGGAGTTACAGACAGAAGAACAGGAAGTGAGGATTTCTCAGAAGAAATAAGGACATTTAAAAGCAAAATTGAAGGATGAGGTAAGTGAAGGAGGACTGCACTAAAGGTATAGGAAGCTATTTAGGATTTTTTTTTTTTTTTCACCATTACAACCCCTTTAAGCTTAGATAGGACTTTCTTCAAGTATTCTATCTGAATATGTATCTTTTCACATTCATGTGGTATTCGATTTGCAACTTTTTTTTGCAAATGAAAATGAGTTATAACTTTTTTTTCTGAATATGCCCAAAATTCACATAAATATAATTGTCATAAACCCCAGCCCAACCCGCAGGTTAAAATGGTCATGTGAAGAAGTGATTCACTTGCAGCATCAGGAACCAAGCTGACTGCTCCCTTTTAATGAGAGCTGTCGTCCTGAAAACCAGGAATAAAGGCAATAAGAGCTTATGGTGGGAGTAAGATTCCAGCAATAATGGGCTAAATACTTTAATAAACTCAGAAACATATACTGTACTGATGTTTATGATACAGAGAGACTAATGCAAGCCCCATCCTAGGTAAATCAGAGCCATGTTTGGATTACAAGCCAATACTTGGTGACCATTGGCTAGGATGACGCAGATTTCAGTTCTCAATGCTTTGGAACTGTTTGCAGTAGACATTTATCTAATGGATCTATGTATGCATATTCCTGACGCTCTAATGTGCTTGCTTCCCTTTTCTGCAGGTGTCTCTGCCATTATGGGTCTTTGCAAATGTCCCAAGAGGAAAGTTACAAATCTTTTTTGCTTTGAGCACCGGGTCAATGTTTGTGAACACTGTCTGGTAGCCAACCATGCCAAGGTAAGAGAGCACGATTAGTCTGCTAGTGGCATCTTGTTTTAGGCCATCCAAATGAATGACATAATTCATATACTATTGTGTTGGCTATGAATTCGGGCATCCAGTTTTTAATTCACACCTTTCATAGGGGAAATACAGTGTGTGAGCTGCCATCGCTGGGCTCCTTTTGAGAAGGCTGTTTTTTTTTTCTATTCCAAAATGGAAGAATCCTCTTTTTTCTTTATTAAAGCCCAAATCCAGGATAAAATTAAGTTACCTGGTGTCTGCAAGATACAGTATATGTTCATGAATACAAGCACTAGCTAAGGCAGGGATCCTCAAACTACGGCCCTCCAGCTGTTGCGGAACTACACATCCCATGAGGCATTGTAACACTCTGACATTCACAGACATGACTAGGCATGATGGGAATTGTAGTTCCTGAACAACTGGAGGGCCGTAGTTTGAAGACCCATGAGCTAAGGTGTCTGCTATTCATGACCGATGACAATTAAAGTGTTACTAAACTCACACCAGTAAAATCGGTCTGTATATGCAGTAACGCGCGCTTGTTGTACTCACTGTGGAACCCAAGGGGTTAATTCTCTGCATTGTGTAAAAATGCTGTTTGATCCTGTCTTCTTTAAACCTCCTCCTCCACAGTCCCCAAACCATCTCCTGATATATTTAGTCTTGGGGAAAGCTGCACATGCTCAGTTTGATGTATATTGCTAGAGGGTTTTTTTTTTTTTCTTGGGAGAGTGCATGTGATCAGCACAGGGCCAATCGGCATTGTCCATACAGAGGGTCGGGGGTCCTGCAGCCTCATAGGACAATTAGGTGATAATGAAAACTCCTCCTACAAGCTTTAACCAGACTGATAGCAGTCACAAGACTGCTATATACTGCTGAAAAAAGGTATTTTGCAAAGCATGGCCACAAACAAATCGTTTTTCCCTCTAAACACTTCTCTAAAATATGTGTGTGTTATATTTATATATATATATATATATATTTTTTTCTAGTGTATTGTTCAGTCATATCTACAGTGGCTTCAGGACAGCGATTACAACCCAAACTGTCGTCTTTGCAATACCCTGCTTTCATCCAAGGAGACTGTACGCCTTGTTTGTTATGGTATGAACCTTTCTATCTATGTTGCCAGAGAAGAATATCTTGTTTTTCTTGCTGTTGTGTTGTTGTTTATGTAGTGCCAAACAGTGCAGCGTTTTACCTTTTATGAAGAGAGACAATACAGTTACAAACACAATTCAATACAAGAGGGTTAGAGCAATCTAATAGAATTGAACAAATAAATATTTCACTGTTGTATAAACTTCATCATATCTGTGAATGTGCATATAAAGGCTGTTTTTTTACTTTACTTTAATCAGATCTATTTCACTGGTCCTGCCTAAATGATCTGGCCTCTCAGTTGCCGACAAACACAGCACCCGCAGGGTACCAATGCCCAAGCTGCCAGGGACCGATCTTTCCCCCCAACAATCTTGTCAGCCCAGTGGCCTCCACGCTGCGGGATAAACTCTCACTGGTCAACTGGGCTAGAGCAGGCCTTGGCCTTCCTATGGTAAGTCACAAGTTATGTATTGTTTGAGTTTCCAATTACTATCTCTGTTATGTTCGTATTGCATAGTACTTTATAGTGCTGCACACTTTTTATTTTACATTTTTCCTTCTCTTTTGTTCTCGGTAAATATTGTTATATTTGTATAAGAAACATGCATTGTGTAGCTATAGTAACCACTTTTCTCTATTGACTTTGATTTGGTAGAAAATGTTACACTCAATGTTATATGAAAAAGAAGCATGCCTTTATCACTGCCCTATGTCATACTTTTTTCTTTATTAGATTGAAGAGGCAGAGCCTGTAGATGAAATCTCCCAGCATGACGTCACAGATTACAGGGACTGGTCAGTTGTTAACTGTGAGTTTTTTTATTTACTTCCATTCCCCTACTTATATAAACTCACAGAAAGAGCCTAGAGTGTAACACTTGTTTCTGTTTCTCCTCAGCATCCTCTGATCACCTATCAGAAAGTCCAGAAATGGCACAGCAGACAGGGTATCTGTACAGCTCTGGCCCTACACCTATGCCACAGCATGGGTTGTCGGGAAGCACATCAAAAGACCATCCTGTCATTATTGGAGACACTGGAGGGGAGAGTGTTGCTATGAATGCAGGTAAGAGTGGTGCATGGAGCAGGATATAGGAGATCTAACCAGAGACATTTGAAAAGAACTTGCCACATTAAAAACATTATTTTAATAATTTATTATTATTAAAACCCTCACAAACCTGGAGTGTGCTCTCTGTAAAAAAAAAAACATAGATTGCTTTCCTTGCAGAACCCCTCACCTACTTCCTTGGATTCCGATTTCCCACCCCTGCGCACATATCTGTAGGGACCCGCCCTAAGTGGTGTCCATTACATAAGCTCCTTCCACAGAGTTCTTTGTAACAGCTTGTTACATTGATGAATAGATACAAACTTTTTGTTACATTGTTATTTGTTGCAGACGTTACAGCAGTACACAGGATTCTCTGATATGCTCATAGTTTCAGCTGCAACAAAGCTTTAGGTCCTGTTCACAATATCAATTTGTGGAAATGTGCATTTTTGTGAGGCACCACATTCTACCCCAACACACCTTTCCAACAGAGTTGCATGCCAGCGTATTAACATGCACTGTCAAAACCAGTGCATGTCTGATTTCTGGGCTGCTGAGATGCATGCTAGCACATTCAATTTGAATAGGCTGCTTAAGACAGGGCACATAAACATGTGAAGAAACGTTTCTGCTCTTACACACACATCTCAGGATTTAGGTTTGAGCCTATTTTTTATTGTCACTGTGATCAACTGAGAAAATCATAAAATGTGTATACAGCTGCTTTTGAGTCATTTTTGCATTATTTAAAAATAAAAAGAATAAATGGAAAAGAGAGAACATTTGAAGTCTCAAGAGTCAGTTTTCCCTAATCATCTTCCAGGACAGGCATATAAGAGATGATTGGTTCTTCCTTCCACAGGAAACACAAGCCAACAGAATAAAACCCCTCCCACCCCCTGGTCCCTTAGGTTAGTTTGTGATTTTTACCGTCCAGGAATAGTTTGAAACATTTGCTTTTTTCTGGTTCCTATTGGCCGTGGTCCTCTGGTTCCAGATTCACTGTGGCCTATTTGGAGATTTTGACTGGAAGGTTCCGTCTGTTGTTCAAGCAAATTTTGCCCATGCCAAGATCTTGACTCCTCACTTCTGCCTGGTGTAAAAACTGAGATTTCCCTCCCACCATTCGACTATTTTGTATTCTCTTTAAGTAAAGGCATAGGTTTAGGCCAAGCCCTTAGTACATTGAGGATCCAAGTTTTGGCTCTATCAGTCTTGGATAGGAAACTAGCCAAGGATCCTCTAATCCAGAGGTTTTAGATAGCTAGAGAGTATTGTACTCCAGTTTTTCATAAGGTTGTGCCCCCCTGGGACCATTCGAAATACTTAGTGGTCCAGGTAGAGTGCCATTGGAACCTCTGCAAGACCCAGGGCCGCTGATAGGGGGGACCACATGTCCTCCTGTAGGGGGCCCGGGCATACAGAGGGGCCCAAACAGCAGGGGGAATTAGTATGGTTTGGTGGAGGGGCAGTTACAGAAGGATGCCTTGTGCGCCCCCCCCCCCTGTGTGCCCCCCTGTCACTGTGAATATAAATATATTTTTTTTTTTTTATGTAAAACACAAATTAAAAAAGGGCTAATTCACACAAGTTCTCTGTTATGTTCGTGTCCACTAGTAATGATTTTATTGTATTTTTTGTGAAAATATGGTATTGATATATTGGGGGGGGGGGGCCCTGCCAGGTAGGCTGTACGGGGCCCCATGATTTCTAACAGTAGCCCTGGCAAGACCTATTCGTTATAGAGTTTAATACTAAAACTGCTTTTTTGGTTGGTTGTAGAAGAGATTTACAGGCTCTGTCTATGAAGCATCCATAACGTATGGTTCTTTTTTTTTTTTTTTAAGGCCTGACCCAATGTACCTACCTAGAGTATTTTCTTACTACCACAGAAGTCTAGAGATGTCTTTTGCAATATGTGAAATTCTACTAAGAATTTCAGAAGATCAAGTCAACTTCTGAATTTTTTTCAGTAGAACTAGAAACAGTCTCCAGGCAGTCAAAGGTTCAGTGGCTAGACTTATTAGAGAAACAACCTATTATTAATAGAATAGATGGCTGTCCGCTCCCATTTTCAGACACATTTCACACATTTCCTGGCAACGTCATGGGCAGAGAGAGCAAAAGCACCAGTGGACCAAATCTGCAGAGCTGCTACGTAGTCTTAGGCAGGACACATTTTATCAGACATTACAGGGTGGAGTTCCTTTTGCAACAGGCCCTAGCTTTTACAAAGTATCGTCCCACCCTAAGATATGGGCTTGTCTATTTGATTATTTTCTCAAGTAGCTGACCTGGAAGATCATTGGGGAAATTCTCAGTTTGTCTTTACCAGTAATGGTATTTCTAGGAATCTTCCAGGACAGCATTCCTAGTTCTCACACTTCTCACAATTTGTATATGGGGTTTAGGTGGAACTTATTTAATTTCGCCCTTGTGCAATGGTGGAGGTATTCTGCTTTTAAGCTCAACTGAAAGACAAAAGGTTGAAGGGGGTTTTTGAAATCTGTTGGCTTGTCTTTCCTGTAGAGGGAAGAACTTATCACCTTTCATGTGGCTGTCCTGGAAGATTCCTAGAAATACTGTTATCATTAAGACTAATGGGGATTTATGTTTTTGATGTTGTAGCCTCCACACCTAGGAAAATCTATGACACTCGAGAAGTTGCTGGCTCCCAAGACACAGTGATCGATTTTGATGAAGACAAATACAGGAGGAGACCGACACTGAGCTGGTTGGCAAGAATACTGCGGTTAGTTTAGTATTTTATAAGGCTAATTTTATATTGTACTACTAACTGCTAAATGTAAATGAATGTTTTTTCCTATGAGAGTAATGTGCTGTTTAGGTAGTACTGCCGTGATCTTGGAGAGAGGGACATTCTTTCACAAACAGATCGTGCCATCTGTGGGTTTTAGCTACTTTTCATTTAAACTATGATATTAAAGCCAAACTCTTGGCAAATATGAAAATGCTGTGTACAAATTGTGGCATTAAACATTCTGATGAGAAAAGAAAGCTGAGCCAGGGAGACCTCATCTTTGTTGTCCAGTCAGTAAGCTGGGGCCATGTTTGGTTTTTATAGCAGTGGTGCAGTAGACCTGCTTTGCTTTCATGTCAGTGGTGAGCCTGGTGGAAGAGAATTACAAATCCTTTGTCAGGCCCCTGTTATGCGTTTCACATGTGTATTTAACATTAGCCTGGATTCTGGCTTTGAGGGCCCAATTGGATACAAAGCACATCACTGCACACTACATGTGTTTGTGCAGTGTAGTGAAATTTTTCCTGAATATCACCCTAAGGCACGTGCATTGTGGTGCATTGCCTGGGACCTAAAGCAGTAACCGCTGCTTAGAGAGCATAGATGAAAAGCAGAGAATTTGGACTGAGACCTTTTTACAACAACAAACCACCCACTCTGTTATTTAGTAGTGTAAGACTGCCACGTATAAAATATGTAGTTCTGTAAAAACCTATGCAGTAGGACTAAAAATTTAAAATGTAGTCTTTCATAAATTTAACAGTTGCAGATATATAGCTAGATTCATAAAGAGTTAGGCCGGCGTATCAGTAGATACGCCGACCTAACTCAGAATCTGCGGCGTCCTAAGTTTAAGTGTATTCTCAAACAGAGATACACTTAAACCTATCTAAGATACGACGGCTTGCGCCGTCGTATCTTAGGGTGCAATATTTAGGTGGCGTTTCCATTGCGTTCGGTCTAGAATATGTAAATGACTAGATACGCCTATTCACGAACGTACGTGCGCCCGTCGCAGTAAAGATACGCCGTTTACGTAAGGCATTTTCAGGCGTAGAGTTATTCCATCAAATAGCTGGACTAGTAATGTTAAGTATGGCCGTCGTTCCCGCGTGGAAATTTGAAAATTTTACGTCGTTTGCGTAAGTCGTCCGTGAATAGGGCTGGACGTAATTTACGTCCACATCGAAACCAATACGTCCTTGCGGCGTACTTTGCCGCAATGCACACTGAGATATGTACACGGACGGCGCATGTGCCGTTCGTAAAAACCGTCAATCACGTCGGGTCACAGTTAATCTACATAAAACACGCCCCCCACATCCTCATTTTAATTTGGCGCGCTTACGCCGGCCTATTCACGCTACGCCGCCGTAACTTAGCAGGCAAGTACTTTGTGAATACAGTACTTGCCTAGCTAACTTACGGCGGCATAGTGTAAATACGATACGCCGCCGCAAAGATGCGGCGGTATACTTGAATCTAGCTAATGGTGCTTTAAAGCAGAAACTTCACCCCTAAAAGGATGTTCCGCTTTTGTGCCTCGTTTTCCGCCCCTCCCCTCCAACTTTTGAAGAGGCCTCTTGCCTCTTGGCCATGTCACGGGTGCCAGGAGGCTGTGGGACCATTCACAGTGCGGCTCACGCATGTGCAGTGGGGAGTCAGATGTGAAGCTGCAAGGAGTCACAGCCTGCTTCCCACAGTTAACATTGTGGTCCTGGGGATCCGGCGACCAGCGAATAAGACCAGCCTGGAGGAGGACCGCGCTGGATCCCTGGACAGGTAAGTGTCCTTTTATTAAAAGTCAGGAGCTACACTATTTGCAGATGCTGACTTGATGCTTTGTCATGCTAAAGAACCTCTTTAAGATTAGGTGTCCTGAAATGGTGACTTTTTATGACTTTTAGATGGGCAAAATCTTTGTAGACCTTGCACTCAATTCACAAAGCTAACAAGCCAGGAATTTTTTGCTCCAAATTCTAATGAGATTTAAAAATGATAGTCATGTGGCTAGATTTGTATCCTTGTGTTAGGTTTTTTTAATTTAACCTCTTATTTTTCCTCAATTCTTCTTCTTCTTTTTTTTTTTTCTTCTGTAATAACAAAGCAGAACTAAAAGTACAAAATAAAATTGGGAGCAGACAGAAGCTTTATTGCAGAAGAAACCTACTATATCTTTTCTGCAATAAAACAAACTTGCCTGCCAGTTCACAATGTTCTCTGCATGCACAGCTCTACATACATTCTCAATACAGAGCCAGGACAAATGAACTCCTGCATATGCACAGGAATTATGTCTTCCCATACTACCCAGTCAAAACAGCTGAAAACCCGGCACCCTGAAGATCGTTGGTGGGGAGGCGAGTATCTGCAGAGTTCGCTTTAAAGTATAACTAAAGGCAAGATGTTTTGGTTAGAGTGGAGAGGGATTAGAACTTCTGTCTGTGACCTTGAGACTCACCCTCTTCCCAGAAAAGTAATGGAGAGAAATCTTCCAATGGGATTTCCTCTCACTTCCTATTGGCTATGGGACAGGAAGTGAAGGGAAATCTCTGCAATGGAACACAGATAGTGAAAAAAAATCTGGCAGGGGTTGTAACCCCTCTTTTTTTTGCTCTATCCAAAAGTTTTGCCTATAGTCCTACTTTTAAAGGGATTGTAAAGATACATGTTTTTTCACCTTAATGCATTCTATCTATACATTAGGTGAAAAAACATCCGAGCATTAGCGCCCCCCCCAAGCCCCCATTTACTTACCTGACCCCTTTGAAAGGCTTCTCTGCTCATTCATTGGTTGATTGAAAGCAGCGCAGCCATTGGCTCCCGCTGCTGTCAATCATATCCAATGACGCGGCGCGTCGGGGGGCGGGGCCGAGTGATACAGTGAGCGGCTATAGCTGCTGGCTGTATCACGGGAGCATGCCCGCAAGAACTTACCACCATGCGAGAGGGCTTGCATGAAGGTGGAAAGTTCTTGCGGGGGTAGCTGAGACAGCCGTCGAGGGACCCCAGAAGACCAGGATTGGGGCCACTCTGTGCAAAATGAGCTGCACAGTGAAGGTTAGTATAACATGTTTGTTATTAAAAAAAAAAATATTCTCTTTAGTGTTCCTTTTAAGGTATACCCAAATCATATATTTCGCTATTTTCTTCTAGGCGCTACCTGTTACATTTTATTTATATTGAACTATGTACTCTTTACGTAGATACTGCTCTCCACTGACTCTGTGACCTGTTTAACTTATAGCTATTATTTCCTTTACAGAAATCGTGCTGGTTCCAAGTCCCAGCCAGCTTCCACCAAACAGCGTTTTTTCATTGTCCTAATAATTGGTGTATTAGGCTTCCTTACCCTAATTTTACTTATGTCCAAATGGGGTAGAGCATCGGCTGAAAATGACCCGAATCTTGACCCACTATTGAATCCTCACATCCGGGTTGGACAAGAGTAGATGATACTTCACCATTCCAGAGAAAGACAGCCTTGGACTATGTCCCCATTTGAAATTCCCAGTAGTATACAAGGCCTATGGTGTACCAATCGGAGAACTTTTAACAAATCATCTGTTTTGGGAAGTACAACTTAAGTTTGTAACAGGAGAGGGCCTTGACTTACTCAACATCATTTACTTCAAGTCCCTTCAGCCTTTGCACTGAAAGAAAGGGGACAAAAAAAAGAATTAAAAAAAAAAACGGAAGTGTTGGTCCAGTTGTGATGGCCAAGGTGTGTATTATTTAGACCAGAAGGGACAATGACCATACTTTATATAACTACTGCTTCAGGGAATGCGCGGTTCCCTGTAACTGTTTTGTGCCTTTTTAGAAAGGGCACGAGAACAACAGTTGGCTGAATCAACAACCAGAAAGGGCTCCAGAGCCTGAAAACAACTAAAGATCTTGTGGAAAAACTTCACCCTTCTTTTCGGTCTAATTTTACAATAACGGTTTTCTGTGTCTATTAAGAGATAAAAAGCAGAAGTCAAGAGAATTTGTAACCCATAGGAACTGGAAGTCAGACCCATAAATGTTTTGTATACAGCTATTTTTAATGACCATCCTGTAATGCATTCCTTTTTTCCCTGTATCTGATTTTTGCTGTTTTTCATTGGCCAACAGTGTGAAAACAGTGATGGAATAAGTAATGCAGGGTTCATTAGATAAGGGCATAGTGACCGACAGTCACTACTTTTCTGAATTTCAGTTAAATAATACAAGTTTCTTTCTGATATTTCCATTCTGACAGGACACATTGCTAACAAATAAACACTAAAATATTTTATGGCATCGGTAATTCTTAAACACAAATCAAAATATACTGTTGACACTGTCCTAAATTTGTTTCTGCTTTTGTGTATGTTTGTGATAAAAATCAGGTATTCTCTTTCAAATAAACAAGGATACAGAGTGTGTTGGACAATGGCATTTTGCTCTTCATACATCATTCCTGTTTAAGGGTCGACTCACACAAAACTGATATTTCAGGTTTTGGTAGATTCTAGAGCAGGGGCCTCAAACTGGCGGCCCTCTAGCTGTTGCGAAACTTCAAGTCCCTTCATGCCTTTTGCCTGCTGGAGTCATGCTTGTAACTGTCAGCCTTGCAATGCCTCATGGGACTTGTAGTTTTGCAACAGCTGGAGGGCGGCCAGTTTGAGGCCCCTGTTCTAGAGAGTTAAAGAGGTAATAAACACAAAAACAAAAATGTAATATATAGCCGGTTACTAGTCCTTATATGGATAGCTGCATCATTTTATTTTTTTTCAGGCTTTTTTTTATTTTGACCTGGTATTCCAATGAATAACACGCTTCCTGTCCTAAAGTGGCTACACTCACTCAGTCCTCTATATCTATGGAGGGATGTTTGTCAGATTAGGCTGATCATCTGATTTGGACTAGAAACATTTGATCCTCTTTTCATCTCCATTAGGTGGAGGGATGTGTTTATGCTCCCCTCGCCAGAACATCCGGGCTATTTTGTCACAAATCGCTTTGGCACCACCGACCGGTGGTATATGCGCGCTTCACAAACAAATAGTAATAATAAATAAAAAATAAATAAATTAGCAAACACAGCTTGGAAGAAAGGTAACATTGTTTGTGATTATAGTTCAGCTCACGGTAAATTATAAAGATATTACATTTCTGGCAAGATCAATAGGTCATTTCTTTATTAGCTGAAAATGTTCATCGCCTGGAAGAAATTTTAAAATGAATGCAGCCACCACATCTACAGACTGGTAAAATGCAGTATATAAAATTGTTGTTCTTGGGTGTAGATATGCATTAATCCACATGCCAATACCTCTCGAGAACATTATTGGTGAAATTTCCATGTTTTAGTACTTGGGGCACCCCACTTAGTGTGGTCATTAGGAGAAGCTTCTGCTTTCTCTGTTGATCCTTTTTTTTAATTTATTTTTTTAAGGGCCCTTTCACACGGACGTGTCCGTGTACGGGCTCTGCTTAGCTCAGCAGAAATCACACTGTCAATCCCTGCTGAACAGACAGATGACAGGTTTGTCTCTCACTAACTGTACAGGGACTGACCTGTCAGTGCCGCTCTCCCCTATGGGGGATCGAATGAAGATGGACCGAAGAGTCCGTTCTCATCCGATCCGCCAGACGGATGGAAAACAGGGTTTCCATCCGTCACACTTTAGCGGATCGGATGTCAGCGGACATGTCACCGCCTGTATGGAGCGCCCATTCAGGTCCGCCTAAAAAACTGACAGGTGGAGCTGAAAGGTCTGCCCGTGTGAAAGGGGCCTTAATCAGAAAAGTTTTATTTAGAAATAAAACCAGAAACAAAAAAACACACACCTATAAAGTTTCCAAGAGTGTTTCACAAATACCATGGGTTGAATTTATTATTAACCTAAAGTTATGAAGGCAACAAATGAAGCTGGCAGAATATGAGAGGACAGAGTGGGGTTATGGAAAGAAGGTCTTGCTGCTGAAGCATTCAAGGTACTGTATATAATGTATATAAGTCAGGGTCTAACTTGACCACCAGATTTAACCCATAATCAAATTATTGTCATGTTTGGGATTCAGAAAATCTGAAAGGTCAAGGTATTGTCTTAAAAGGAACTCGGATTCTAAACAACAAGGCCAAAGAAAACTGGAAGAAAAAATATACCAATTGATTGCCTTTTAGGTAAAGTGATGGTTTACTGCCCAAGGTTTTATAATTCAGCATAACATTTGATTTCCCTGGGCAGGGTAGACAGAGGAGATAAAAAATAAATAAAAATTAATGCAGATTTATGTGTAAGTCAAAGGAAATAAAACTATCCATTGCAACTAACAACTTGATTTCAACTGTTCTATATTTGGTGAAGAGTGCTTCCAAAGTCTAAGGAGATATTTTTTTTGATTTATGTGTGTAAAAGTGGTCAAAAATATTTATAAATCTGCCATTTTACTGTCACATGTATTGCTTTTAGTAACCAAACAAAAGCTGGCATTAGTCTACAGCAGGGGTCTCCAAACCTTTCGAACAAAGGGCCACTTTATTGTCCTTCAGACTTTAGGAGGGCCAGATTGTGGCCAGCAGGGGCAGAAAATGTCATGGGCTCAACATCAGTGAAAATAAATATGGCCTCAGGGTTGGTAGCCAATATGAGGAGGTGTATTCCCTCTATTAGTAAGAGGTATAGTATCCCATCATTGGGATCGTTGGAAGATATAGTGCCCCATTGTTGATGTCAGTGGGACAAATGGTGCCTCATATCAGTGGGAGGAATTGTGCCCCAAGGGCCAGATACAGACTAGCAAAGGGCCACATCTGGCCCTCGGGCCGCAGTTTGGAGACCCCTGGTCTACAGCATCCAGAAAGTATTCACAGCGCTTCACTTTTTCCATATTTTGTTATGTTACAGCCTTATTCCAAAATGGATTCAATTCATTCTTTTCCTCAAAATTCTACAAACGATAACCCGTAATGCTAGCATGAAAGAAGTTTTTGAAATCTTTGCAAACAATAATTTGTTGAAGTACCTTTTGGCACCAACTACAGCCTCAAGTCTTTTTGCGTATGATGCTGCAAGCTTGTCACACCTATTTTTGGGCAGTTTCTTTCATTCTTATTTGCAGCACCTCTCAAGCTCGACCAGGTTGGATGCACAGCCATTTTCAGATTTCTCCAGAGATGTTCAAATCGGGATCAAGTCTGGGCTCTGGCTCGGCCACTGAAGACATTAACTGAGTTTTCCAGTAGCCACTCCTTTGTTATCTTGGCTGTGTGCTTAGGACTGTTGGAATATAAACATTTGACCCAATCTGAGGTCCATAGCACTCTGGAGCAGGTTTTCATCAAGGATGTCTCTGTACATTGCTGCATTTATCTTTCCTTCAATCTTGACTAGTCTCCCAGTTCCTGCCGCTGAAAAACGGTCAGCTCGCACTAGGAAGAGTCCTGGTGGTTCCAAACTTCTTCCATTTACTGATGATGGAGGCCACTTTGTTTATTGGGACCAAAGTGCTGCAGACTTTGTTCTGCCCCCTACCCCAGATCTATACTTCTATACAATCCTGTCTCAGAGGTCTACAGACAATTCCTTGGACTTCATGGCTTGGTTTGTGCTCTGAAATGCACTGTTAACTGTGGGAGCTTATATAGACAGGTGTGTGCCTTTCCAAATCGTGTCCAATCAACTGAATTTACCACATGTGGACTTCAATCAAGTTGTAGAAACATCTGAGGCTGGGTTCACACTATACTACAAGACAGCAGTACAACTTTCATCCTACTTTGCTCTGCGACATTGGTCCTACATCCATCCGACTTTCATGAACCGGATACTACTTTGATCTGACTTTGTGATAGTCTGACTTGTTCTTTGACCAATCAAAACAATCCCAGAGTGAGATAAATTCCTTTTACTGCTGCTGTAATCAAAATGTTGGATGTCAAAAGTCGGATGGTAAGGACAAGGATCCTACTTTGGTCTGACTTCAATGATATTCAATGGGCTGAAGTAGGATCAATGTCGGACCAAAGTAGTACAGGGAGCATTTTCAAAGTCAGACCGACTTGTGTCGGACCAGTTAAGACGGCTCTCATAGGGAAACATTGATTTTCACACGTCATGCGACATTAGCTCCTAATGTCGGAGTGTTTGCCGGACTAGTGTGAACCCGGCCTCAAGGATGATCAGTGGAAATAGGATGCAGCTGAGCTCAATTTTGCATGTCATAGCAAAGGCTGTGAATACTTATGTACAGTACATGTGATTTTTTTTTAATACAAAGATTTAAAACAGACTTCTTTCACGTTGTCATTATGGGGTATTGTAAAATTTTGAGGAACATATTGAATTTAATCCATTTTGGAATAAGGCTGCAACATAACAAAATGTGGAAAAATGAAGCGCTGTGAATACCTTCTGGATGCACTGTACATAAGCCTAATGTAACATAACTAAAAATTATTATAGGGAGATTAACTGCTTGCCGCCCCGTCGCACGCAGATATACGTCTGCAGCATAGCACGTGCAGGCAAAAGGACGTACCTGTATGTCCCCTTTAAGAAGTGGTACCTGTATGTCCCCTTTAAGAAGCACGCCGCGATCTCCGTGAGCGTGCCCGCGGACTCGATCGTCACGGGCATGCCCGCGATCGTCTCGCGGAGCGATAGAACAGGGAGATGTTAGTGTAAACACAACATCTCCCCGTTCTGCCTAGTGACATTGTCACTGATCGTGTTCCCTGTCATCGGGAACACGATCAGTGACGTGTCACAGCAAGCCACACCCCCCTACAGTAAGAATCACTCGTTAGGGAACACTTAACCCCTACAGTGCCACCTAGTGGTTAACCCCTTCACTGCCAATGTCATTTTGACAGTAACAAGTGCATTTTATAGCACTGATCGCTGTAAAAATGACAATGGCCCCAAAAATGTGTCCGATGTGTCCGCCATACTGTCGCAGTCACGATAAAAAAAATCGCAGATCACCGCCATTACTAGTAAAAAAAAAAAGAAAAAAAAATTATTAATAAAAAATGCTATAAAACTATCCCCTATTTTCTATAACTTTTGCGCAAACCAATCAATAAACGCTTCCAAAAATATGTAGAAGAATACATATCGGCCTAAACTGAGGGAAAAAAAATTTTTTTTTATATCTTTTTTTGGGGATATTTATTATCGCAAAAAGTTCAAAATATTGTTTTTTTTTCAAAATTATCGCTCTATTTTTGTTTATAGCACAAAAAATAATAACCGCAGAGGTGATCAAATACCACCAAAAGAAAGCTCTATTTGTGGGGAAAAAAGGACTTCAATTTTGTTTGGGAGCCACGTTGCACGACCGCGCAATTGTCAGTTAAAACGCCCCAGAAGCTGCAACACCTAAGCATGAGGCACCACTAACCAAACACTGCCATGAACACCAAGGAACTCTCCAAACAAGTAAGGGACAATGTTTTTGAGAAGTACAAGTCAGGGTTAGGTTATAAAAAAATATCCAAATCTTTGATGATCCCTGGGAGCACCATTAAATCTACCATAACCAAATGGAAAGAACATGGCCCAACAGCAAACCTGCCAAGATACGGCCGCACACCAAAATTCACAGACTGGGCAAGGAGGGCATTATTCAGAGAGGCAGCACAGAGACCTAAGCTAACCCTGGAGGAGCTGCAGAGTTCCACAGCAGAGACTGGAGTATCTGTACATCGGACGACAGTAAGCTGTACGCTCCATAGAGTTGGGCTCTATGGCAGAGTGGCCAGAAGAAAGCCATTACTTTCAGCTAAAAACAAAATGGCACGTTTTGAGTTTGCGAAAAGGCATGTGGGAGACTCCCAAAATGTATGGAGGAAGGTGCTCTGGTCTGATGAGACTAAATTTTTACTTTTTGGCCATCAAAGAAAACGCTATGTCTGGCGCAACATCACCCTGGTGAGAGTTGAGGGAAAGATGGATGGTGCTAAATGCAGGGATATTCTTGAGCAAAACCTGTACCAATCTGTGTGTGATTTGAGGCTAAGACGGAGGTTCACCTTTCAGCATGACAATGACCCCAACCACACTGCTAAAGCAACACTTGAGTGGTTTAAGGGGAAAAATGTTGGAATGACCTAGTCAAAGCCCAGACCTCAATCCAATAGAAAATCTGTGGTTAGACTTAAAGATTGCTGTTCACAAGCGCAAACTATCCAACTTGAAGGAGCTGGAGCAGTTTTGCAAGAAGGACTGGGCAAAAATCCCAGTGGTAACATGTGGCAAGCTCATAGAGACTTATCCAAAGCGACTTGGAGCTGTGATGGCTGTAAAAGATGGCTCTACAACGTATTGACTTTAGGGGGGTGAATAGTTATGCACATTGACTTGTTCTGTTATTTTGTCCTATTTGTTGTTTGCTTCACAATAAAAAAAGAAACCTTCAAAGTTGTGGGGATGTTCTGTAAATTAAATGATGCAAATCCTCAAACAATCCATGTTAATTCCAGGTTGTGAGGCAACAACACACAAAACATTGCAAGGGGGGTGAATACTTTTGCAAGGCAGTGTAGGTGCTAGAGGTTAGGGTTTTTGTAAGTATAGGTAAATTTAGGCAGGCCTAGCTGGAAGCTAGCCTGTTTGTTTTGCATTGTGTGGGCTGGAAGTGGCTCAGAGCAGCAGCTGGTGATTTACAGGCAGCATTACTAAGACCTCCCTCTTCCTTCTAGAGCCTTCTAGAAGGTACTAGAAAGATAGCAGGAGAGGAGAGGTGGAGCTGCCTGTGGTGTGTTTAGGAGCCCTGACCAATCCCCAAACAGGCCTCCTTAAATATCTACAGTCAGCCCAGCTGGCGAGTGGTCGGGTGGAAGAACCGAGGATGGAGTACTAGGCTGTCGGGGCCTTTGAGGGAGCTCCCCAATCTGGGGGGTGACCTTGGGCCTGAGACTCAGGTGCAAGACGGATTCCTTCAAGAGCTCATGAAGGATCTGAACAGGAGGAGTCAACGAGGACAGCAGCTGCTAATACTGCTGGGTGTCTTCAGGAGGGAACCAACGGTTGCAGCCAGGAGGGCTGGTGAGTGGCATGCACAGTCAGATGAACTGGGGAGGCACGCCTGAGAGGACTGGGAGTGTGAAGTCTGGGATACGTGCAGAGCCAGTAGTGTGGACTGTGATTTTGCGGGCAGTGGCATTGGACAGCTGCAGCCAGGAGGGCTGGCAGGGCCTGAAGAGGGCTGACTGGGAGCAGTAGTCCACCATTAGGACAGCTAGCACTAAAGAGACTTTTCATATTTTTGTCTACACTACAGAGACCCAGTGTTACCTACCTGAAAAAGGCTATTGCTAAGGCCTGGCTGAGTCAGTGCCAGGCCTAATCACCATGTGCTAGCTGTTTCTGAAACCACTAAATAGGAAGCAACATTCAGGAGGAATTGAGCGAACCACTAGATAGGAAGTGATGTGCAGGTGGAGGTGAGTGGAGCGACCCACTAGATAGGAAGCAGGATGTGCAGGAGGAGGAATGGAGTGAATCTTCTGGGCTGTACATAGTTTTGTCCTAACCAAATTTGTATGATCTTTACTGGGCATCCCATATATTTTTTTACCCATCCAAGTTTGTCCCTTCAATAAAAACAAGCTCATGGACTGTTCATTGTCTCAAAAGGGACTGGGAAGTGAATGCCGGGGCGTGCAGGGTGACAGGTGGGCCACATCACTTTGCAGCCCCTACAGGGGGTACTTCTATATTAACATTTCACAATTTTTGGGGTAAATGGGTAGGGGGGGCGGGATCTGGGGGCCCCCTTGTTAATCGGGGCTTCCAGATTTTGATAAGCCCCCCAACTGTAGACCCCTGACAACCGCCGGCCAGGGTTGTCGGGAAGAGGCCCTTGTCCTCATCTTTTTTTTTTTACATTTTGGTGTGGGGGAGGGGGGGGGGACAAAGGGCCTGGTATGGACCTGGGGGGACCCAACGCCATTTTTTTTTACATTTTGGCGTGGGGGGTTCCCTCCAAATACATACTAGACCCAAAGGGCCGGGTATGGACCGGGGGGGGGGACCCCACGCCTTTTTTTTGCCACCAACTTTTTGTTTTTTACATTCAGTTTTCAGCGGGGAACCTCGCTAACAGCTGATAACTCATCTGTTGGTATGGATGCGGTGGCCGGCTTCCCAGCCCCCTCTTTAGCAACCAGCTATATACAGTGTGTTTACAGTGCATTTAAAGAAAACACATAAAATCACAGGTTTAAAAACACACTGCAAAACGTGCCTGAAAACGCATCCAGCGCAGCCGCATAGATGTGAACCTAGACTTACACATGTGTAGGCTCGTCAGGTGAAGTTTTTTTGCCAAGACGTTCCTATTATGAATGCGATTTTGGTGTGTTCAGATCTCTGCCGTAAACGCCATTAAAAACCTGCGCGCACATGGACACATAACATAGAGGGGCATTTAGGGGCAGGAAAAAAACAATCTGACGTCCTGTAAAATGGGTGTTTTACAGCTGCAGTGTGCATGAGGCCTTAGAGATGGGTATATTTGCCAGCATTTTGAAGCTAAGTTAATTGCATTCTTGTGATTAAATCAAAATGTAATATTTATTTGTTACGGTTTAATAAACTTGGAAAATGGCTGTGGACTTTTTTATTGATGTCACTTCTGACCTAAAAGTAAATAGTTTCCAAATTACTACTTGTGTGTGAGTGGAAAATGAACAGTTATGCATAGGACTGCTATTAGGCTTAAAGCAATGTGACCTAGTTAGCATGATTTAAAAATCAATAGACGCAGCCAACTACCTCTGACATAACTAATGGAATAATTATTCAGGGAAAAGTAGCCTAATGACCTTTTACTTAAAGGGCAGTAATACTTTAAGCCTATTTTTTTGTTTTTTCCCCCCATCTTTTTAGGCCTGCCCATACACACCCCTGTGCGTTTCTGTGCATTTTCACCCTCAGGAATGTACATTCAAACTACAGCCATGTGTTTGCTAGAACGCTGGTTACAAAATATATTGTACTGCTGCTTGTGCAGTCAGGCCCAATGAATTGTGTGGTCCAGGGATAATCGTGTATTGGAAGCATGATCTATGCTATTCACAATAGTACTGAACAGCCCTGAGGCTGCTTTCACACCTGGGCGTTGCATTTTTTCCAGGACATTTTGTTGTGCGTTTTGTCTTTGCACAATGATTTTCAGTTTTGGAGCTTTGGCATTTTTGTATTAGCCAATAGAGAAAACTATCAATTATTTCTATGTGTTTCTGTCTTCAGCTGCTTTTAAAAAAAAGAAACCAATCTGCCTGAATCAAGCTACAGAAGTAGTTTCAACACTTTTTTGGCTTCAGGCACTTTGTTGTAGAGATGTGAACCACCACTATGGAGAATAATTTTTTTTTTTTCTGAAGCTTCAAGTTACAAAACACTCAGGTGTGAATGGGGCCTGAAGGTTAAAAAAATAAATTAATAAAAGGACATTTAACCTTCCTAGCGGTATTCTCGAGTGTCTCTCAGGGTTAATTTTCAGTACCAAGAGCGCTAACCCTGAGCCACACTCGGGATTACACTGAAGTATCCTGGTACAGGTTACTTACCTTGTCTCCAGGATCCTGCAATGTCCTCCCGCTGTGTCCTCCGCCCGATTCATCACTGTTCCTGCGAGCGTCGCAGCGCATGGGGGCTGAAAATTCAAAATAAGTACACACAACACATACAGTACACTGTAATCTGTAAGATTACATTACTGTATCAAATCATTTATTCTTCCTTTTGTCCCTAGTGCTTTGTCCAGTGCCCTGCATGCACGTTTATATTATATACTGTTAGGTAGATTCACAAAGAGTTAGGCCGGCTTATCAGTAGATAAGCCGCCCTAACTCTGAATCTACGCCGGCGTTTGTTTAAGTGTATTCTCTAACAGAGATACACTTAAACATATCTAAAATAGGACGGTTTGCGCCGTCCTATCTTAGATTGCAATGTTACGTCGTTTACATCGGCGTCAAAATCAATAGGCCCGTACGGCCTACTTAGCCGCAATGCGCACTGGGAAATGTAGTCGCCCGGGGCATGCGCAATGTCAAAAAACATGAGGTCAAGCCTCATTTCCATACAACACGCCCCCCTCCAAGAAATTTGAATTAGGCGCCCTTACGCCCGCGCGTTTTAGGCTACGCCGCCGTAGATTAGCAGGTAAGTAGATTGTGAATCACTACTAGCCTAGCTAATTTACGGCGGTGTAGCCTAAACAGGCTAGGCTAGGCCGCCCTAAATTTAGGCAAATGTTTGTGAATCTACCTATGTATACTGTTCTTTCTGCCTGGAAACTTGATAACGTCCATGGCATCCAAAAAGCATCCCTCTACATCAAAAGTGGTTTTAGACCAGCTACAAAACAGCAATAGTGAATTAGAATCACTTGCAGAATTGAGTGATAGTAATTTGTAGGGAAATTCATCATCAGACACTGAAAGTGACGACAGAGACATTTCTGCAATTGAGCAAATTTTAGTGTTTTTGATTTGGTTACATTATTCAATAAAATTTATTTTCTTATATTATTATTAATATTTATTATATTATAATTTATGATTTCGTGTTTCAAACTTTATCATACCTGGGATGTCTACTAGACTCTTGTTTGGACAGATTTAAGCGAATTTTTCCTACGAATTACAGGCCTACATTATAAAAACGCCAAATTTCTATGCAAAACAATGTACCGCTTTGAGATTCAAAAATCAGACATAATCAGACCGCCAGGGAGGTCAAAGTGGTTCTAAAGGCAGAAGTTTTTTTTATCTTTATGCATTCTATGCATTAAGATAAAAAAAAAACTTCTGTGTGCAGCAGCCCCCTTTCAGCCCCCCTAATACTTACCTGAGCCCCATCTTGATCCAACGATGTTGCATGAGAGCCTCAGCTGTCCGGGACTCTCCCTCCTGTTTGGCTGAGACACAGCAGTCAATGAAAGTCAGTGAGCCAATGAGGAGAGAGAGGGGATGAGGCCGTGCTGCGGCCCCTGTGTCTGAATGGACAAACAGAGCATCGACTCAGGTGACCCCATAGCAAGTTGTTTGCTGTGGAGAGCCTCGGCAGGAGGGAGGGGCCAGGAGCGCAAGCGAGGAGCTTGAGAAGAGGAGGATCTTGGCTTCCCTGTGCAAAACCACTGCATAGAGCAGGTAAGTATAACATGTTTGTTATTAAACAACATTTTAGCATTAAATTAAGCATAGTAGCGCGAGCTACAGTATGCCTGTATTTTTTTTTTTTTGCCCCATACTCACTGTGCAATCCTATAGTGAAGATTCCGACTCCCCGCGGGGAATGGGCGTTCCTATTCAGAGGGAAGATGATTGACGGCCGGCTCTGGCGCGTCACGCTTCTCCGGAAATAGCCGAAATAGGACTTGGCTCTTCACGGCGCCTGCGCATAGTCTGTGTGCAGGCGCCGTATAGCACCGTGAAGAGCCGAGACCTACTCTGGCTATCTTCGGGGAGTGTGACGTGCCATAGCCGGCCGTCAATCATCTTCCCTCTAGATAGGAACGCCCATTCCCCGCGGGGAGTCGGAATCTTCACTATAGGATTGCACAGTGAGTACGGGGCAAAAAAAATAAATACAGGCATACTGTAGCTCGCGCTACTATGCTTAATTGAATGCTAAAATGTTGTTATTGTGGGTGAACCACCGCTTTAATTAGCTATCTGTTCAGGTTGCCCGGGCCCGGTACAACAGGGCCAGTTCTATCCCTGCTTACCTGTAGGTACAGTAAATATCTCCAAAACTTGCACTGTTTAAGAGATATTCACACTGCATGCAGCCAGTGACATCACCGGGGAATGCGCTCTAAAGGGACTACAGAGCTCTGTGCCGTGGCTGCGACTCCTGCATGCATGAAAGTGACTTTCCCTCGGCTCTGCCAATTAGACAGCCGGAGCACTCAAACCCAGAAGGAAGACCAGGTGAAGATGGAAGCCCTGTCAGCATGCCGCTGGAGGGCTTTGTTCTAAGGTAAGTATTTTTTATAATGTGCTAGTATGTAATGCATACTAGCACATTATGCCACTGTCTTGCAGAGTTTTAAAAAAGAAGAAAAATAAAGTGTGATTTACTACCGATTTAAGTGTATTGCGAGTGCAATGCATGTGGTTGCAGAGCGGCGGTTCAAACTTTTTGGGGTTAAAACAGGTAGTGAGGAGGCGACATATCACCATATAACCGTGGATCACTTGGCGTCGAAAATGGCTGCTGCAGGTGAAAACAAGCCCTAACATAACAAAATCTAAATCTACGTCTCTTTGCTGTACCGCTCTCTAGAACCATCCAGTGTTTGTTAATTCTTACAACACATTAAAAATATTATTCTTTTTATTGGACATTGAGCTAAACACTAACAACTTGCCTACTGCCTAACTGTAAATATACGTCATTACCTTGACGTTAAATACCGGGGTTATGGCAGCAGCCGCGTTTCAAGGGTGAACCCTCTTCATCAGAGCCAGGGTAGTGAATCATTCGGTGCGACCATCTCATTATTTTATATTTTTTATACTGAGGAATAGGATACCCATTGTCCTGAGAGGGCAGCAAGACTATCAGCTTTTTTTTTAGCTTTTAGACTTTTTGACCCCAGATCTCTCAATAAAGAGGACCTGTCATGCTTATTTCTATTACAAGGGATGTTTACATTCCTTGCAATAGGATTAAAAAAAATCATACAAAAAATAAAGTACAGTGTAAAAATAAAAAAGTAAAATAAATAAAATAAAAAATTAGAGCTCACATGCAGAAGTGACTGCATATATAAGTCGTGCCCACATATGTTAACAATGTTCAAACCACACATGTAAGGTATCGCCACGATCGAGTGAGAGCAATAATTCTAGCACAAGACCTCCTCTGTAGCTCTAAACAGGTGAACTGTAAAAAATAAATAAAGCGTCACCTATGGAAAAAACATGTTTTTAATTCCCTTATTTTTTATAGAAAGTGCATTTTACAGCCAAAGTAAATAACAGAGATATATAATAAAATCAGATTGCAGAAAGGGTCACACAATGTGATCAACATATCAACTGCCCCGGCAATACACAGTATGGGCGGCCCGAAGGAATAGCACAGTGAAGAAAATGTTGTCAGCGCATAGAGCTGGGAAGGCATCCAACCCACTACATGAGAGACCCAAAACATATATTCATAGAAGCAAAACTATGCAACAAAATAAAACGCTTATGCCGCGTACACACGATCGGAATTTCCGAGAAATGTTCGACGTGAGCTATTGGTTGTAAATTTTGACCGTGTGTAGGCCCCGTCGGACATTTTCTGTCGGAATTTCCAACAGCAAAAATTTGAAAGCTGGTCCTCAAATTTTCCGACGGGAAAAGTTCTTGTCGGAAATTCAGATCGTCTGTATGCAATTCCGAAGCACAAAAATCCTACGCATGCTCGGAATCATTGAACTTAATTTTTCTCGGCTCGTCGTAGTGTTGTATGTCACCGCGTTCTTGACGTTCGGAATTTCCAATAACATTTGTGTGACCGTGTGTATGCAACACAAGTTTGAGCCTAAATTCCATCAGAAAAAAATCCACGGTTTTGTTGTCGGAAATTCCGATCGTGTGTACGTGGCATTACAGTATATGGGAGGCAGGGCATCCCAATCCTATGGAGATTTTTAAATATCGTAGTTTGTCGCCATTCCACAAGCATGCGCAATTTTAACCACTTGCCTACAGAGCACTTTTACCCCCTTCCTGCCCAGGACATTTTTCAGCTTTCAGCGCTGTCACAATTTGAATGACAATTGCGCAGTAATGCTACACTGTAACCACTTGAAATTTTTATAATTTTCTTCAAACAAATATAGATTTCTTTTGGTGGTATTTAATCACTGCTGTAATTTTTATTCCCCCCCCCCCCCCAAAAAAAAAAGTCAGAAAATTTTGAAAATAAATAATTTTTCTCCTTCAATGATGTGCGCTGATGAAGGGGCACTAATGGGCACTAATAGGCTGCCACTCATGGGCACTGATGAGGTGCCACTCATTTTCTGCACTTATGGATATGGATATTTTCTGGACCGATATGTGGCACTGATGAGCACTGATAGGCGGCACTGATGAGTGGCACAGACGTGCACTGATAGCCAACACTGGTGGGCACTGATGGGTGGCACTAATGGGCATTGATGGGTGGCACTGATGACTGCACTGATCGGCAGAACTGACTGGCATCAGTAATGGACACTGATTGCTGGCACTTTTGGCGCTGTATTGTAATTTGAGATTTTCCTAGCTTGTGACGGAAAATATTGATTATATGAAGACAGGAGGCGAGTATCTTATGCATTAATCTTCCTTTATTAATGCTCACAGCAGAATTTATTTTTAAAACTTTCAATGTAAAAACTTTTTCAAAACAACTACCACCCCCAGCAGTCCATATAGTCTCTAACCACGCCCTTACGGAGACCTCTATATAAGGCAGTGCTTCTCAAATAGTGGGGAGCGCCCCCCAGGGGGGGCCCGAAGCTCCATAAAGGGGGGCTCGTTTCGGACCGCGGCGATCGCGCCATTTAGTATCCGCTTCTGTCCCCAGCCTCCTCCGCTAGTTAGAGGAGCGGACGGCGGGAGGCGGGACATTTTTGAACTGGGGGACGGGACCAGAGAGGTAGCAGCCTGTCATGTTGGACGGCAGGTGATTGGCTGCTAGGAGGCGGTCCTAGCAGCCAATCACCAGTTCGCCCAAAAGTCTCCCCGCCCCGCCCAGTGCTGCTGCGGCTTCACTTGACGAATGTCCCGCCTCCTGCTCTCCGCACTGAAAAGTTACAGGTAGGAGTGGAGAGGGAGGAAGGGAGGAAAAATATATGGAAATGTTAAGGACGAGGAGTGGGGGCTGTGCTGTGGGGGGAAAAGGGGGGTTATGTGATGGGGGAAACTGTGTGCAGGATATGTGATGGGGGTCATGTAAAGGGGGAAATACTTTGTGGGGGGGGGGTATGTGATGGGGTCATGTAAAGGGGGCAATACTGTGTGGGGGGATATGTGATGGGGCAATACTGTGTGGGGGGGGATATGTGATGGGGCAATACTGTGTGGGGGGGATATGTGAAGAAGGGCAATACTGTGTGGGGGGATATGTGGATACAGTGTTATGCAGAGGTATACTTATAACAATTCTATAGACAAATGATACTATTTACAGTCGCGCGGGGGGCGCGAAATGTTTTCTTCTTCCTAGGGGGGGCATGACAGAAAATAATTGAGAAGCACTGATATAAGGAGACTGTCTGTGGTGGTTCCTCCTCTTTCTTGATGCGATGATGTCTAGAGGAAGAAATAATAACACCAACGTAGGGTAGAAGTGCAACTTTGGAGTCCAGACCAGCCGGTCGATGTCCAACAACTTCCTGAGGTAAGGATAACCACTGAACCGTGACCCAACGGGGTCCAGGAGCTTGCAATCCCAACAGGGGATTCAAAGTAGCAACTGTATATCAGCCTGTAAAAGGAATTCCCTCATCCTCCCAACCGAAGAATCCGTCGGGAAGACGCATCTCGAGGTTCAGTAACCTGTGAAGGAGAAGAAACAACAATCGTAATAGGGAGGGTAGGGAGGGAAGATACTCGCCTCCTGTCTTCATATAATCAATATTTTCCGTCACAAGCAAGGAAAATCTCAAATTATATATCAGACTGGAGGCTCATATCTTATGCAATTTTAAAGCTATCTGTAACAAGCATGTAAACACACAAACCTAGTGTATAGTAATCTAAGAGATAACTGACAGTGAGATATGATCCTGCGGTCTGAAATAAAATTGGCGGAACGTGCTTTCCGAAGACCAGTCAGCTGCTCTCAAGAGATCGGAGAGTGAGCCTCCTGAAACGAGCACCTTGGTAGCCATGGCACCCCTGGTGGAGTGGGCACCGAACAGGGTGACGTCAATCCCCGCCATTTCCATGGCGGTCCTCACCCAGCGTGCCAGCGAGGCAGACGAGACAGGGAGGTGAGGTTTAACATAGGAGATAAGAAGCTGGGCAGAGCCCGCGGGTCGTAAAACAGAGGTCCGGGCTTCATACGTCTGTAGGCACCGGACTACACAAAGTAGCGGATGATCCGGGAATGAGGGATAAAAGACTGAAGTAATGCCGGTTTTTGTTCGTCGCACAATGGTAAATTCTACCCCTTGTGGCGAGAATTGACGCCTGGAGACATCTAGAGCTTTAACATCGGACACTCTCTTGATGGAGATCAGACAAAGAAGGACCGTTAGTTTTATAGATAACAGTCTCAGAGAGAGATCCGCGTTGTCCCCCCAATCGGCGAACATATCAAGCACCTTAGAAACGTCCCAGGTCGCTTGGTATCTAGGCCTAGGGGGACGTTGAAACTTTGCTCCTCTCAGTAGGTGACACACTAATGGGTGTCTGCCAATAGGCAAGGAATCTACAGGACAATGGTATGCCGAGATCGCTGACCGGTAGATGTTAATAGAGCTATACGACCTACCAGATTCGAACGAATCTGCCAGGTAGTTGACCACTAATGGAATAGGGGCTTGTATGGGATCAACCTGTCGTTGATCACACCAATGGACCCATCGTTTCCAGGCTGATCGATATGCCGATCTAGTCCCGGGGGCCCAGGCCAGGGCGAGGAGATTCTGAGCCGATTCTGAAAGGATTCTATCAGGGGCTGTGATCCTGAGACTAACCATGCAAGGAGAGGAAGGTTGTCCTCTTGAATCAGGGGGTGAAGTTCCCCGTTCGGATCGGTGAGGAAACTGCGGGAGCAGTCTGGGAAAGTCTATAGTCATCCCCAGAAGTAGTGGGAACCAAAGTTGGGTCGGCCACCACGGTGTAATCAGAACTACATTTGCTCCCAGGTTGGATATCCGTAGGAGAAGTCTGGAGATTAACTGGAAAGGGGGGAATGCGTAGTGTGTTCCCTCCGGCCAGGGTTGGCGGAGAGCGTCCACCGCATAAGCCTCCGGGTCTGGCCTCCAGCTGAAGAAGTGGGGCAGTTGATGATTGAGCCTGGAGGCGAAGAGATCGAAAGATAGCGGACCCCAAAGCTTTTGTAAGAGAAGAAACATCGACCGATCCAGTCTCCAGTCGCTGGAGTCGCGAAGGTAGCGAGAGTTCCAATCGGCCACCGAGTTGTAGACTCCCGGAATGTATTCCGCTATGGGGGTAATGCCGTGATTCAGACAAAAATGCCAGAAATCTTTTGCAATATACGCCAATGTTCTGGACTTGGTACCTCCCAGGCGGTTGACGTACTGCACCGCCGCCACATTGTCCATGAGAAAGAGAATACAACATGTGGGAGTATGAGGTAAGAAACTCTTGACAGCGAACAGGGCTGCCAACAGTTCTAGTGCATTGATATGCAGAGAAGTCTCCGCAGGGGACCAGGTTCCCCCTGTGGAGGCTGCGCCGCATCGTGCGCCCCAGCCCAGACGACTGGCGTCCGACTCTATGACGATGTCCGGGCTGGGGTTGAAGATGGTCCTGCCGTTCCACTCGACGGCATGATGAAGCCACCATCGTAGTTCTTCGGTGGTGTCTTGGCAAAGAGGGATCTCGTCCGAGTACCTGAGGCCTTGTCGCAGGTGCATAATTTTGAGCCTCTGCAGGGCTCTGTAGTGCAATGGGGCCGGAAAAATGGCTTGGATAGAGGCCGCAAGCAGGCCCACCAGTCGAGCTAGCGTACGTAGGGAAAGGTATCCTTTGCGTAATGCTGATCGAATCTCTTTGCGGATAAGCGCGAGTTTGGTTTTGGGCAGACTGAGGGTGGATAGGGTAGTGTCCACCGTGAACCCCAAAAATTCCATCTGCCGGGATGGGATTAAAACTGATTTGTCGTGATTGATCACGAAGCCTAGTTTCTGGATAAGGGATAATGTCCAGGACATGTGCAGAAGAGCTTGGTTCTTGGAATAGGCCATGAGGAGAATGTCGTCGAGATAAATAATCAGACGAACTCCCCTGCTCCTTAGAGCTGCCACCACTGGTTTCATCAGTTTGGTGAAACACCATGGGGCTGATGACAGGCCGAATGGAAGGCAAGTAAATTGCCATATCCTGCCCTTCCACGGGAATCTCAGTAGATGTTGGGATTCTGGGTGTATGGGGACTGTAAGGTATGCGTCCTTCAGATCTATTTTCACGAGCCAGTCTCCAGGGTGGAGAAGGTCTCGAAGGAAGTGAATCCCTTCCATCTTGAAATGACGTTATTGGACGTGTTGATTTAGGCCCTTGAGGTTGATCACTGGGCGGTAACCTCCCCCTTTTTTGTGCACTAGAAAAAGATTGCTCAGGAACCCTGGGGAAGAAGGGTCCACTTCTACAATTGCCTGTTTGGTAGCCAGGTCTTGTATCTCCTTGTCTATGAGAAGGCAGTTTCGTTTTGTAAATTGGATAGGGGGAGGAAAGATGTTGAAAGGTGGTGGGGTTAGGATGTCTATTACGAACCCCCCTACTGAGTTTAAAATCCACGCGTCTGCCGTAATCGCAGACCAGGCGTGGGTAAAAAATCTCAGACGGCCCCCTATGGGAATGTGATGGAATGTGGTGTAAGTCATACTCACCAGTTGGAGGTCTGGATCGAGGATAGCCGCGTCCCCCGCGTCCGCGCCAGGGTCTGCCTCGTGGAGGAAAAAAGGGTGCCGGTTGAGCCACCAGGGCGGTGTAGGATGGAGCTTGGTAGTGATACGGGTTAGGGGTTCTACCCTGTGGCCTATAGAAGTTGGCACGGCCGGCAGAACGGCCTCTACTTCTGCCGGCCCTGTTGAAAACCTTATTGTTTCCTGTTTTCCTTAATGAATTCTGAGCCTTGTCCAGGCTGGTGAATAACCCAACGAATTTGTTTATGTCTTTGATGACCATGTCACCAAAGAGCATACCCTCAGCTGATGGACCGGGTTCAGATTCCGCCAGATGTGAAAGCTGGGGATCTAAGCGCATGAGGATTGATCTGCGCCGTTCCACGGAGCATGCCGTGTTGGCAGTGCTGGCCAGGCATAGGGCTCTTTGTGCCCAACCCCTCAGTTGTGGGAGATCAACTGGTTGTCCGGAAGCAACGGCTTGCTCGGACAAATTGAGGATCTTTGTAAGTGGACCCATGAGGTCCAGAATGCGGTCCTGTATTGAGCGGAAGGAACGTTCAATACCTTTTTTCTGGAACTTCCCCGTCTTTAGGAGGTATTTGGTGAGGACCGGGTCCACCTCTGGGGTGGCTACCACCTTCTTGGGTATAGAAGGTCTAGGACATTCCGCCCTCAACTTGTTCCGCGCAGTCCTGTCTAAGGACTTTCTGGCCCATAATTCCACGTATTGTGCCACATGTGGCAGGGGTGTCCATTCCCCCGAACGCGGATGGGTGATTGGGTCCGGGTGGAAAAAGGGTTCCCCAAGGGCGTCCAGTAGGACTTGATCCTGTGTGGCAGGATTGGCGGCCGTGTCAGGCGCCGTGGCCCCAGCATCTTCTATATAAGATTCGGAATCTGAGACGTCCGATCCTTCAGAGGGATCAGCCGAATCTTCCTCCGAGGAGTCATTGAATGAATCCGGTTTAGCCCGTCTAGTGGCTCAATACCCCTTCTGAGTCTCCCTGGGGGTCCAGGGGTCGTGAAGTCTCGGATTGATGCTGGGGTTGGTAGACCGTGGTAGGGGCTACCTGTTGCAGACTGTTTACTTCCCCTGCCGGGGAGTCATGCACCACTAGGGTGTGCTTCCTCTTGTGTGAGGATTTACCCCTCTTAGAGGGTGGTTCATCCTGTTGGGGTGGTAATGCTGGACTATTGGAGGATTGTACCGTCCAAGCAGATGGGGTGGTGGAGGCCAGTGCAGCCTGAATGGATAGTTGAATAATATCCTGTAATTGTGCGGCACTCAGGGTATGAGAGATGCCTGTGGGGTTTGTATCCCCATTGGTATTTGTTGGGTTAATTTCAGACATGGTAAAAAAATTTGCACACCGCTGTCAGGTTAAATGTACAGTGGATGTGTTATTATCTTTTTAAAAGGGGTCTGCACAGTGATGTCAGGTCCACTGATCAGTATTGTAGAGGGTATGTCAATAATCCTGAACTTTTTTAAGAGAACCTGACCTGCACAATGATGGCAGGTAGACAGGAATGTACTGCTGAGGTCCCAGTCTAATGATGGCAGGCTAACTGAATTGTACAGTATCAGAATAGTGCCTCTGGAGCAGCGCTCTGATTGTATGGGTCTAACAGGGAGTTTTAGGGTAGCTGGTGATACCTAATGATCTCCCACCGTGGCTCCGTCCTATCCTCCCTTCCGTAGGCGCCGAATGGCGACGGAGGGGAGAGGAGCCTGAGATCCCCAGCGACCCGGGAACGAAGTCTCGCGAGACTTCGTCCTCTGGGCGCTGATTGGTCGATGGGCGAGGGACGGAAGCTCCGCCCCCCGTACGCGCGCGTAGAGAGGAGGAAGAAGGAAACCTCCTTCAGAATGGCGGCGCTCGGGTAAGAACAGGCAGTGCGGGAGCGCACAATGACAGAAATGAGAGGAGGGGGGAAGCTGTCCCCCCCGATCGTGGGACACAGCGCAAAACCAATAATATAGTGCAAACCAGAATTATATATCAGACAGGAGGCTTCATATCTTGCATTAAACTTTCTTTTTTAATGCTCATAGCAGAAAACCATAAACACTTATTTCTTTAATACAGAGAAAAAATCTTCATAGGACTACAATACCCAGCAGCCCCTGGGGTCCCTCCCCCCTGACACAGTCTCTATATAAAGGGCTGTCTGGGTCTCCTCCGCCTCTTTCTTTCTGCTCATGGCATAAGATAAGTACATCGTTTGTTATATTCTGACATTATCTTTTATTATCATTATCTTTTATATTGTGTAATGGATTAGTATTGCTAGTTGTCTTATGTAAATATATCTGGCTGGACTACCGCGCTGGCGCCGTTAGTCCAGCTCCTTTATCACACAGAATCTCTCACTGTCCTTGTCTCTTTCCCTGTCAGGCGCCATTTCCCTCCCTCACCCTCTCACCGCAATTCGCGGGCTTTGGTTTGTGGAGGGGCGCGGCTGAGAGACGCTGCTCCTCGGCACGCCTCCTTCCATTTGGCGTCCTATCAGAGCGAACGGCCGTAATCTCGCGAGACTACGGCCGTGATCTCGCGAGATTACGGACGTAGGAGCGAGGCGCGATTCCCTGCAACTCCGTCCACCTCAGAGCAACGGTCGGAAGGAGCAGGAGCGCGCTGAGGACTAGCTGCCCAAAATATTTTTTCTCCCTCTACTGCCGCAATACTCGGACCCAAGACCTCTACCACGGTCAGGTACCAGGGCAGATTGGGGGATCCTATCACCCGGACAGGGCAGTACTCAAACCTTACTGCTGCAGTGATCTTACTGCTGCAGTCTGCAGTCCCTAACTTTTACCACACTAACTGTCATTAGAGATTGCTTGTCAGTGATTTATCCCTGACAAATAAATTCCTATTAGTTCATAGATTAATTATACTATATATAATGGCTACAGAGGGTAATGGCTCGGGCAATGAGGTAGTGGAAATGGATGCATCGCATCTACTATCCACGAACCTGATACAGGAATTGATTGCCAAATCCATTCAAGCTGCTTTGTCGGCCAATACAGCTGGATCAACCTCAGTCCCATCCACTTCGGGGTACCCCCCGACTAAAGGCAAAGTGGCCCAAAAGCTCAAGCACTTGTCAGTGCAATTCGACTCCCCGGCAGGGGAAGTTTACAATGTGCCCCAAGCAGGATCCAATCCGACCTGCCACACCCCGCACGTTTCAGACCACATCCGACCCTTGGGCCCCAAGGAGATAAGCAAAGGGCATAGATCCGCCAGGCGGATTAAACCAGACTCATATGATACATCCGATGACGAGTCTGAAGTGTCTGACGAAGCCGAATCCTCTGACTCACTCATAGACGACGAGGAGGAGGCGGGGCTTACGGCGATCCACCATGACGCCAATGCTGAGATGTCACAAAACGCCATTGTAGACTCTCAAGGGCAAGCATTATTCAACCCGGACGAGATTTCTCACCCGCGCTCGGGGGATTGGACTCCACTCCCCCATGTGGCGCAGTATTTGGAACTATGGACCAGACGGTCCTTGGATAGGGTGAACCGCAACAAACTGCGGTCAGAATGCCCCAGACCACATGTGGCAAACAAAGTGGCTATCACCCCCGAGATAGATCCGGTTTTGCTCAAATATTTGACAAGATCCGGAAAATATGCAAAGAAAGGGATTGAAAGGTCCTTTAAAATTATCCAGGACCGTATACTAGATATACTTGGTCCCCTCACTAAAATTCTAAATTTGGGGGAACAGGCGGCCTCATCAGCCCAACCTGTAGACTTATCACAACTCAGGGGCTGGGCCCAGCGCGCTATATGCCTGCTGGGCACCGCTAATACAACTTGCTCGGTGGAGCGCCGCCGCTCCATCCTGATGAAGTTGGACCCGCAGCTCAGCCATCTGGCAGAAAATGAACCGGGACCTTCTGCAGGGGGTCTTCTCTTCGGAGATGACCTCATTAAAAATATAAATAAATTTGTGAGCCTCTTTTCGAGCCTGGACAAGGCACAATCATCATTGAGAAAATCCCAACCCGGCCGGGTTTTTGGGAAGGCCGGTAGAGGCAGAGGGCGATCTACCGGCCGCACTGCTCAGTACAGGCCCTACTCAAGACCGCCCAATCAGCAGTACACTCCTGCTCCACAGCCGTACACCCTGCCGATGGCTCAACCCGCACCCTTTTTCCCCCCACGGGGACGCCCCTGGAGGGGACGCGGAGGACGTGGATTTCCAAGGTCTAGGCCACCGACCGGTGAGTTTAATTCCTTCTTTCATTCCACACACACAGGTGGGGGGCAGACTGATGTATTTTTCCCACGCCTGGTCCAAGATCTCGACGGATACTTGGATCCTCTCAACGGTAACGGGTTATCGGATAGAGTTCTTGGCTCTCCCGACATTAAACGTAATGCCCCATCCTATCCATTTTTCGGCCCAAAACATAGAACTGATCGACGAGGAACTCAGAGAGCTCCTGTCCAAGGGAGCGGTTCAGGAGGTAGACCCCCTCTCCCCCGGTTTCATCAGCAACATCTTCCTGGTGAAGAAGAAAGACGGCGGCCATCGCCCCGTCATAAATCTGAGAGATCTCAACCAGCATGTGGCATACCGCCATTTCAAGATGGAAGGTATCCACCTGTTACGCGATCTCCTATGGCCAGGAGACTGGTTGATAAAAATAGATTTGAAAGACGCGTACCTCACGGTTCCTATGCACAGCGAATCTCAATCATTCCTAAAATTTCAGTGGCGGGACCGGATGTGGCAGTTCACCTGCCTCCCATTCGGCTTGTCATCAGCCCCATGGTGTTTCACCAAACTCCTCAAACCGGTAATAGCCGCTCTGAGGAGCAGAGGTGTGCGCCTAATAATCTACCTGGACGACATGCTGATCATGGCTCGATCCAGAACGCTAGCCTATCTACACAGCCAATGGGCGGTGTCCCTGTTGGAGGAACTCGGTTTCCTCATCAACTTCAAGAAATCAGTACTGGAACCCTCTCAAGAGATGGAATTCCTGGGGTTTCTGGTGGACACCAAACAAGCTCTTCTACTGTTACCGAAAGCGAAACTGGCTCTGATTCGCAAAGAAATCAGGGCCACGTTACGCAAAGGTCGGGTCTCCCTTCGTTTGCTGGCTCGCATAGTAGGCCTCCTATCGGCCTCTATCCAGGCCATTTTCCCGGCACCTTTACATTATCGTGCTTTACAAAGGCTAAAAACTCTCCACTTGCAACAAGGGCTACGATACGCGGACGAAGTCCCGTTAAGCCCGGATGCCATAGAGGAATTACAATGGTGGCTTCGCCACGCCATAGAGTGGAACGGCAGGACTATTTTCAACTCCTACCCGGAGGTGATCATAGAATCAGACGCGAGTCGCCAGGGCTGGGGTGCCCGGTGCGGCCAGATCACCACCGGAGGGAAATGGTCCGTGGAGGAAACACGCCTCCACATCAATGCCTTGGAACTTTTGGCAGCATACTTCGCGGTCAAAAGTTTTCTCCCTCATACTTCCAACAAATGCGTACTCTTACGCATGGACAATATTGCAGCAGTGCAATATGTCAATCGCTTAGGAGGCACAAAATCCAAAATCCTGGCGGATATTGCATCCGACTTTTGGCAGTTCTGCCTCTCCATCAATACCACCCCTATGGCAGAATACCTGCCCGGGATTTCCAACACCGTTGCAGACTGGAATTCACGCTACCTTACGGATTCCAGCGACTGGACGCTGGATCGTACGGTCTTCCTGTCACTGCAGTCTCTGTGGGGCCCTCTGCAGACGGACCTCTTTGCCTCTCGTCTCAACCGGCAACTACCCCGCTTTTACAGCTGGAGACCGGACCCAGAGGCATTGGCAGTCGATGCGTTCCGACAACTTTGGACGCGGGGGACACACTATGCGTTTCCCCCGTTCAACATGCTCACCAGGACGCTTCTTCAGGTAGCGACCCAGGTGGCGACGGTTGTGTTGATCACACCATGGTGGCCGACGCAACCGTGGTTTCCTCTCCTTCTAGGGATGTCGATCGACTTTCCCCGATTAATCCCGTTCACACCTCATCTCCTATCGAACGCAACCCTAGGCTGTCATCCTCTGTTGAGAGACGGCAACCTTACCCTTCTAGCGTGGTTGATCTCAGGTTCGGAATCCCTGATAACACGTTTTCACAATCAGCTAGAGACCTCCTCGCCTTGGCCTGGGCCCCAGGGACTAGGTCGGCGTACAGATCGGCCTGGACCCTGTGGGTGCGTTGGTGTGATCAACGGCAAATTGATGCCGTTCATGCACCTGTACCAGATATAGTGAATTATTTAGCAGACGCGTATGAGGCGGGCAAGTCTTATAGCTCATTAAATGTTTACAGATCTGCCATCTCGGCCTACCACTGTCCGGTGGAAGCTTCACCGGTGGGTAAACACCCGCTGATCTGCAGACTTCTACGGGGGGTAAAATATAACCGCCCCCCCCGACCTAGATATCAATCCACATGGGATGTCTCCCAGGTGCTGCGGCTCTTCACATCTTGGGGGGAAAATGATACCCTCTCATTGAAGAACCTTTCTATCAAGCTTTCTACCCTTTTATGCCTTATATCCATAAAACGGGTCTCAGATGTTAGAGCATTGGACATCTCCCGGCGTCAATTCTCGCCGGAGGGTGTACGGTTCTCTGTGGTTCGCCGTACGAAAACAGGGATCCATACAGTGTTCTATCCCTTTTTCCCTGACCATCCACACATCTGCGTGGTTCGGTGTTTGCAGCAATATGAATCTCGAACTGCGAACCTAAGGTCACCAAACCTGAATCAACTTCTGGTTTCATATGTGAAACCACACCTCCCAGTTTCCCCGGCTTCATTGGCCAGGTGGGTGAGATCGGCCATGGATATGGCCGGAATCGACACCTCGCTTTTCGGAGCTCACTCCACCAGGGGTGCCATGGCTACCAAAGTAGTCACTTCGGGGGGTTCCCTCTCGGACCTCCTACTAGCGGCGGACTGGTCATCAGAAACGACGTTTAGACAGTATTATTTCAGACCTACTAACCATGTCTCTTCCTCAATACTTTAGATATATTGCATGTATTATATTATGGTGATAGCTTTAAACATGCAAGATATGAAGCCTCCTGTCTGATATATAATTCGGGATTTTCCTAGTTAACATGACGGAAAATCTGAGTTATATGATGACAGGAGGCGAGTATCTTCCCACCCTTCCCACCCTATCATAATATGTTTTCTCTTTCAGGCTATTGATGGGTGGAGTCTACGCCTATGCGGACGTTAAGAAAACACTCCGAAGTTCACGTATGACGGTTTTCTGTTTTTTGTTCCAGTTGAACACAGTTCAGATCGCATATCCATCACCCAGGTGATGTTCGCTACTACGGCCCGGTTGGCCCTGTTTTCCAAAGTTGATGGAGCTTCCTCGATACCAACTGAACGAGATCCTCAAGGATAGACTTACGTGATGTTCCGTGACTACCCAGGATCGCATAAAGAAAGAGGAGGAGGAGACCCAGACAGCCCTTTATATAGAGACTGTGTCAGGGGGGAGGGACCCCAGGGGCTGCTGGGTATTGTAGTCCTATGAAGATTTTTTCTCTGTATTAAAGAAATAAGTGTTTATGGTTTTCTGCTATGAGCATTAAAAAAGAAAGTTTAATGCAAGATACTCGCCTCCTGTCATCATATAACTCAGATTTTCCGTCATGTTAACTAGGAAAATCCCGAATTATGGGTGACAAAACATCAATGGGAAATAGAGAATAAAGACATATAAATAATACAGGTATAAAGAATAAAGATATATATAATAAAGGTATGTTATGAATATAGAGTACAGCGTATAAATGCTGAAGAATAGAATATTCAAGAAGCAATAGGTGAAAACATTTCCTAAACTGCTAGGATAAAAATGCTTATCAAGAAATCAAGTACTTATCTTTGCTGTGAGCAGAAAGAAAGAGGAGGAACCACCACAGACAGTCTCCTTATATAGAGGTCTCCGTAAGGGCGTGGTTAGAGACTATATGGACTGCTGGGGGTGGTAGTTGTTTTGAAAAAGTTTTTACATTGAAAGTTTTAAAAATACATTCTGCTGTGAGCATTAATAAAGGAAGATTAATGCATAAGATATGAGCCTCCTGTCTGATATATAATCAAGGCACTGATCATCAGTGCCCTGATTACATCTCTTACTGTCCCCTGCGAGGAGATTCCGCTGATCGGCTCGCCACACACTCTGTCAGTGTGAGGCAAGGAGCGCTGATTAGTGGGAATGCTCAATAGCATTCGCAGTATTGTTATTTGTTTTTTAATTATTCTTATTAATTTTGATTTTATCCTGTACGTTTTTTGGCTCTGCGTAACTTCTGCATACTTTCAGCTATTAAGACCATTCAACTTTTAAAATGTTCAGCTCTTTCAGCTAATGATGGGACTTCTTCAACTTTTTTTTCTACAATTCTACAACTGCACCAACATGGATGTCCTTTTTGGGGTTAACACAGACCCCACACAGGGTACAGATTCATACACCCCGTGTAAGTGAGGCCTTGGACTTCTTCAGTTCTCATTTCTCCAGCAGAGACAGCCTAAAGAAAGCTGAAAAGACTTCTTCCACCTCTAAAGGTAAAAAGAGTTCCAACCTCCACTTATAGCCGGTCCAACACACGCCTCAAAAACATACCGGACTCCAACCTCCCCTCATAGCTGGTCCAACACACGCCTCAAAAACATACCGGACGCCAACCTCCCCTCATAGCCGGTCCAACACACGCCTCAAAAACATACCGGACTCCAACCTCCCCTCATAGCCGGTCCAACACACGCCTCAAAAACATACCGGCCTTCAACCTCCTCTTATAGTCGGTCCAACATACGCCTCAAAAACATACCGGCCTTCAACCTTCACTTATAGCCAGTCCAACACACGCCTCAAAAACATACCGGCCTTCAACCTTCACTTATAGCCAGTCCAACACACGCCTCAAAAACATACCGGCCTTCAACCTTCCCTTATAGCCGGTCCAACACACGCCTCAAAAACATATACCGGCCTTCAACCTCCTCTCGTAGCCGGTCCAACATACAGCTTTAAAAACATACCGGCCTCCAAACTTCACAACATATTCAATTACTTTATGTCGATCGACAATACATAGATCAAACATGTCACCTGTAAAACCGTGCTTGAGATGTTGGCAGGGCCGGCCTTAGGTGTTCAGGCGCCCTGTGCAAGCTAATCCTGTGGCGCCCCCCATCTTCACCCCTCGCCCCCTGGTCACCTAAACTGACTTACCTTTCGGTGGACGGTGCGGCTTTGCATTTAAAAATGCGCATGCGCCGTCTGCCCGAGAATAGCCGAGCGTTTTCTGGCTTTCCCGTGCAGCGGCGGCACATGCATAGTGTGCCTGTCGGGGCCGGCAGCAGCCATTTTTTTCAGGTGCTGCAACCGATGCATTGCTCTTCACCCAGTCCCAGGGCAGGGGGACCTGGCAGCGTGCAGGGAGACCAGGCAGCGCCTGCTACTGTGACTCATAGGAGTCTGACTCCTGTGATGATCATGTGAGTAACTGACTGCGACTCACATTCTGCAAGCTGTGATGGCCGCACGGCGCCCCTGTTGCCCATGGCGCCCTGTGCGGCCGCACAGCTCGCACACCCCAAAGGCCGGCCCTGGATGTTGGTGGTAAACAGCCTGCTAGGCCCGGGGGGAACTAAACCGAGTCCTCCAAAAGCTACCTCATATCCAAAAGTTGCCAAGAGTGTATATGTAGACATTATACTTTAAGGTTAATCAAAAATATCACATTCTAAAGGGAAAGGTAGAATAAGGTGAGGGGAGGGTATGGAAGGGGCAGAGAGGGAGGAAAGTAGGGGGGATGGAAAGTTGCGGGTAAGGAAGGGGTGTGGGGGTTCCCCCAAACCCTCACTTCTCTCCCCTTTCTTCCCTCTCTCCCTCTTCCATACTCCCCCTTTGTTATACCTTTCCCTTTAATGTGTTATATTTTTGATTAACCTTAAAGCTTAATGTCTACATTTACACTCTTGGCAACTTTTGGAGGGCTTGGTTCGGTTCCCCTCGGGCCTAGCAGGCTGTTTATCACCAACATCTCAGACACTTTTTTTTTTTACAGGTGATTATGTTTGGGCAATGTATTGTCGAACCTTAAAGCTTCTGCAGAAGCTGCAGAAAGGTAAATAGAGGGCTGATGGGAAGACCCTCCAGTTAATGGAGTGGCAGCCGCCACCAGTGTAGGGACCTGTGTTGGTACAGCCGTACCTGGTCCATGGGAGGGTTCCTCAGACTTTTTGTTGAGTCTTCTTCTTGGAACAGCCAATTGTCTTGTTTGTCCAGCCACATTGATAGTTGGGGATTCAGAAGCTGCTTATGAGAATCTCGTTATTACACCCCCAATTATTTCTGTGGGCCATATTCTCAGAGAAGTTACGATGGAGTATCTCAGGATACTCCATCGTAACTCCCTTTTTTGGCCAGTGTATCTATGCTCCTGATTCTCAGAATCATTTTTGCATAGATACACTTAAGATCCGCCATCTGTAAGTCACTTACACTGGCGGATCTTAAATGCAATGACGCCGGCCGCCGCTAGATGGCATTTACATGAAGGAGTCATTTGCATATGCAAATGATCCTTCTACGCCGATTCCCGAACGAGTTTGCGTCGCGTAACCGTCGCTAACGTCGTTTGCGTAAGTGGAAACTTACCCCTGCTATATGAGGGGTAAGTTTCCGCAAGTCTCGCGTAGGCCATGTTACGGATGGCGTCGGGTCCCCGTCGTGTTTTTTCGTCGGATACGTCGTTTACGTAAGTCGTTCTTGAATACGACTTTACGTCAATGACGCACACGTCGGCGTCATTGACGTTTTCCGCCGAGAACTGGAGCATGCGCACTGGGCATTTTGCAGCCCGGCGCATGCCCAGTTCTTTTGCATCGGGGGCGCGCTTCATTTGAATAGAAGCCGCCCCCTTGGAGATCCGCCAGGCTACGCCGGGACACATACACTCCGCTGTCCCAAGTTATGGAGCAAGTGGTTGGGGAATACAACACCTGCTCCAGTAAGTTGGGACAGCGGAGTGTAAGTGCCCTAAGCGAAGCAGGCGGAGATTCTTTCAGAATATGGCCCTCTATTTTTAACCCTTTCACTACAAAATCATATATTTATTTTTTATTTAAAAACCTTTAACTGCCAAACCAATAGTTTTTTTTTGTTCCCCCATTTCTCCCCCATTTGTTACATTATAAATAAAGGAAATCCTGTTTATTTTTAGTGTTGGATGGAGTGGAGAGGGATTATTAGAACCTGTCAGGCTTTTTCCTTTAAAAAATAATTGTTAGTTATTTTTTTTATTTATTTCATGAGTCTTTTTTGAAATCTCTTGATGACTCAAAAATAACAGACGATTTTTCTTAACCACTTGTTTACCGGGCACTTGAACCCCCCTCCTTTTCAGACCAATTTTCAGCGTTCTCACTCTTTGAATGACAATTGCGCAGTCATACAACGCTGTACTCAAATTAAATTTTTATAATTTATTTCCCCCCACAAATAGAACTTTCTTTTGGTGGCATTTGATCACGTCTGCGGTTTAAATGTTTTGTTAAATAAAAAAATACAAAACCGTTTTATATTTAGTGGGACTGCTTCAGCAGTCCCACTATTGTTTATTCGTTTTTTTTATTTATCTTTAATTTGAATTTGAATTTTATCCTGTATGTTTTTTTGGCTCTGTGTAACTTCTGCATACTTTCAGCTATTAAAACCATTCACCTTTTAAAATGTTCATCTCTTTCAGCTAATGATGGGACTTTGTCAACTTTTTTCTCTACTATTTATACTTTTTAAAATATTATGCTTTGTTTTTGATGGGGCAATAGGATGGGGGCAGTTTTTGATAGGGGGCACTTTTTTTTGATGGGGAGCACTTTTTTTTATGGGGGGCAGTTTTTGATGGGGGCAGTTTTTGATGGGGGCAGTTTGGGGGCACTTTTTGATGGGGGGCACTTTTTGATGGGGCAATAGGATGGGGGCAATTTTGATGGGGACAGTTTGATGGGGCACTTTTTGATGGGGCAATAGGATGGGGGCAATTTTAATGGTGTTAGTTTTGATGGGGCAATAGGATGGGGGCAGTTTTGAATAGGGCAATTTTTGATGGCAGTTTTTAATGGGGCAATAGGATGGGGGACGTTTTCGATGGGGGCAATTTGATAGTAGTTTGGTGGTAATATGATGGGAGAAATTTTATGGGGCAGTTTTGATTGTAGAAATTTTATGGGACAATTTTATGGGGCAGCTCCTGCAAAAGGTAATTACTTTTAAAAAGATGCTAATTAGTGGGAATGCTGATTCTCACTTCAACTTTTTCTTATGGATTTAAGCTATTCATCCAGTTGGCTTTAGCAATTCAGCTATTCAGCATTCCCACGCATTTTCTGCAGGAAATGCATTTTCTAGTTACAAGCACTTCCTTGTTAACATGTGACTGGCTGTGATTGCACACAGCCACTCACATGGTTAAAGAGCCGCGTGACCACGATCACCTCACTGAGCACCCCCGTGGGCGCGGTCGTTTGGGTGCACTGTCATGTGATGTCCATCCAGAACCAGAGCCCCTCCACCCCCCCGTCATTTGATGGTGGGCGGGCGGCAAGTGGTTAAAGTATGACATGTTAGGTATCTATTTACTTGGCGTAAGATCATCTTTCACATTATACAAAAAATTGAGTTTTCTTTTCTGTTTTTTTTTTGTTTTTTAAAGAAGTCCAACCTAAACTTGTTTGGCTGGGCTTCTCCTATGGGTCAAAGAAGTAGCATTAGTTTGACACTCCTGTGACCTGATCTGTCCGCTCTCTGCTGACGTCACTGGAATCAGTCCAGGCACCGTGTCATCCCGACAATAAAGTCTGGATCCGCCAGGTGACTGGACTGATGCCTGTCTCAGCCTTTCAGTAATCTGTTGAGAGCCTATGACGGACGCTCCCCGCTCCTTCACAGCTCAGCGCTCCAATGAGCGTGGGGGGCAGTGCCGGCCCAAGACATTGTGCTGCCTGATACCAAGAATGAAATGCTGCCCCCCCCCCCACCAAAAATAAATAAATCACGCCCACTAAAATGCCCCCACATTCATTATTTTATATCAGGATAACTAAAGTGGACCTGTCATGGCTCTATACATGTATATAGGATTATAAAGAGGACCTCTCATGGCTCTATTCATGTATAGGAGTATAAAGAGGACCTGTCATGGCTCTATACATGTAAAGGAGTATAAAGAGGACCGGTCATGGCATTATACGTGTATATAGAAGTATAAAGAGGACCTGTCATGGCTCTATACATGTATGTAGGAGTATAAAGAGGACCTGTCATGGCTCTATACATGTATGTAGGAGTATAAAGAGGACCTGTGCGTGGCCGGCGGCCGCAATGTCAGTCGGCCACCGGCGATCGCTCCACAGAGAGCCAGAACGGAGATCTGTCAATGTAAACAGACAGATCCTCTTTCTGACAGGGGAGGAGAGACAGATCTGCAATTCCTAGTGATTAGAAACAGAGATCTCTCTCCTCCCCCAGTCAGTCTCATCCCCCCCAGTTAGAAACGCCTCCCAGGGTAATTCAACAGCGCCCCCTTCATATGGCGCCCATGGCACTTGCCATGGCTGCCATACCCTAGATACGCCTCTGAGCGCAAGCCGGCAGGGACTCTTTCCGTGCTGCCCCCCTGCAAAGTTCTGCCCTAGGCCTGGGCCTTGTTGGCCTAGGCCAGGATACAGCCTTGCCCCCATTACATCAGAGGCTGCACAGAGGCCCCCCCCCTTACATCAGATGCTTGAGCAGACACATCTCTCCTCTCCCTCACCTCCTCTGCACCAGGCAGAGAGAAGCGAGTGGGTGCTAGCTAAAGTCCAGCAGTTCCAGCTACATCAGCAGACAGTGACACAGCTCTCCCCCCCTCCTTTGCCCCCGCGGAATGAGAAGCGGGGGGGGGCGAGTGAAGCTTGGTGCTAGCGACATCCAGCGGTCCCAGCTGCATGGGCAAACTCATCTCTCCTCTCCCCTCCTAGCGAAATTACAGCAGTTCCAGCTTCCAGCAGCATGAGCTGCCCCACGGATTGAGATGCGTGGGGGGGCGGGGGGTGCTAGTAGCGAGACATCTCACCGCTCCCTCCACTCTCCTCTACAGCGGGGAAGAAGGGGGGGGGAGTGCCGCGGCGCTGCCACTGCATTCTCACTGGCAATTAGCCTCACAGTGGAGCGGGCCGAACTGGATGGCGGGCGCATTTTGCCGCCCCCCCTGAAAGTGCCGCCTGGTACAATAGTACCATTGTGTCCCATGGTAGGGCCGGCCCTGGGAGGGGGGGCAGAGCGGAGAGCTGCCGATTGACAGTCAGCAGCTCTCCTTTCTGGGATCTGTGAGACTTGAGCCATCAGTGATGTTTGATGGCTAGGTTCTCAGTAGAGAGACGCCAGGGGACAGATGCAGCATCCACCTAGGTAAGTATAAAAGGGGGGGGGGGAATAAATAAATAGAAAAAAAAAAACTTACTTCGCTTTTAATTGTAGTATTAAAAAAATTTATTTGAAAGACCGCTGTGTCAATATTGCAACAAATGCCATTTTATTCTCTAGGGTCTCTGCTAAAAAAATGTATATAAAATCAAATGTTTTGGGGTTCTAGGTAATTTTTGTAGCAAAAAATACCGATTTTTACTTGTAAACAACAAATGTCAGAACAGGCTTAGTCCTTAAAGCGGGAGTTCACCCGAAAAAAAAATTTTAACATTAGATTGAGGCTCATTTTGTCTAGGGGAATCGGGTAGTTTTTTTTAAAAACGAAGCAGTACTTACCGTTTTAGAGAGCGATCTTCTCCGCCGCTTCCGGGTATGGTCTGCGGGACTGGGCGTTCCTATTTGATTGACAGTCTTCCAACGGTCGCATACATCGCGTCACGAGTAGCCGAAAAAAGCCGAACGTCGGTGCGGCTCTATACGGCGCCTGCGCACCGACGTTCGGCTACTTTCGGAAAATCGTGACGCGATAGATGCGACCGTCGGAAGCCTGTCAATCAAATAGGAACGCCCAGTCCCGCATCCCATACCCGGAAGCGGCGGAGAAGATCGCTCTCTAAAACGGTAAGTACTGCTTCGTTTTTAAAAAAACTACCCGATTGCCCTAGACAAAATGAGCCTCAATCTAATGTTAAAAATTTCCGGGTGAACCTCCACTTTAAATTGGTCACTGGTAAAATATTTACTTTCTAGATGTAATGTAATCCTCCAGCAAGCATACAACTATAGTACAGCACACCTGTCCAGCTAATATATAATATAATATAATATGCTAATAAATAGTCGGCTCGTAATCTTCTTCACTTGTACAGGGTGACAAGTCCCAGCAGGTTTGGAAGGCTGGGAACTTCTAAAGAATGACAAGCTGGCAGACTCCACAACCTGCCGGATCATGTCATTGGAGGACATTGCCCCCTCTGTACAATACGCGCCCGTGCTGTCACACACCGAGCACCAACACTGGCCATTATCACCGGCCACGTGACTTTGTTTTGCTGAGATTAGTCACTTTTCACTAGCTGTGCGAGACGTCAATCAACGGCGGGGGCGTTCCCAGGTGTGCACGGGGAGGCGTGGGAATGCGCCGTGTAGCCACGCCCTCTCCGGTGTTTGGGCGTGACCTGTACAGGTGAGGGAAGAAGGGAGCTGATTGCGGCCACTTCAGGAAGCGCTCACCGTGTGCCGGGAGGGATATCAGCTCCTTCATTCCTAGTGCAGGCTCAGGCAGCTCCTTTATTTCTGGTGTAGTCTATTCGGCCCCTTCATGTCTAGTATGGGCATAGGTAGACGGGTGACCCATTGAGCTCAGGTAGTCAGTGGCACAGGGGTGTGGGTGTATTAGTGAACACACACCTGAGGAGTCATCACACAGGTGAGTGAGTGTTGTTGTGGTTGGCTGACCCCTCTGGGTGTTCATTCTCTGCAATGAAAGGTTTAAGCCAATGACAAGCATGGAATGTCCCTGTGATTGTGTGTCTAATAAGAGTGTTGCTGTTGTGTGTCAGTCTTGCAGTCTATGTTCACAATGGGCTGTGTGAATGCGTGTGTGCGTGACGGCTGGGGAAAGTGTGGCTGGGTGTGCGGGTGATCGTATGGGTGATTGTATGAGCTTCTCAGAAGTGAGGGTGAGCTTAGACATCCAGGGGTGTAATATGAGTGAGTGACTAGGCTCCTCACCCCATCCAAAGTTAGCCGCGAGAAGCTTGCGGGGAAAAAGCCGAACGCACCCTATTCCTACCCCCCTAAATGTCACCGTGCTGCTTATTTTTTAATAAGTATTTATATTTGTGTAATTTAACAAGACACTTACTGGGGACTAGAATTTTTGGGAGACCTCAAGATTTCATTCTACAGTTGGTTATTTACGGAACTTTTGGATAAACCTGCGTATATGCGCCATAGTGGGCTCTTTTGATCTGGCGTGAAAAAGAGTGGGACTTTGCCAGCCCCTTGGTGCTGGAGAATCATCAAGATGTCGGTGGAGAGAAGGCTGAAGGATTTGGAGGACCTGGTCCTCAAAGGCCCCCATGGCGCTGGATGCCATTCCTTAAGCGTGGAAACCCTTCTAGACATCCTTGTCTGCTTGTGTCAAGAATGCAATGTAGCAACTTTCCGTCGGGACAAGAACGTGACAGAATTCCTGGCCTGGGGTAAGAACATGCAAATCCTGTTTCTCATTATTCATTGTGTGATGTGTTTGAGCGTACTATGTTGCTAAAGTCAGAAATGTGGGTGAGGTTGATGTCGGAGACCTTTTAGTTTCAAGCAGGGGTCTCCAAACTTTTAGAACAAAGGGCCAGTTTTTCCGTCTTTCAGACTTTTGAGAGGGCCAGACTGTGGCCAGCAATGCTCTGGTGTCGATGGGAGTAAACAATGCCCCACCATTGGTATTAGTGGGAGGAATATTGCCCTATTTTTAGTATTGGGGAAAGAGTTCCCAATGATTGGCGTGGGTGGAGGCAATAGTGCCCCCAATGATTGGCGTGGGTGGAGGCAATAGTGCCCCCAATGATTGGCGTGGGTGGAGGCAATAGTGCCCCCAATGGTTGGCGTGGGTGGAGGCAATAGTGCCCCCAATGATTGGCGTGGGTGGAGGCAATAGTGCCCCCAATGATTGGCGTGGGTGGAGGCAATAGTGCCCCCAATGATTGGCGTGGGTGGAGGCAATAGTGCCCCCAATGATTGGCGTCGGTGGAGGCAATAGTGCCAAATTGTCTGTGGTTCCAATTGTGCTGGACATCTGGCATGGCGTGGGACCATTCAGCGTGCACAGTGGGAAGCCGGCTGTGAAGCCACAAGCATTAACAACCGTCTTCCCAAAGTTTGCATGCCGGCGCCTGGACCTAAAGAGACAGTTCGGATGAGGACCATGCTGGATCCATGGACCGATAATTGTCCTATTAAGACAGCCGCTGTACCATTTGTAGCTTCTGATTTTTTTTTTGTTTCAGACTGAAGAACCACTTTAAAGAAGTGTGGTTAAAGGGGTTGTAAAGGTTTATTTTTCTAAATGGGTTCCTTTACGCTAGTGCATTGTTGGTTCACTTACCCTTTCCATCGATTTCCCTTCTAAATTTTTTTATTTTTTTTGTCTGAATTTCTCACTTCCTGTTTCTCCTCGGTAAGCCTGCCCCCATCATCCGAACCATTCTGGCTGGGGGGTTAGTCGGTGTGCTCGCCCCCTCCCTTGGGACTACATCCCTGCGGGGAGATGCTGTGAAGTTGACTTGAATAGGGACTGTACAGCACATCACCTGTGAAGGGGCAGGGCCCAACATTAGACGCTGGGGCACCTGTTCAAGGGTCAGTAGTAAGTCGCTTACTAATGCCCCATGACCTCTACACCACTGACCTTTGTGTCACTTACTACTGACCCCTGAACTCTGCGTTACCACTGAGTTCAGGGGTCAAAATAAAGTGATGCAGAGAGGCAGTAGTAAGTGATCCTCTGTATCACAGTACAGTCAAACAGCTCCCACCCCACCAATGCACGCTTACCACTGTTCTCCATCTCCCTGGACTGTCGCAGTAATACAGCTTCGGCTCACCTCCTCCTATGTGGCCCAGTAGGTGGGGCTAAATCACAGGTGGAGTAGGTGGGGGCTAAATCTACAGCCAATCACAGGTTCAATAGGTGTTGGGCTAAATAACAGCCCTGCTATAGGCCTCCCAGCTGCCCGTGACAAATGCAGCTGCATCAGACACAAGGGGGAACTGATGGTGTTTCCCCACAACATCTTGTTGTGCAATGTGTGGGGCACAGTGGGCACCCACCCCCCTTGGGGCCCATGCACCCTGGACACATTGCACCCATGGGGGTTATGCCAGTGTGTAGAATGAAGTCCCCTAATAGAGAACTTTCCTCTAAATAGATATATGAAGCTGTTTGGTTTATTCAATCTTCTAGAATCAAATTCTAGTTGTGGCTGGGGTGAGATATTTAAAGTGATCCTGTGCCTTTTGTTTCCCCTGCAGTAACCTTCAGTCACTGGAAGCAAGGAAAGATGGCCCCATGTAAGCTCTGATTCACTCCAGTTGGAACTTATACAGGGCTGAGTACTCTTCCCACCCTCATGTGACAGTGCTAGGCCAATGGGCAAGCACAAGTGCTGTCACATGGAGTGACCTGACTTTGAAAGCGTTGCATGCTATGCACTTGTACTCTTCCGGTTCCCAGAGATACAATGGGCAGCTTTGACAGCTGTCGCCAGAATAAGTGTCCCCAGTGGTAGATTTTCCCACCGTTACTGTTGCAGTGACCACTGTAAAATCTAGCATTTCCCCCTCCTTTTCTCTTTTGGCAACTTTTGTTCCCAGGAAAGTTTACTAAAGGAATAAATCCCCAATGGGGACACAAAGCAATATAAATCCAACATGGTCTGTAACACCTTCCCACTCATTAAATCTCAACAATTGTTTGGCTGGAGTTCTACTTTAAGCGCTTCTGGGGTAGTAGGCATCATGGAGTCCTCATTTCTACATGTCTGCTTATCCTTTTGATGGCGTCAAGCACCTACCTTCAGCATTATGCTTACCTTTACCACTTGACTGCCAGAAGATTTACCCCCCCCCATGACCAGGCCATTTTTTGTAACACAGCATTGCATTACTTTAACTGACAATTGCGTGGTCGTGCGACACTGTACCCAAATAAATTTGTAATTTTCTTTACCCCCAAATAAAGTTTTCTTTTGGTGGTATTTGATCACCTTTTGTATATTTTTTTTTTTTTTGCGCTATAAACAAAAAATGATATTTTGAAAAAACGCATCCCATTAAAAAAAAAATTATGGGAAGCGTTTTTCCAAAATTTTGTCTTTTTTTTTTTTATTTTTTGTTTATAGCGCAACAAAAAAAAATGTAATTGGTGATGACAACATTTCTTCATAAATTTAGGACAGTGTGTCCTAAACCACGACATGGTTTTTGGTAAAAAATCCTAATAAGCACATATTGGTTTACGCAAACGTTACAGCATCTACAAACTATGGGATATATTTATGGAATTTTTTATTTTTATACTAGTAATAGCGGCGATCAGCGACTTAGAGGGACTATGACATTGCGGAGGACATTCTGACACTTTGTGGGAACCAGTGACACGAATACAATGATCAGTGCTAAAAATATGCACTGTCACTGTACTAATAACACTAGGACGATCAAGGGGGTTAACTGTGTGCCTAGCCTGTGTTTGGGTTTACTATGTGTGCTTCTTTCACTAGGGGAAGAAATGGATTTGAGTCCCTGCTTTGCAGAAACACAGAATCCATCCCTACTTGATCTGCCTTGTTTACATATGCAGATCCCTGTTCAGTGTAGTTGATTGGCGAAGAACGTAGAGTGTAAACCCTTGAGGTACTAGCCTTAGGTGATGCACAGGGATGAAACAAATCATCCTACAGAGGTTGTATCTGCATTCTTATCTTCTCTACAGCTGTTCAAAGTGCAGAATTCATAAGCTTGTCTGAGAGTTCAGAAAAAAGAGGATGGAGAGCTGAAGTTACATTCTGCAGAGCTCTGAGAGCTGATTGAAGCAACTGGCATTAACACATCACATGAGCACAAGCAGGTCTGAATGGGCCCTACATTTATTTCTTCTCCCCCAGCCCCCCCCCCCCCTGTTGCCAGTAACTTTGTAGCCAACAAAAACAAAACTACTGTTGCATGTTGGAAATGGATGTGGATATTACTTGGTTTAATAAAGGAAATGTGTGCTGAGAGGGACATTGCTGGCCACTTCCCGTAAATGCTTATTTCCTGGCAGTAATGATGACCCTTGAAATTCAGTTCTATGACTTAAAGTGGTTGTTAAGGCAGAAGGTTTTGCAGTCTATATGCAGAAGCCCCCCTAACACTTACCTGAGGTCCATCTAGATCAGGGATATGCAATTAGCGGACCTCCAGCTGATTCAAATGAGGCATAGCAAGACTCTGACAGCCACAAGCATGACACCCAGAGGCAGAGGCATGATGGGACTTGTAGTTTTGCAACAGCTGGAGGTCCGCTAATTGCATATCCCTGATCTAGATCCAGCGATTGTTGTATGAGAGGTTTGGTTGTCCAGGGCTCCTCATTGGCTGAGACAGCAGCACAGTGACATTGGCTCCTGCTGCTGTCAATCAGTCAGTGAGCTAATGAGGAGAGAGAGAGAGGGGATGGGACCGGGCCACGTCTCCATGCCTGAATGAATGTGGGGGCACTCAACGGGAGGGGCCAGGAGTACCAAAGTGGGACCAGATTGGCGTGCGCGCCCCTATTGGCTGCTCGGCGAGATGACATATAGCTACGTGATCTCGCCCAGCAGAGCGGACCTGCCGCTGTATAACTGCAGCTGGTCGGCAAGCAGTTAAAAAGGCTCGCTGATCCCTAGATGAGTGACTGACTTACTCTTGATTCTAGATAAATTTGTCCGCCTCTATTGCTGAGGAGTGTGTGTGTGTGTGTGTGTGTGTGTGTGTGTGTGTGTGTGTGTGTATACAGTTGTACTCATAAGTTTACATACCCTGGCGAATTTGATTTCTTGGCCATTTTTCAGAGAATATGAATGATAACATAAAAACATTTCATTCACTCGTGGTAAGTGTTTGGCTGAGGCCATTTATTAATCGGGCAACAGAAATTACCCCGATCAAAACACAAGACCAAGTTGACCTGTCATTGGCTACAGTAGAATAAAGTGAAGGTTTTGGAGTGGCCATCTCAGTCTCCTGACCTCAATATCAATGAGCCACTCTGGGGAGATCTCAAACCTGCAATTCATGCAAGACAGCCCAAGAATTTACAGGAACTGGAGGCTTTTTGCCAAGAGGAATGGACAGCTTTACAATCTGAGAAGATAAAGAGCCTCATCCACAAATACCACAAAAGACTTCAAGCTGTCATTGATGTTAAAGGGGGCAATACACAGTATTAGGAACTGTAAATGTTTGATTAGGGTAGTTATGATTTAAAAAAGAATAAACACAGTTGATTGATAATAAATGGCTTCAGCCAAACACTGAGTGAAAAAAGTTTGTGTTTATTCATATTCTCTGAAAAATGGCCAATATAAATTCTGACTGGGTATGTAAACTTATGAGCACAACTCTGTGTGTGTGTGTTTTTATTTATACAAGTCATACTTACACATTTGCATATGTTGCCAGTGCCACTGAACAACATATAATTTGTAAGTACTTGAAGATTCATAGATACTGGCCATTAATATGAATGAATGACTGACTAAATACATCGGTATTAAGTTATTTATGATGGTATAAAGCAGGCCATACATGGTCGAATTTCAAACAAATTTTCTTTTCAAAATCAAAGTTCGTTTTTTTTTTTTTGTGATCCGATGATGCCACCATTGGTTTTCGAAATTCGGCCGACAAAATATTCATGTTGCCGGGAATATTCTTTTCTCTCCGGGAATATTCTTTTCTTGCACATGCGCGTTTTGTTTTTTTTTATATTACATTTCTCGCACGATTCTCCCATCATTGATCAGAAAATCATTTGTTTTTCAAAAAATTTCCAACATGTCGGATTTCTCAAATTTGTTTGCCGCACGAAAATCGGCCCACTAACGGTGCGAAATTCGTACGAAAATTCTTTGATAAGATTTTCGAAAGATTTCTTTCGAAATTCGAACCGTGTATGGTCGCCTTAAGAATGGGTAGTAGTCATTTTGTTGGTGTGGTACTAATAAGCGTACCTCCAAACTTTGAATCAAGAACAGATCACCATCCAAATAACACCATTCCTACAGTAAAGCACGGAGGTGGTAATATCCTGTTATGGGGGTGTTTTTCTCTGAAGCAGGGATTGGAACACTTGGATGGGGCAAAATACCATCAAGTTCTTGAGGAAAATCTGTGGCTCTCTGCCAGAAAGTTGTCAATGGGAAGAAGGTTTACCTTCCAACATGACAATAACCCAAAGCACACAGCAAAAATTACAACACAGTGGTTGAAGGAGAAAATGGTGAATGTCCTTACATGGCCTAGTCGGAGCCCTGACTTGAACTCCATTGAAAATCTGTAAAATTACTTTAAGACTGCAGTCCACAAATGGTTACCATCAAATTGAATTGAACTTGAGCAGTTCGGCAAATATTGCAGTTAGTAGATATCACAATAGAATAAAGGCTGTAATTAAAGCAAAAGGTGGTTCAACAAAATATTGTGATTGTGTGTGTTTATTTTTTTTATGACATTTTGGTGTTCTTTTTACTTGGATGTTATGAGTTGCACTAGTAAATACAGCTGGATAAAACAAACGCTGTGTCTGTCCTGTCTTTTTCAGGCTTCAAAGCAACAAAATGTGATAAGGGGGGTGGATTATTTTTCTATACACACTGTATCAAAGATGGCCGTGGCTACATTGCACATTTTTAATGCGCTACCCTAATGAACATGGTAAAGCGCTACCCTAATGAACATACAAATAAACGGTCTCAGTGCTCTATGTGGATCCTCCAATGGGGATAACACCACTTTAAAAAATCGATGAAAACTACTCCCTAAAAGTGTACCTTTTAAACAATGTGAACCAAATAGTAATGATTCAAAACCAAAGTGTCCACGAGTAAAGAGCATAATGCAAATAAGTTGGTATCGGAAGAGTAGGTAAGGCATAATGAAATATAGTTCCAAAACGATCCCTTTTTAGAAAGTCACGAGGTGTGGCGGGGTCTATTGATGTCAGCGTGCATCCTAAGGAAGATTATACCCTGTGAGCTTGTTACCAACTAAACAGCCAAGTGATCCTTAAGGGGGCTGCACAGGATTCAGTGCGCCAACAAATGTGTGTTTTTTTTTTTTTTTTTTTTTTATTAAAGATTTTTAAAAGATTCAACACTATTTTGGTCTTTTACGTTCTTTTGTGAGCAATACTGCCCAGGATTATTATAGGACACATTGCAAGCACCAACAAGAGTGGTGTTATCCCCATTGGAGGATCCACGTAGAGCACTGAGACCATTTGTTTGTATGTTCATTAGGGTAGCGCTTTACTAGTATTTTTATCTTCATTTTGGGAACACATTTGGGTATTTAGCAGCAAACCCTTTATCCCTTATTGCTCGTTACTTACTAATATACAGATATATTTAGCACACATGGTAGCGCAGGAGATCAGGCACAGTTTGTTACTTTGTTACCATGAGGTTTGGCGCAACCGTGTGATACTAAATACATGGGCGTGCCTGCCGTGTATCTGCAGAAGGGATGCATGGTTTTTGTGCTTGAAAGCACGTGACTGAGTGCTTCTGCAACACATGTGTGAACCTAGCCGTCTACTTACTTGAGAAATGCAGATTACCCGTTCCACTCAACCCCCAGCAATAACTAATGATGTCCATGCTTGAACTGGGATCGCTTCACCTGACAGTACTTGCGTAGAGCTGCTTCCTGGTGTTGGAATAAGTCACAGCATCAGGACATGTCCTGGACCCGCGGGACGCCAGGATTTTCCTAAATCCTGGGACAGTAACACAGGATCTGGGAGGTATGAATGCTCTTTTCTACGTACAGGAAGTTTACAGTATTATTATTGTAATTCTTGTGTGTATTAATATAAAATGTCCAAGTGTAGAAAAATATTGTTCTTTGTGACATCCTATCATGCATAGGGGCACTTCAAAGAGGCTGACAGGGTGTGGCTTTGTCATAATGTGAGATCACTATCACCCAACCTGTCCTCTGACCACATCACTGAGGTTTCGGTATCTTTATTCTGTGGTTTGGACTCGTCTTTCTGGCTTTCTTGACAATTTGAAATTGGTGTATTGCACATTATACTATTTTTATCACACTATCCATAAGCAGGTTATTAGTGTGCCATCTTATACAGCTATGTAATGCATTCATCTTAAAGCGGAGCTCCACCCTTCTGCTAATCGGAACCCTCTGGTGTCACATTTGACACCTTTCAGGGGGGAGAGGGGTGCAGATACCTGTCAGACTGGTATTTGCACCCACTTTTGGGAGTCCTCTCTGCGGGTAGTGCGTCACTTCCCGCCGTGTTCTGGGAAACACTCGGCTCCCAGAACACAGCGGGAACCAGTGAGGACGGCGCTGCGCGACTCGCGGCATAGGGAATCGTGCAGTGAAGCCGGAGTGCTTCACTTCCTGATTCCCTCACAGAGGATGGCGGTGGGGCAGCAGAGTGACGAGCGATTGCTCGTCTTCTGCTGCAGACGTCGCTGGACTCCAGGACGGGTAAGTGTCCTAATATTAAAAGTCAGCAGCTGCAGTATTTGTAGCTGCTGGCTTTTAATTATTATATATATATTTTTTTACAGCGGAGCTCCGCTTTAACTGCCTTAAGGGTTCCTTTTGCATTTTAAAGGGGGTTGTTTTTTATTTTCTAAATGGGTTACTTTTAAGCTAGTGTATTGTCTGTAAAGGGAAGTCCCGTCTCCTAGGCTGCCATTGGACGACTCTTCTGTCTATCATAGGAGGCGGAACTTTATTAAAGAGGCCGCAGAGTAAAGAGGAGATTGTCCTATTTGTAAGGCGGCTGCATTGATGGCAATGGTAAGGATGCAGATGGGCACCGATTAGGCTGCATTGATGGGCATTAACCATTATTTTTTCAAATTTACATTATTTTTTTTCCTGAAGGTGCGTGTTATATGCCGATTAAATACGGTATAGCCAAAAAACACGCTCGAGCTCATCCTTAGTCCTAAGCGGCACTCTGGGATTCGCTGTGGAATCTAAGGGGTTAAAAGGCTGTTTGATCCTGTCTTCTCTGATCCTCCCCTCCTTCCACTGCCCCCCCCCCCCCACACTCTATCTCCTTTATAGTACAGAGCCTTTGGAGCACTCTGCACATAATCAGTTTGATGCATATGGCTAAAAAGTTGCATGTGTTTGCTGTGTGTGTGCTTTTTTTTTTTTTTTTTGAGGGTGCATTTGATCAGCACTGTCCAAACAGTGGATCAGGAGTCATGCAGTCTGATAGGAAAATCAGCCGAGAATAAAAACTCCTCCTACAAGCTTTAATCGGTGCTCAGCTGGGCACCAATAGAAGTCACAAGACTGCTATATACTGCTGACGAGGAAAATCATTTTAGCAGTTAATATTCACTAAAATAATTGTGTTTCCATGTTCTGTGGGAGACCAGATATAGTGAATGCATGGTTCTGGGTTTAGTAACACTTTATCATCATGTGACTGGCTGGATGCGTGTGCATCATTTCCTGGGGAATAGGTTGCACCACGATGCAGCATGTGAAGAAGGTAACCTTGGGTCCTAACATTCATGTGAGTGTTCTTTGCACCACCTACCTAAACATTGTTTGTGACAAAGTATAACCCTTCGTGGAAATGGTATTCCCTGATGGCAATGGCCTCAGCAGGATAATGTGCTTTGCCACACTGTAAAAAGGTTCAAGAATGGGTTGAGGAGCATAACAATGAGTTTAAAGCGGGATTCCAACCACAATTGGCATTTTTTAAATGTATGTCCTTTCATCCTGCGTTTTTATAATATAAATCCGGTCACTTACTATTTTACAATCCGCCGCCGCTTCGCATAGTTATTCAAAAAAGATAGTTTATAAAACTATGTCCACACCGTTGTCATTTTGCTTGTGGACATTGTGAAGCCCACAAGCACTTACTTCCTGGAAGTCTTGGATGGGGAGAGATAATTGGGTAGCGCACTGCATCCTGGGAAATGATGACACACATTTCCCAGGAGCATTAGCGGGAGATGTCAGAATCCTAGGTGATTCCAAAGGCAGATTTTGTGGGACCGCATAGCAACAGGCTTTTTTTTTTTTTTTTTTTTTTTTTTTTTTAGGTATGAGCACAATAACGAAAAAAAAAATTTGGGGATGGAAACTTCACTTTAAGGTATTTGCTTGGCATCCAAATTCTCCAGCTCTCAATTGAGCATCTTTGGGATGTGCTGGAAAAACCAGCTAGATACTGGGAGGCCCACTTTGCAACTTACTGGACTTAAAAGGTCTGATACTGGTGGCTTGGTCCCAGATACCACAGCATAGCTTAAGAGGTCTAGTGGTGTCCATGTCTCGATGGGTCAGGGCTGTTTTGGTGGCAAAAGGGGATCCTAGTCGGTATGCGGTGAGCGGGTCAAAACGTGTTTTGTGTGTGTGTGTGTGTTTTGTTTTTTTTTTGTTTTTTTTTGCCCTGAGCGGTTAGGAACTACTATGTAATGTATGTTTTGCAGGACAGGTCCACTTTACTGATGCACTTGTATTATGGTGTCAAGTTCTGTGGGGGTTGAAATACATTTTGCACATGGAATTCCAAATGTTTCTTCTGTCGTTTTTGAAGTTAACTGTGTGTAAGAAGAGGTTTCTGCTGCATGTCCTTCAAGTGATCTGACAATGCTTGTTTTTCAGGTAGAACATGTCCATGCAAAACCCTGAAGAATGTTTCCTTCTTGTACAGTTCATGAGGCCCTAATGAAAAATGTTTTGGATTTATGGCTGTATGACTGCTGCAGATCATATGCACACAAAACAGGCTCTTACAGCCTCACTTTCTTTACAAGATAACAACTTGGGAAAGTATCATATTAAAGCGCAGTTCCACCCAAAAATTGAACTTCTGCTTTTTGGGATACCCCGCCCCCCCCCCCCCCCGGTGTCACATTTGGCACCTTTTGGGGGGGGAGCAGATACCTGTCTAATCCAGGTATTTGCTCCCGCTTCCGGGTTACCCTGTCTTCTGGGAGATGGCAGGGACCAGTGAGGAAGCGCAGCGCGACTTGCGCATGCGCAGTAGGGAACCAGGCTGTGAAGCTGCAAAGGCTTTACTTCCTTATTCTCTTACCGTCTATGGCGTCGTCTCCACCCCGAGAGCCGAGGGACAGATCGGCTTCGGGAGAGGACATTGCAGGCACCCTTAACTGAGATCGAATTCCTCCTCGGTCCCATCCGCCGCCATGTCCCCTCTGAGCTTCTTCCTGTTTATTGCTGCTCCGGCGCTGTGACTGGCCGGAGCGGCAATGACGTCACTCCCGCGCATGTACGCGGGACGGCAGATCCCCCACGCATGTGTGGAATTATGGCATTAACCCAGCATTATCCCATCGACAAACAAAAAACGCTCAGTGCGCCTGCGCCATTGTCTACAGTGCACATGCGCTGAAGACATCAGTGCAGTCCTTGCTGCAAATATCTATACCCCATGCTTCACTATGGCGCTGCATCGATCGAGTGATCCCTTATATAGGGCGACTCGATCGATGACGTCATTCCTACAGCCACACCCCCCTACAGTTGTGAACACTAACTCCTACAGCGCCCCCTGTGGTTAACTCCCAAACTGCAACTGTCATTTTCACAATAAACAATGCAATTTAAATGCATTTTTTGCTGTGAAAATGACAATGGTCCCAAAAATGTGTCAAAATTGTCCGAAGTGTCTGCCATAATGTCGCAGTCACGAAAAAAATTGCTGATCGCCGCCATTAGTAGTAAAAAAAAAAAAAAATAATAAAAATGCAATAAAACTATCCCCTATTTTGTAAACGCTATACATTTTGCGCAAACCAATCGATAAACGCCTATTGCGATTATTTTTTCTTTTTTTTTTTTTTTTTTTTTTACCAAAAATAGGTAGAAGAATACGTATCGGCCTAAACTGAGGAAAATTTTTTTTTTTTATATATGTTTTTGGGGGATATTTATTATAGCAAAAAGTAAAAAATATAGATTTTTTTTTTCAAAATTGTTGCTCTATTTTTGTTTATAGCGCAAAAAATAAAAACCGCAGAGGTGATCAAATACCACCAAAAGAAAGCTCTATTTGTGGGGAAAAAAGGACGCCAATTTTGTTTGGGAGCCACGTCGCACGACCGCGCAATTGTCTGTTAAAGCGACGCAGTGCCGAATCGCAAAACCTGGCCTGGGCATTTAGCTGCCTAAAGGTCCGGGGCTTAAGTGGTTAAATGGGTTGTAAACCCTCATGTATTTTTATTTACTTTTTCACCTTAATGCATCCTATGGTATCGGTAGCTCGCCCGCAAGGTAACCCTTTTGGGAGAGCGCTTCCCAGAAGGGGTTATATGAAGCGGGAAGGAGCCGAGAGAGCCTCCGAGGGTCCCCAGAAAATGGCGTTCGGGGCCCACTCTGTGCAAAACGAGCTGTACAGCACTTGCCTGAAAAACTTGCGGCGGCGTAACGTAAATGAGATATGTTAGGCCAGCAGAAAGATCCGCTGATCTTTCTGAATCTGGCCCCTGGTGTCTCAATAAGGAGAGCCTGCCACACAAGCAGCCCCCTTTGTGATGTCAATGAAGTTAAGTGAAAGAAAAAAGATAATTAAGACCCCCACCTGCATATACACTTGTTTTGTGTTGCATATCGCCACACACACACCAGAAGGAGAGCAGTAATTATAGGGCCATTTATTTATGGTTAACTCTAAACTGATGACCTGTAAGGGCTTTTAAAGTGCCACTTATGGACTGTGTACTGCAGTTTGCCACCATTGCACAGGCACATGCAATTTTAAGACTTAACATGATTGGTATCTCTTCATTGGCGCAGATTTACCTTTTTTTTTTTTTTTTTTTTAAAGGGGTTATAAAGGTTTGTTTTTTATTTTCTAAATAGGTTCCTTTTAGGCTAGTGCATTGTTGGTTCACTTAGGCCCTGTACACATGATCAGTCCAAACTGATGAGAACGGACTGGAGGACCGTTCTCATCGGTTAACCGATGAAGCTGTCTGATGTGCCTACACACCATCGGTTAAAAAAACGATTAAGTCCAACGCAGTGACGTAAAACACAACGACGTGCTGAAAAAAAATGATGTTCAATGATTCCAAGCATGCGTCGACTTGATTCTGAGCATGCGCAGGTTTTGAACCGATGCTTTTGCGTACTAACCATCGGTTTTGACCTATCGGTTATTTTAAAGCAAGCTCTAAATTTTTGGACTGAAGGTTAACTGACTGATGGGGCCCACACACGGTCAGTTTGGACTGATGAAACTGAACTTCAGTCCGTTTTCATCAGTTTGGACTGTACAGGGCTTCGCACTTTTTTTTCTTTTTTTTTTTTTTTCTTCGATCTATTTTATTTTTTCTGTCTGAATTTCTCACTTCCTGTATCTCCTCAGTAAGCTTGCCCCCATCATCTGAGCTGTTCTGACTGGGGGTTAGTTGGCCAGAACAGCTTACTGAGGAGGAACAGGAAGTGAGAAATTCGGACAAAGAAAACAAAGGGGGGGGGGGGGGACATTTAGAAGGAAAAGGTTGGTGAACAAACAATGCACTAGCTTAAAGGAACATATTTATAAAATAAAAAAACAAACCTTTTACAACCCCTTAAATTATAACAAAAATGTACCATTTAATATATTTTTAATTATAAATTACATTTTTAGGGTCGTGGCCAAACTGGGCATTTGAGTAGGCAAGCCTCATGGAGCTCCCGTGATCTGGCTAGAACTTTGTAAGCTCCACGTGCTACAGCCCTGCCTCAGAACAAGATCTGATGAGCCTAAAGAGCCTGGAGCTAAAAGTAAGCTAGCCCGCGTAGCCGGGAAGGACAATCCTGGGGCCATTCAGTATTACACGAGAGAGCTTCCAGAACTGCAGGGTCAGGGCACAGCTGAGGAGGACACAGATCCTACAAAGGCAGAGCAAGAGACTGGGTCTGAGTATGGAGCTGCGGCAGACGTCATGTCCCTGCTAGACTCTGACCCAGAACCAGACACTGAAGAATCTGTGGCTGAGGAGCAGCCTTCACTGAGCCAGATTCTACAGGCTGTGCATAAGTGTACAGCTTAAGTTAATACAGTTAAAGAGCATCTGGGGGGTCTGACAGAGGAGGCCACCCTCCTCTGGCAAAATCTGCAAAAGATTTGCGAGTGAACCACCGCAGCGGAAAGTCACATAAGCGAACTGGAAAACAAGCTTCCACCCCTGCTTGCAAAGTCCTGTTCAAATGCCTGTTTAAGCACATGAGAGCAGGGACAAAACGGATGATATAGAAAACGGGTTGCGTCGCAACAAAAATTATATAGTGGGGCTCCCGGAGAAGATTGAAGGCAGGGATCCTACCATATTTATAATGGATATTTTTGGTAAATGACATTATCACGAGTATTTGCAATGAATTACAAGAAGACCTGAAAGAGAGAAGTAATAAAATGTAAAAAATAAACTGCCAGTATCCAAGAAATAAAATGCACATCTGGAAATAACTGACAGCATGACTTGAGATATTACTGGATTTACCATTACAGGTATCCGAAAAGGTATTGTCAAAATCACAAAGATGGCAGCTAATAGAAATGGTGTCCAAAGGACTATCCTGGTGAATCTAATTCTTGGATAACAAATGGTAGAACTGGCAATGGTCTCAGGAAATACCATTGGTGACATAGATGAGGGGAAAAAAGGGGGTTATAAGCAGGTAGAAAATTGGTTCTAGATCTGGGGTTTCTTGGGGGGTGGGGGGGGACAATAAGACAAGGATATAAAACGATGTTGGGCAGCTGTAAAGCTAATGGGGAAGTTGTATCTCAACCCAAATCTTTAAAAAAAATCTGCACTGTGATAAATCAAGAATGGCAAAGGTAGCTAGCCCATAGTATAGCAAACCTAAAAACATGTAAATATACGGTGTAGCACCAAAAAAATTCTAAATCCTAAAACTGATTATGGCAATCATGGGTGCAAAAAAAATCATAAATAAACATGCATTATCCAATAGCATAAAAAGTGACAAAGTAAATGTGATATCTAAATCATTAGACTGATGGTGATGATCATGGGTTCAGATAGTCCATAGATAAGTTCATAAACTACCAAAGCATAGTCCAAATGTAAAAAATGTATGTACACACCAGTGAATTTGAAGATTTATATCAGATTGTGTCAAAATGACTGAACCGCCACCATCCAGTGAATTACAAACTCGTCGCAGCAGCACGTGCGCCTTAAAACATATGTGGAAATCTCTCTGTGTATCACAGCATTCAACTCCCGCAGAAAGCTCTAAACAGAGTCCAACTGGGAATCAAAAAAGCTCACCAAGAGCCAGATGGATTTTCCATAGTGTAGCATATTTTAATGTTCCAATGATAAAACTGCAAAAAAACAAAGATAAAAAAATCACTCACATGAACAGCTGCTGGCGACCCAGAATCGCACAGCGGCAAGACATCAGTATCGATTGTCCTACCCCAAGTGGTGTCTTAAGTTTCTCAACCCAACCACAGTGGGCTATGTAAAAGAAGCCCAATTTAAGCCATATGGTGACCCAAAAGAATTATGCTGCTGTCGGCCTCTTTAACGCTTCAGAAATAAGAGTAATGTAGCCATACCAGCCATTGCATTTTGAATTTATCTCAAGTGTAAGACTCATCGCCCTTAGCTCCTCAGTTTTGCTATGAAGAGATCCACCCTCTGGAAATCACCAGGCTATCAGCTGTCTGGCAAACGAGGGGGGAATTTTTTTTTTTTTTTTTTTTTTAAAGATTAAAGGGTTACTAAAGGATTTTTTTTTTAAGCTAAATGGCTTCCTTTTACCTTACTGCAGTCCTGGTTTCATATCCTCATTGTTCGTTTTTGCTTTGATGTTGCTGTAATTCCTCTCTGTTCTGGACACTTCCTGGTTGTCTGTTTCCTGATCACCACAGTACTGGGAGATTTCTCACTGGGGTGACTAATCAAGGAGGTGTGATTACTGTGTGTCAGCACCAATCCATTTTCTTTTTACAATCCATCACTGCCCTCTATTGGCTTTCTGGCTCTGTACATCCGAGAACCAGGAAACAACAGCAAAAACAAACCAAACTGCAGGCACATTATATGATTGTTTTTTATCTATTTTTAATCATTTTTAAAAGGAATCAGTTAACTATTATGTCTCTATATCCTGTAAACAGTCATTTCAGCTAAAAATTTTTTTTCCTTTCGTGACCCTTTAACCACTTTAATACCAGGCACTTATACGCCTTCCTACCCAAGCCGATTTTCAGCTTTCAGCGCTGTCGCAATTTGAATGACAATTGCACTTTCATGCTACGCTGTAGCCAAACACATTTTTTATCATTTTGTTCCCACAAATGGAGCTTTCTTTTGGTGGTATTTGATCACCTCCTGCGATTTTAATTTTTTGCGCAACAAATAAAGACCAATGAAGAAGAATTTTTTTTGTAAATTAGTACATTTTTCTGGGTGCCAGTCAGTGCCAATTTGTGAGTACTGATTGGCATATATTGGAACATGTGGATAGCTATGGGGGATGTACCTGGCCATCCACATGTTGGGGGCTTTCCTGGTGGCTTCCTTGGTGGATCAGTGTGGGAATCCGAGGGGGGGGGGGGCTGCGCTGATAAACAATCAGCGCTAACCCCCCCCCGGTCAGGAGAGCTGCCGATCGGCTCTCCTCTACTAGTGTCTGTCAGACGTGAGTGAGGAAAAGCCGATCAACGGCTCTTCCTGTTTACCTCGTGTTTGGACACGGCTGATCACGAGCCTCCGTTTGAGGCTCATGTATGGGCACCCTAAATATTTCCAAACCATAATCTGGTACAAAGCCAAAAACTCAGATCTCCGTAAGAGTTGAGACAGCCACACAGATGGTGCATGGTTTTAATAAATCTGCATACTTGCAAAAGGGGCCCATTTAATGCTTGAGTGATTCAGTAAATAAAGTGCAGTAAAATCCAACTAATGTAAGGGGATGTGATGGGAGATCAATTCACTTTAGTGAGATTTTCTGTTGAGTTTCCAAGATAAAATATGAAGGGGTATCGCCTCGGTAGGAAACTGTCAGCAAAAATACCTGATTAGAGTTAAGCCGCCGTTTAGACCAGTGTGACAGGTCCAAACCATATGACAAGTTGCACCCTATTGTTAGCAATGGAACGGTTCAAATCTGTGCGACTTTGACTTTGCGGTGGCGCACCGCTTTAACCTTTGGCCGAACGGCCACCGCAGTTTTATGGCGGCAGGTCGGCTTGGCTGCGCAAAATCGCGTAACATTGCGTAATTTCGCATTTCAGCCAATAGGGGCGCTTGCCCCTGGTGCCGACGTGCGTGGCCGGCGGGCGCGATCGCCGCCGGGCACCCACCATCGCTCGTTGCAGAGCGAGAACCGGGAGCTGTGTGTGTAAACACACAGCTCCCGGTTCTTTCCAGGGGAGAAATGACTGATTTCATGTTCATACAATGTCATTTCCCCTAGTCGGTCCCACGCCCCCTTCAGTTAGAACACACCTAGGGAACATAATTAACCCCTCCCTCACCCCCTAGTGTTAACCCCTTCCCTGCCAGTGACATTTTTACAGTAATCAATGCATTTTTTAGCACTGATTGCTATAAAAATGCCAATGGTCCCAAAATGTGTCCGCCATAAGGTCACAGTACGGATAAAAATCGCAGATCGCCGCCATTGCTAGTAAAAAAAAAAGGCAAAAAGGATGATCACTTGCCCCGCGGCAAGCTGGGAAAAAATGGTAGATGAGGCCCGGGATGGGTACTGGGTCAGGCACAGAATATAGTTAATACATGGATGGAATGAACTAGGATGTTGCTGGCTGAATTTTGCTACGTGTATACCCAGTTTTAGTGTTTGTTCCCTTTTAAATTGGATGTAAACCCACTCTCATCCTTGATAAACTACTGCCATAGCATGTATCCTTGCCTGTCAAATGTCTCCCCTCTGTCTGTTATGAGACCTGAAAAACCTGCAGATTCTGTGGGTGGATCTGTTGTCTGGAGCTCGGTGGGTGGAGTTGTGATGTCAGTAGACTCCCCGCCCTCCTCTACACTCCCCTTTTCAGCATGCATTTTCTCCTGAGTATTTCTTACACTAAATTCTGCTATGATCACTAACATCCAGTCAAAACACAGAAAAGTAACCACATGACATAAGCATGCCCAATCATGCTGAGGTGTGGAACAACCAATCCTGTGAGAGCTGCAGAAGAAAGGAGTGTGGGTGGAAATTAAAAAATAATGCTTTTTTTAGGCTTTTGCATGAGATATGTAAATCACCTGTCACTCACAGCAGGGGGGAAAAATGACAGGGTTTTATCAGTTTGTCTGTTTTATCTCATTCTAAGATATCAGAGCTGGATTAACTCTTTGTGGCAAGACTGGGCACAGATGATCTGAAATCGTATACTATACACTGTGCCAGCCACAATGTTTTTTTTTTTTTTTTTTTTTTTTGTTTTTTTTATTCTCTGCCACCTTTTTTCATGTACAGGTTAGCTACAGTGGGTGATACGGTTAAAATTCTGGCTTGGGTTATGTTTACCACAGAGTCTTATCCCATTTCAGATGTTTCCTTAGTCTGTATAGCCCCTGCAGTTGGTATACAAGTTAAAAGGATGTAAAATTTATAGGGCACCATTGTCTCTTATGGCTCTAATTTCATCTACCTTTTATTGACAAAAATGATGGCATACGATGTTGCCAGCTAAGGGTGATGGGATAGTAGTTAAATATTTATATGTCAGAGTTGATGCTGCTGTCAATCAGTCTGGGAGGAGCACCTTCTTTGTGTATCTTAGGAGACTGTATCAGCGTGGTGCATCATTCCTGTCTGATCAATGGCTTTTTTTACTATATATATATATATATATATATATATATATATATATATATATATATATATATATATATATATATATATATATATATATATATATATATATATATTTATTTATTTATTTTTTTTCCTGGAAGTCTTGATACCATATTTAGTATAGAACTTTAGTTTTAATAAAGGACTCAAAAACAATACTTCTTCATTTACAAAATGATCCAAAGTTTATGTACATGTTCTGTATTTGGTTAAAGTATTTTATCTTTTGATTTTTAGTAACTGGGGTGTCTCCCTTGGCAGTAATACGTCCAATTAAACTATTCCGATAAATGTTGAGAAGTCCGGCAAATTTTCCTGAACGATTTTTAGCCCCTTGGTGGGCTTCCTTGCATGAACTGCCCCTTTCACGTCTTCCTTACCATACTATTAAGGCATAGGTGGGCCTTCTGTGTTTTTAGGGTCATTGTTCTGCTGCATAACCTACTTTTACTCTTGAGCTTTAGTTTAGGGACAAAAACCCAGACATTTTTCTGAATAATTTTACTTTTACAAATCAAAATTTCCAAGTTCATCTATACCAAACCAACCTGGTACCGGGGGAGCAAACCAAAACCCTGATACAGTCACTCACCACTATGCTTCAAATATTTCATATGGTTTTTATGCTGAAATGCAGTGTTTTGCATTTAACCCCACACCTTTTAATTCAAGCCAAGAAGTTCTATTTTGGTCTCCTCCATCCACAGAACCATCATCTTCCAGTAGCCTTCTGACTCATTCACATCATCTTTTTATAAAACTGTAGATTAGATTGACAGCAATTTTTCTTTTTGGATAATCCTTGCTTTCTCCTTGCAACTTTGCCATGGACGCCATTGTTTAGTGTTCTCATGCCAACAGACGTATATGAAGGTACCACTACAAGTAAATTGCAGATTCGTTTTTTTTTTTTTAATCCAATAATATATTTTTTTTGTTTATGATACTACCCTTGTTGTCTGCCATATTTAGGCTTGTTCTGTCCTGTGTATTCTTCCTATGTACATAACCTCCTATTCTATTTAACAGTTCAGTCACTAACCACTATAAAGATACACTTTTTTATTTTTTTATTTTATTAAACCAAGTCAAGACTGGTATATGATCAAAGCCAACAAATTTACAATGATCAGAACTATACGTTAGAATAAACTACAGAAGAAAGTGCAAAGTTGATAAACTAGTTATGGCTTACTGGCATTTAAATGGTAAATTGTTTGTACAGTTTAGTTTTTTTATATGACTGACTAAATGTGTGTGGTGTGGGGAATTATTAAGAGGACTGAAATTAAAATGTTAGTTTTAATTAAATGTATTGTTTTGATAAGCAAGCTGCTCAAGATTTCAGTAGTTCTCTATTTGGTTTGAGGTATCGCAGCTCATTTGCTTATATTAGTAGCCGTGATTATTTCATATAAATAGAATGCACAATGATAAATCTTATATTTTGCATTCTCTCCTGCTTTATGTAAAAAAAAATCGAAGAGGTTGGTGGGCTTACTAATGGCTTCAATACTGATCTGAAGCATGATCACAGAAAGTATTTATTCGCTCGCTCTCGCTCTTGGAAACCACTGATTTTGTGCTCTTCATGTGAATTGTATTGACATTTCCCAGTGGTATTTAAAGCTTTGTCCACCAAGCTCTAAATATCTGCATCATAACACTCTGTTTTAGGACAGCCAATGCTTTTTAAGGAAATAATCGCACATTTTGCGTCAACTGTTCCCCATATCCTATGTGTGTTTTTTTTTTGTTTTTTTTTTCTTTTCTTTTTCTTGAAACCCTGTGTGTGTGTGTGTGTGTGTGTGTGTGTGTGTGTGTGTGTGTCAGTCATTGAAGATGGTCAGACAACCAAAATGTTCAGAAGGAAGGGGACAGTGACTGCCTGTGCATTTCTTCTAGTACTTCCTTTCTTAACCACTTCAATACCGGGCACTTTCACCCCCTTCCTTCCCAGGCCAATTTTCAGCTTTCAGTGCTCTCACACTTTCAATGACAATTGCGCAGTCATGCTACCCTGTATCCAAATGAAATATTTATCATTTTGTTTGCACAAATGGAGCTTTCTTTTGATGGTATTCATGATTTTCGTTTTTTTTTTCGATTTATAAGCGAAAATGTTGGGAAAAAATAAATTTGTCTTAGTTTTTTTTAAAAGCAATCGAATATGTGCTTTTTCTTCTATAGCGCAAAAAATAAAACCTGTAGAGGTGACCAAATGCCACCAAAAGAACGTTCTATTTGTGGGGGAAAATATACATACTGTATATATACTCAAAGCCGAGTTTTTCAGCTTTTTAATTTTTTTTTTTTTGTGCTGAAAATGCCCCTCTGCTTATACTCGAGTCGCCTTTTTTGTGCCTGATCTTCCAGATTTTGGGGACCGGGTGCCGGCTGTAGGTCCCCTGGACTCGGAACTTGGCACAAATGTAGCCCCATTTCTCCTCTACAAATGTGCAAAGTTTGTTGTCTGGGGAGCACAGATTTTTCAAAGCCGGGCACCCCTTCCATAGACTTCCATGTTAAACGTCAGTCTAGGCATGGGCACAGTGAGGCATGCAGATGGACACCCTAGGCTTATACTCGCGTCAATAAGTTTTCCCATTTTTTTGTGGTAAATTTGGGTGCCTCAGCTTATATTCGGGTCAGCTTATACTTGAGTATATACGGTACATTTTGTTTGGGTACAATGTCGCACCACCACGCAATTGTCAGTTATGGCACTGCGTTGTTTTATCGAAAAAAATGGCCCAGTCATTAAGGGAGTAAATCCTTCTGGTCCTTAAGTGGTTAACCAGAAAATAAAGTTGTAATGGCTGTTTAAACTCATTCACTTAGTACATAGAGTGGATTGTGGAGGAGTAAAATGTTCGGGCCATGACAACATACATTTTTACTGTAGGGACAATGTGAACTACTGTACAGTAATTGCTCTTGGGGACCAGAAGAACAATGCTTTATAGCGGTACAGTAAAACACGCATTGCTAAGTGTGTGTGTGTGTGTGTGTGTGTGTGTGTGTGTGTGTGTGTTTTTTATTTTTTTTGGCCTGTCCTTTGTAGACAAGGAATAAGCAGCATTTTAGTGTGTATGTAAAGTTGGGGGGGGGGGGGGGGTGTAGGTGCTGTGTTTGGAAGTATGCATAAAGATTTGGCTGAGAAAAAAGATGGTTATAAATACATAGTGTGGGTGTTTTCAGACCTGCAGATTATTGTTTATCTTATAATTAGTGGTGTTCTTGTTTGCAAATCACTTGTTAGAATATCTTTCTCAGCGACCAACGCTGCTTATTAAACATTAATTAACATGCAAACCGGTTTGATTACGCCGACAAGTAAATATTTTGCACCAGATATAAATTATATATGGGTGTATTCGTTTCTGTGTAAATGGCACAGGTAAAATAGAGTGCACTCAGTCAGCAAATTTTTGTTACAATAAAATGTATACCTGTGGTGATTCCAAGTGAATTTTAGGAGCCTATTTATTCCCTATCCCTGGATATAGGATTGTGATTGCTTTTATAGGTGTGGTACAGTATATCTCTCCTGAGGAAGCCTTAAGAAGGCAAAACATGTTGAGACTTACTACACCATGACAATCTACAGCAGGGTGTCGAACTCAATTTAGTTGATGGCCGCATCAGCAGTGTGGTTGCCCTCAAAGGGCCAGTTGTATATGGGTCGCACTACATACAGAATGCAGAGTTTAGGATTATGCTACGTACACAGTGCAGGGATTCAGGGGTGCGCTAGGTACACAGTGCAGGGATTCGGGGGTGCGCTAGGTACACAGTGCAGGGATTCGGGGGTGCGCTAGGTACACAGTGCAGGGATTCGGGGGTGCGCTAGGTACACAGTGCAGGGATTCGGGGGTGCGCTAGGTACACAGTGCAGGGATTCGGGGGTGCGCTACGTACACAGTGCAGGGATTCGGGGGTGCGCTACGTACACAGTGCAGGGATTCGGGGGTGCGCTACGTACACAGTGCAGGGATTCGGGGGTGCGCTACGTACACAGTGCAGGGATTCGGGGGTGCGCTACGTACACAGTGCAGGGATTCGGGGGTGCGCTACGTACACAGTGCAGGGATTCGGGGGTGCGCTACGTACACAGTGCAGGGATTCGGGGGTGCGCTACGTGCACAGTGCAGGGATTCGGGGGTGCGCTACGTACACAGTGCAGGGATTCGGGGGTGCGCTACGTACACAGTGCAGGGATTCGGGGGTGCGCTACGTACACAGTGCAGGGATTCGTATATATCAGGTTGCAGGTTTTTGCTGCATTTTCTGACAGTGCGCCAAAGATGAAGCATGTAGGAATTTTAGTGCGCTTTCAGAAAATGCAGAAAAAACACACAACCTAATGGGAAATCAATAGGACTGTGGGTAAAATGCAGGAAAACTGCAGATACACCAGCAATGGGCCAAACACCGCAAACCAGTGTGAACCCACCCAAAAGCACAAGGGAACAAGCACTACCACAGGCTGATGACACAATTCTTAACTCTTTGGCTGCAGTTATAACAACTACTGCTGCTGGAGAAAAAGTTTAAAAATGAGGGGAAAGGAGATAAGAGTCAACTGAGCTCACACTTGGATGGTCCCTGGAGGCTTATCACTCAGATATCCTGTGTACCTTCTATCTGCCGGCTGCTCTGTTTGTTCACAATTTCCCAGCCCCATGGCTCCTTCATGTTCACTCACTGCAGTCTGCAAGGACTTCACACAGGAAGATGGGAGGGGGAGGCAGAGCAGACTCAGCCTCTCCCATTTGTGTAGGGGGGAACTGTGCACTGTGACAGTGTAATAACCACATGCAGATGCAGCCAGACACCCCTACATTTACACACAGCTTCTCCTGTCCCATAGAAGTTTATGGACAGCAGAAAATCGGGCTTATACACTGCGCTGCTGTGAGAACAAGTGGTGCAGGCTGGCGGGCCCAGAGCTTTTTTTCTCAGAAAATAGGTGCAGGAACTCAACCACGACCCGTTCAGATTTCACAAACAGTAGAAGGGTCTTAAAGGGGCATTAAATACCAGAATTGCATTACATGCAGAGTTCAGGTGGTTACAAAGCTGTCACCTGTAAACACAGAAAGCAGACTTCTGTATTTACAAGTGATTGTGGTGAGCAGACACCAAAGGGTCTGAGCCAGAGGTGGTGGAACTGAGTTCCCCCAAGTTCCCCCTGAAAAAAAGGCCTGGGCGGGCCACACGACAAGGCTTGGCGGGCCGGATTCGGCCTGCAGGCCTTGTTTGCCACCTCTGATATACAGTAAACGTGTTGTGAACACTGCAATCAAGAGGCTGTTTGTTAAAACGTAGTTTGTTGATTTTTATTGAGAAAAACTTTTTTTAATGTTTGACATGGTACAATAAAGAGGTTATGAGTTTTGATTTAAATTTGATTGGCGCCTTGAAAATTCCAGCTCCTTGGGAGTAACTTTTTCGTGTCTACATTATTAAATTAAATCAACTCCCAAACTGCCCCCTAGCTTAAAAGATGGACAAAAGGGTGGGGTAGGCACTTTTTTTTTTTTTTGCAAAAGGTGAAATCCTCCCTTTTTAAAAAAAATAAAATAAATTCTGCAAAATCAGGAAGTATGTCAGAAATGCAGAACACCTCCCCCTGTGATATGTAGATATAGGGGGGGGGGGGGGTTTGAAGTTCTTGCACCGCCTGGCTTAAAGTGACACTGTTCTATTTATGTAGTACAGTAAGCATGGTCGCACTAGGCCCAGACCCTTGCAGGTTCACCCCTTTTAAACCTCATTTTAGCTCTATTTCCCCCCCCCCTTTTAGACCTCAGATTGGCCCCCTCCCCTCCCTTTTTTAGACCAGGGGTCTCTGAACTTTTTAAACAAAGGGTCAATTTACTATCCTTCAGAATTAATGAGGGCCGGACTGCAGCTATTAAGAGTAGAAAAGGTAAGGATGTCAGTGTAAATAACCCATGCCCCATCTTTGGTGTCAGCGGGAGCAAATGAGCCCCGTCATTGGGCCCTATTGGGGGTTTCATTTGGGATGAATTGTGCCCCATTGTTGGCATCATTGGGAGGAATTCTTTCCCTTCATTGGTGTCAGTGTGAAGAATTATGTCCAATGATTGGTATCAGTTAATAAAAATGGTCCCCCAGGGGCTGGATAAAAGCAAGCAAAGGGGTGCAGTTTGCAGACCACTGCTTTAGACCTTGGATTAGTGCCCCCCACCCCTTTTCAGGGCAGGTTTTGGGCTTGGTGGCTGAGGGAGGAGGGTGGCAGGTGGTGCAGTGGTAGTGAAGGGGGTGGTTTCAGGCATGAAGGCAAATGGTTCCTCCAAAAGAAGGCTGTTATTCCAGTTGCAGTCCACCTGGCCAGCAGAAGAGGTTGGCCTGGGGTTTGTTGGGCTAAGCTTACAAGCTGGAGATGACAGTGCAGAAGACCAGGGGTAAAGAGGTGATGTGAGCTGAGAAGGTCATGTCCCATCACAACACAGACTCAACCCTTTGTAGGCACCACTCTGAATGTGCTTCCCTTACGGTATGGCTGTTGTGGATAACACCGACCTACACTGTAATGTCTATGCTACTTCTTGTAGTATTGATACAAATATTGTCACCCATCTGCCATTACTGTGCATGTGCCATGTATTGGTACCATTTCACTTTATCCCAAAGACTATATACCACCCCCGGAGTGGACCTTGCATTTAGTGACAGTGACGCTGTGCGGGGGAGAGGTGGTGTCAGCACAAAACTGATCATTGGAGGACTGTTCTCCCTGCACAGCCAGAAAACTGACCACCCGGAAATTGATGTACTCTCATTCCTAGCATAGCCAGCTTGAAATTAGTATTTTACACAAAGGAAGCAATACAAGGAGAACGGGATCCTTTTGAACACAAGTATATGATAGAGCAGACACATTACAGGAACATTTCATGTTCCTGTAATCTATTTAAGGCAACTACGTGTGTGTGTGTGTGTGTGTGTACCCATAGATTTTATTGACCATAATGTAAAAGTTTACAGACCTAACTGGTGTTATGTGACATATATGAGCGTGACAATCTAACATTGAGTAACGTGCCCTTATGAGGGCAATTTATCCAATATGAGTCAGGATCACGTCACCATATTGACAGTTGGCATAGACGGTCATAAGTCGGAATCTTTTAAACTACCCAAAAGTTAATGTATATAATTTGGATGCAGGTTTGTTTCCTTTTGAGCCTTCCTACAAGGTGTGCTTGAGCTTTAGGCCACTTTCAGACTGGGGCGGGAGCCGCGGTGGCGGTATAGCGCCGCTAAAAATAGTCGGATTTGATGCAGGATTTGGCTGCTAGCGGGGGCAGTATTAACCCCCGCTAGCGGCCGATAAAGGGTTAATACCGCCCGCAATGCACCTCTGCAGAGGCGCATTGCGGGCGGTATTGCCGGGGTTCCCATTGTTTTAAATGGGAAGGAGCGGTATACACGCCGCTCCTCTCACCGCTCCAAAGATGCTGCTGACAGGAGATTTTTTTTGTCTCCCGCCAGCTTTCACATTGAGGTTGCTGGGCAGGAGTTTTTCAGGTGGTATAGCAGCGCTATTTTTAGCGCTGTACCGCCTGAAAAACTCCTCAGTGTGAAAGGGGTCTTACTGTCAGTAGAATAGGGAAAATAAGGTAAAACAAAATATCAGCGAAGAGACAAATTTTGTGAAGAGGATCTAAGAAAGTAAACAATTGTACGAGCGTTTGTACATAATGTTTGGCTTCTAAATGAGGCACTGCACAACACACATTCAGCTGAGTTCAAAAGGCATTAGATTTCCTTCCCTTCAATCAAGTTCAGCAAAAAAAGGGGGGGGGGTGTTTAAAGACATGTCACCTTGGGCGCTAGGAAAGTGTAGCGCCATGCTCCCATTTGAGTAGGCGCTATGTGAAAATTTTTTGTTGCCTGAGCTGTAGTTTAGCTCAGAAGGATTAAATTGTTGGTTCCGTTTCAGTTCAGCTAGGTTGGACAATTTCCCCCTTGGCGGTGGTTGTCGCTGTTACCATAGGTCAAGGTTGGAAAGGCAGCAGGCTGGATGGATGTATTTCTTTCCCATAAGCAGCTCAGGGTGTGTGGTCAACCCGCTGTGCATTCTTGGGAGGGGTACTTAACATGCATAGGATGCATTAAGGTAAAAAAAGTTTACCTTTACAACCCCTTTAAGTCCTGTGAATCTGTCACCACAGGAAGTGCAGTGTCACTATGATGATGATGTACAATAACTAGCTGCTATATCGCTGTATGTCAGTGCAGCCACCCATTGTCTTTGATCACCACCATACCAGTGTCCAAAAGTGTGATGGGTAGTCAGGAAATTAGATGCACAATCCTGAATCCTGAATCCTGAATCCTGAATGTGCTTCTTGGATTTTGGGCCTCTGTGTGGCTAGTCTGTGAAGAAGTCTGACACAAGGTATCACCATACAGGCGGTCCCCAGGTTACAAACACCCAACCTACAAATGGAGGGAGACAACAGGAAGTGAGAAATTCAACAGGAATGGAAATTTTGTACTGTAAGAGTTTTCATGGGAAATGTGTGTCTCCACTGAAGCTTTATCACCAATTCTTGTTACCACAACAATCCAATTGTCATTGGGACTGAAGTGAGATGAAATCTTCTGGACAGGGACAGCAAAAAAAAAATGTTACGGGGCTGTTAGCCCTTCCCTATACTACCCAAATGTTTTGGCTGGAGTTGCACTTAAAAAATGTGCCTGTTCCAACTTTTGTACAAATGCAACTTAAAGCGGGGATCCAAACAAAAAGCGAACCTCCGCTTTTCGGACCCCCGTCCGGTGTCACATTTGGCACCTTTCGGGGGGAGGGGGGTGCAGATACCTGTATAATACTAATAGACTCGCGCCCCTTCCCACCCCCCATGAGACAGCGGGGACCAGTGAAGGATGCGCCGCTCGCGCATGTGCAGTAGGGATCCAAGCCGTGAAGCCTCAACGCTTCACTTTCTGATTCCCTTACCGAGGATGTGCGGCGGTGGCAGCCGAGCGATTTTCTAGGCTTCGGCTGCCGACATTGCGGGCGTGCTGGACAGGTAAGTGTCCATTTATTAGAAGTCAGCAGCTGCAGTATTTTCTTAGCTGCTGGCTTTTAATATAAAAAAATAAATAAAAAAAATCATGGGAACTTCGCTTTCAGAACAAACCTACAGAATCGAACTTGTTTGTAACCCGGGGACTGCCTGTACTTGGGAGGAGTAGCAGAATGTCCTTTTGATGTCTATTTCTAAGTATGCTTAGGCTGTGTGTTGGAAATATCTCATTAATTGCCAATTTTGTGTTTTTTTTTTAAAAAAAAACAAATATTTGTAATTTTACAAAAACTTTTTGGACCAAAAAAATTAAGTCTTCAAAAGACTTCCCATGGCTCTTAGAAGATACCCTGGGTCTTTGCTTTCCAAAATTTGGTCATTTCTGGATGTTTCCATTGTCCTGGTGCTCCAGGGCATCCAAAAATGTGATGGATAGTCAGAAAATTAATGCTCCTTTTTTAGATTTTAGGCACCACTGCAACTAGGCTCTGAAAGGCTCACGTGGTATCCGCATATTTGATGAGTAGCCGAATGTGTTTATGTAATGTAAGTACCTATGCAAAATGGGGTTATTTTGGAGAAATTTGTAGTGTCCTGACATTTTAGGGCCTCAAGAAATGAGTTGGTCTGTACATCAGAATTGATACATTTTCAAATATTTGTAGACTTATGGCCCATACACATGATCCGAATATTGTACGAAAAATGTCGTCTGAGGAAGAATCGTACGATAATCGCATCGTTTAATCTTCTTCTTTTTTTTTTTTGGACATGCATGAAAATTTTTCTCGTACAATACCAGATTGTGCAATTTTAGTTTAGTCAGTACAGTTGTCCGAAAATACAAATGCATTACAACACATGACCTCACTTGCGAAATTTTTTTTTTTCTGTCTCCCGAGAATTTTCTTGACTTTAATAACCCATTTTATTTCTACTTGCAACTAAAGCAAAAAAATGTGTACGATCTGTTGTATGATATTCAGATTGTGTGTACTTTAATCTGTGTGAAATAATGTATACCTAATATTTGTTTTACCAAATAAATATAGCAGAATAAATTTTGGCTCCAACTTCTCCTTGCACCCGCTGTCACAATTTGAAAATCACGTGGCCGTGCGGGGCTCTGCCCACACAACCCAGTGATTCATTCACCATTTTTTGTGAATGAGTAGACTACAAGTACCTTCAGCCATTGTGTCTTGATCTTCCTACTGTCAAGTAACAGCCTGCCTGTATCAGAGGTATGGGCAGACGGCTATCTTGAGAGTCTGCAAGAGCTGGACGTTGCACACAGGATTTGCTGATTGGGCGCAATGCTCTGCAGACTTATTAGAGAAGAAAAATAAATTGTAATAACTAATATATATATATATATATATATATATATATATATATATATATATATATATATATATATATATATATATATATATATATATATACACACATACACACATATACACATACACACACACACACTATATATATATATATATATATATGTATGTGTGTGTGTGCCTTGTGAAAGTATTCGGCCCCCTTGAACTTTGCGACCTTTTGCCACATTTCAAGCTTCAAACATAAAGATGTAAAACTGTACATTTTTTTTTGAAGAATCAACAAGTGGGACACAATCATGAAGTGGAACAAAATTTATTGGATATTTCAAACTTTTAAAAAAAAATAAAAAACTGAAAAATTGGGCGTGCAAAATTATTCAGCCCCTTTACTTTCAGTGCAGCAAACTCTCTCCAGAAGTTCAGTGAGGATCTCTGAATGATCCAATGTTGACCTAAATGACTAATGATGATAAATAGAATCCACCTGTGTGTAATCAAGTCTCCGTATAAATGCACCTGCACTGTGATAGTCTCAGAGGTCCGTTTAAAGCGCAGAGAGCATCATGAAGAACAAGGAACACACCAGGCAGGTCCGAGATACTGTTGTGGAGAAGTTTAAAGCCGGATTTGGATAAAAAAAGATTTCCCAAGCTTTAAACATCCAAAGGAGCACTGTGCAAGCGATAATATTGAAATGGAAGGAGTATCAGACCACTGCAAATCTACGAAGACCTGGCCGTCCCTCTAAACTTTCAGCTCATACAAGGAGAAGACTGATCAGAGATGCAGCCAAGAGGCCCATGATCACTCTGGATGAAGTGCAGAGATCTACAGCTGAGGTGGGAGACTCTGTCCATAGGACAACAATCAGTCGTATACTGCACAAATCTGGCCTTTATGGAAGAGTGGCAAGAAGAAAGACATTTCTTAAAGATATCCAAAAAAAGTGTTGTTTTAAAGTTTGCCACAAGCCACCTAGAAGACACACCAAACATGTGGAAGAAGGTGCTCTGGTCAGATGAAACCAAAATCGAACTTTTTGGCAACAATGCAAAACTTTGTTTGGCGTAAAAGCAACACAGCTCATCACCCTGAACACACCATCCCCACTGAGAAACATGGTGGTGGCAGCATCATGGTTTGATGCTTTTTCTTCAGCAGGGACAGGGAAGATGGTTAAAATTGATGGGAAGATGGATGGAGCCAAATACAGGACCATTCTGGAAGAAAACCTGATGGAGTCTGCAAAAGACCTGAGACTGGGACAGAGATTTGTCTTCCAACAAGACAATGATCCAAAACATAAAGCAAAATCTACAATGGAATGGTTCACAAATAAACATATCCAGGTGTTAGAATGGCCAAGTCAAAGTCCTGACCTGAATCCAATCGAGAATCTGTGGAAAGAACTGAAAACTGCTGTTCACAAACACTCTCCATCCAACCTCACTGAGCTTGAGCTGTTGTGCAAGGAGGAATGGGCAAAAATTTCAGTCTCTCGATGTGCAAAACTGATAGAGACATACCCCAAGCGACTTGCAGCTGTAATCGCAGCAAAAGGTGGCGCTACAAAGTATTAACATAAGAGGGCTGAATAATTTTGCACGCCCAATTTTTCAGTTTTTTTTTTAAAAGTTTGAAATATCCAATAAATTTCGTTCCACTTCATGATTGTGTCCCACTTGTTGATTCTTCAAAAAAAATAGTTTTATATCTGTTTGAAGCCTGAAATGTGGCAAAAGGTTGCAAAGTTCAAGGGGGCCGAATACTTTCGCAGGGCACTAGATGGATGGATATATCTATCTATCTATCTATATATCTATAATCTCTATCTATATCCTTAAATATTGTGAATCCAGAAAGTAAAAAAGCACAGCCAATCCAGTGAGATCCTCCTCCAAAAAGTAAACTGATCTGCTTACCAGATCCCAGTGGTCCCTTAATTACAGGGGACCCCAGGTAGCGGGTAGATAAAACGAGGCTGCTGGGCTCCGATACTCCAAGAGCTGTGTTGGTACTCCTCTCCACACTCCATAACGGCATGAATCAGCATGAGGATCTCCTCCAACTCCCGCACACCGGAAGACTTTATACCCTTTTCCATATCTAACACTGTTTTATGTTGCACAGTTAGTCGCAGCTTTCATTTATTTTGTTTCACCAGCAATTTCTGTTTTTCTGTGGTAGCACAGGTTTTTTGTATATTAGCAATCCCCCCCCCCCCCCCCCCCCCCTCTTATTTTTTTTATTTTTTTTTTATTATATACATACATACATACATACATACATACATACATACATTTTTTTTATTTATTTTTTTTTCTGCGCTCAAAGTGCATTTATTTCATTTTTTCTTCATGCTTTTCTGCAGCTTCTCCATTGAAGTCTATTAAACCAAAATAAGCATAAACGCCACTTTGTGTTTTTAAAAAAAAATAAAAGTCCCTGACCCTTTCCAAAAAAAATGCAGCGGCTGGAAAAAAGCCTGCAAGAAAAATGCATGGAGGTGAACCGAGCATTATGCAAATGTGTGTTTTTTTTTTTTTTTTTTTTTAACAAACCGCTTTCAGTACTGGCAGTTTAATACTTGTCACGTACTAAATAAATTGGCTAGGGGGCCCTAAAGGGCATGAAACTGTACACATACTGGCTGGAAAACTGTCGGCTATATGTCTGATCTACGGGGGGACTGTATTGTGTTTTTATTGAGCACTGATGTGGGTGTAATTTTGTTCAAGTGTGCAGAGATGCCATGTAAACAAAGCTACAAATGTTGTGATTAGAAGATGGACGTGGGAGTAACTACCTCATTATTTCTGTATACATATCTTGGTGATGCAATGTCAGTAAAAAGAGGGTTTTGCCTTTATATGATGGTAATACAGCTTAAAGGGGTTGTAAAGGTAAATGTTTTTTTCACCTTTTGAAGCGGAGCTCCACCCAAAAGTGGAACTCACGCTGATCGGAACCCTCCCCCCGGTGTCACATTTTGACACCTTTCAGGGGGGAGGGGGGGTGCAGATACCTGTCTAAAGACGGGTATTTGCACCCACTTCCAGCCACACAGTCTCGGGTAACCTGCGGGCATGACGTCAACTCCCCCCCCCCCCCCCCCCCCCCCCGTTGTGTTCTGGGAACACTCGGCTCCCAAAACACAGCGGGAGCCAATCGGCAGGCGTAGCGTGACTCGCGCATGTGCTGTAAGGAACCGGGCAGTGAAGCCGGAGCGCTGTGGACGGCGCTGGACTCCAGGACAGGTAAGGACAGGTAAGTGTCCTAATATTAAAAGTCAGCAGCTGCAGTATTTGTAGCTGCTGGCTTTTAATAATTTTTCTTTTCAGCGGATATCCGCTTTAATGCATTCCATACATTAAGGTGAAAAAACATCCTAATCTCTCCCCGTGCCCCCCCCCCCAGCCCGCCGATTATTTACCCAACTCCTCGAGTCGTGAACGAGCAGGCTTCTTAGCCTTCATTCATTGGTTGATTGAAAGCAGCGCAGCCATTGGCTTGCGCTGCTGTCAATCACATCCAATGACGCGGCGCATCGGGGGGCGGGGGCCGAGTGACACAGCGGGCGGCCATTGCCACTTACTGTATCACGGGAGCGCGCCCGCAAGCACTCAACACCATGCAATCTGGAAAGTAAACAAAACATGTGACACACACACACACACACACACACACACACAGCTTACTTACAGTACACATTACAAATGCATGTTCTGCAGTCCTTGCACCAAGAATGCTCAAACACTTATGCTGCGTACACACGATTGAAATTTCCGACAAGAAAAGTTCAATGTGAGCATTTGGTCGGAAATTACGACTGTGTGTATGCCCCATCGGACATTTTCTGTCTGGGTTTCCGACAGCAAAAATTTGAGAGCTGGTTCGATGGGAAAAGTTCCCAATGTTGCTCACTAGTGCTGCTAATCAGTGCTGCCAATTAGTGCACGTCGGTGAAGGAGAATATAAAATATGTATGTGTATATATATATATTAGTGTGTGTGTATGTATGAGAAATACTACCAAAAGAAAGCTCCGCGGGGGGGGGGGGGGGGGTTGAATAGATCAAAATGTAGTTTTGGGTACAGTGTTGCATGGCCGCGCATCGGCCATAGGTTGCGTGAAAGTAAATGTAAATCTCAAATTTTAGGTTTTCACCAGAACAGAAACCCGAAGGAAAAACTTTTGATGGGGGCACTAGGTCTGCTGACAAACCAGGGCTCCCTCATTTTGAAGGGCTTTCTATTTCTTCTCCCCAAAGTCAAAGGGAATTCTCCCCAGTGGGGCACAGATGGCAAAAAAGACGGGTTATACACCTCTCTTACTCTATGCCTCCAATTTTCTTTAACCCTAGTCAGCCTAATTAAAGGCCATCTCCGGGCAATTTTTTCCCCCCGTGCAGTGGAGCTGTGCACAGGTTAACTGCTTGTTTATTTTTTCTAGGGAAGATAAGGGTGGAGAGATACTTATCTGATCCTTCCAATCCTCCTGCACAAGACTGGTCCACACCCCCATGCTTCAGCAGTCTTGAATAGTGGACTGTTCCTGATATCATGCCCAGGGCAGGCTCCCTAGACCAGGAACAGTCCACCACTGGATCGTGGGGGAGCGACCTTTTTTCCTGAGGATCGCTCACCCCTAGACAAAAGGAAGGGACCAGTTCACCTATGTTGCACATGCCCAGGCTCACTGCATAGTAAGAAGAAAAACAATTTACCTGGAGATGGGCTTTAATTCCTTCACCTGATCTCCTAAGATACAAATTTCTTGAAGATGTATTTTCTTTCTTACTTTTTGTTCTAACCAGAATTTTTGTGGTCATTTTCAATCATTAATTCATTTTTTGTAAATAGCTTTGCCCTTCTTTTTATCAGAATCCCATGTTTGTGTCGTTTTTAAACGGACAATCCTAGATGTTCTTACTTTTTATCTACAGTAACTTTATTGAAATTTTTAATTTAAATACTCATCAATCTAAAAGGTGACGGCCAAGGGGCTATTTTCATATAAATAAATGATCAGTATGTACATATCACTGTAATATATTCCAAATGTAGAAATGTTTAATTCAAATATATTTTAAAGTGCCTGTATAATTGTACACATTTTCCAGAGTGTGTCATATTGTATGATGAGTGAAGTTGTTTTTATGTCACAAGTCCATGTGAAAGTATGACAAACACGTGTACACTTGCCCTAGAGCAAATAGCTATTAACAGTGAATATCCATAGCTGATTTTTGTATGGAATTGCCTTGTAATTGCAGAACTGATTCAGCAATGGAGACCACTAAAATGAATTTTTGAACTGCAAAAATATTTATAAAACTTTGCATCTAGCTAAACTAATACCACTAATGCTGGGCTCTGTGATGCCTCCCTCCTAAGTGGTATATTGTGCTTTTTTTTTTTTTTTTTTTTTTTTTTGTCTTCTGGCTAGTCACTTGATACACTAGGTCTTTGTCTTAGGTCTTCTCATGACCAGATCCTGGATGATCCAGTAACTTTGCGTATAGTCTTTTCAATCTGTCTGTTTTAACACTTCCTTGCTCTATCCAAGCCTAAAACCAAAAGTAAACTCAACATACCTTGCTTCTATTATAGGACATAGAACGCTGTGCGTCTATCCATTTTTTTTTTTCAGATTTTTTTTTTTTTTATAAAATGGGCACGTGTCTACTTCTCGAGCATAACATGTTTATTCGTCTCCAGTATACAATTTCTATGGGTAGGAGGGTTAGATGATACCCAATGAGAAGCTACCAATTTCTGTGCCACACAGCGTGCTCTCACGATGGCCAGTTTGTGATCATGGTCTAAATCATTGGAATTCATATACCCCAATAAAATAGGACAGGGTTGACTTGAGTATTTTGGAAGTGGTTAGTTTTTTTTTCACTTTTAAGTGAAGTTTTAGATGCAATTAAATTTTTCTTCTGTGTTCAAAAATCCAGTTAACTGCATTTTTATAGGGTGTTTTGACCAAACTTTTTCTTTTCTTTTCTTTCTTTCTTTTCTTTCTTTTCTTTCTTTTCTTTCTTTCTTTCTTTCTTTCTTTCTTTCTTTCTTTCTTTCTTTCTTTCTTTTCTTTTTGTTGTGTGTTGTTCATTGACAGATTTTTTTTCTTCGCTTTTCCCCCCCCCCCCCCACAGACACACACAACAGGAAATCTCCTAGACAGTTGTCACAAGATTGCGTGTTCTGTTAACGAATTTCCCTTCAATCTCTCCTGTTTGTGAAAAATATTTTAGAATATTGGAATTTCCATGCTTTTTTTTTTTTTTTTTTTTTTTTTTTTTTCTGTAGCAGTGGAAATGGTTTCCAGGACAAATTAGAATTACTAGTAGAGGCACAGACGGGAGGAAAAAAAAAGATCCCAACAGTGTAATGTAAATGGGGGGGGGGGGGGGGATCCAACCAATTCTTTGGTTAGTGGGGAAAGGTTAGAATCTTTCTAAGTTTTTTTTATTGAAGTTTGTGTCCCAGTTGGGGAGAGTTCTCCCCTTTTTCTTCCTGTTTCAGCGTCTATCGTTGAATAGTAATTTCTATTGCTTGGAAAACATCCAACACCACTGTTTGTGTGTGTGTGTGTGTGTGTGTGTGTGTGTGTCTTCCTTGATAACATTTTCTTTTTCCTGTGTGGTCAAAAGAACAAGAAAAGTGGGACGCTTCCAGAGTATAGGTGTTTAATAAAAAGCTTACAGCGGTTCTAAAAAGGGGTCTGGGGTCAGTTACGTGGTAGGTGAGGTTAAAAAAAGACAAGTACATCAAGTCCAACCTATCTGTGTGATTATATGTCAGTATTATTTTGTAGATCCCTGTATGTTGTGGTCGTTCAGGTGCTTATCTAATAGTTAATTGAAACCATCAATGAGACCACCGCCTGTGGAAGGGAATTCCACATCTTTGCTGCTCTTACAGTAAAGAACCCTCTATGTAGTTTAAGATTAAACCTCTTTTCTTCTAAATTTAATGAGTGGCCACGTGTCTTATTAAACTCCCTTCCGCAAAAAAGGTTTTATCCCTATTGTGGGTCACCAGTATGGTATTTGTAAATTGAAATCGTATCTCCTCTCAAGCGTCTTCTCCAGAGAGAATAAGTTCAGTGCTCGAACCTTTCCTCATAACTAATATCCTCCAGACCTTTTTATTTAGCTTTGTTGCCCTTCTTTGTACTCGCTCCATATCAGTACATCCTTCCTGAGGACCGGTGTCCAGAACTGGACAGCATACTCTAAGGTGCAGCCAGACCAGAGTCTTGTAGAGCGGGATAATTATTCCCCTTTTTAATGCATGCCAATATTCTGTTTGCTTTGTTAGGCTCAGCAATGCCAAGCTGCTGCTATCATCTACTAGGAGCCCCAGGTCCTTTTCCATCCTAGATTCCCCCAGATGTTCACCCCCCCCTCCCAGTGTTTGGATTGCATTCATATTTTTGCCATATAAATGCATTATTTTAACTTTTTCTACATTTAAACCATTTGCCATGTAATTGCCCACCGCATTAATTTTGTTCAGATATTTTTGCAAGGCTCCCACATCCTGCAGAGAAGTTATTGCCCTGCTTGGCTTAGTATCGCAAATGCAGAGATTGAACTGTTTACCCCATCCTCCAGGTCGTTTATGAACAAAATAAACCGGATTGGTCCCAGCACAGAACCATGGGGGACCCCACTACCCACCCCTGACCATTCCGAGTACTCCCCATTTATCACCACCCTCTGAACGTGCCCTTGTAGCCAGTTTTCAATCCGTGTACTCGCCCTATGGTCCATGCCAATGGACCTTATTTTGTACAGTAAACGTTTATGAGGGACTGTCAAATGCTTTTGAAAAATCCAGATAAACCACATCTACGAGCCTTCCTTTTATCTAGATGGCAAGTTGCCTCCTTGTAGAAGGTTAATAGATTAATTGACAAGAACGATTCTTCATGAATCGATGCGGATTACTGCTAATAATACTGTTCTCATTACTAAAATCTTGTATATAGTCCCTTAACATACTTTTGAGGTTGGGCTAACTGGTCTGTAATTCCCAGGGATGTGTTTTGGGCCCTTTTTAAATATTGGTGCTACATTGGAGAAAAGTCAATCTGCTGATACCATTCCAGTCAGTAGACTGTCAGTAAAATTAGGAACAATGGTCTGGCAATTACTTGATTGAGTTCCCCAAGTACCCTTGGGTGCAAGCCATCTGGTTCCGGTGATTTATTAATGTTAAGTTTCCCAAGTCTAATTTTAATTCTGTCCTCTGTTTACCATGGAGGTGCTGCCTGTGATGTGTCATGAGGATAGACACTGCAGTTTTGGTTACTGAAGCCACCCTTGGGGAGAAGAATAAATTCAATACCTTTGCCATCTCCCCATCCTTTGTAACCAGATGTCCTTTCTTATTCCCTTTTATTTTTTGGGGGCCAATATGGTCTGTCCTCCCTTTTTTACTGTTAACATACTTAAAGAATTTCTTGGGATTTTTTTTTTTTTTTGCTCTCCTCCGCTATGTGTCTTTCGTGTTCTATCTTAGCCACCCTATTGCACCCTTGCGTTTCTTGCTGCATTCTTTTATAAGGTTTGAATGCTGATGATCCCTCAACCTTGTATTGTTTGAAGGCCTTCTCCTTTGCTTTTTATATGCATTCTTACATTGGAGTTAAGCCATCCAGGACTTTTGTTTTGCTCCTTTTAATTTTTTGAGATGGGATGCATTGGCTAATGCCCTTATTTAATATGCTCTTAAAGCAAACCCATCTCTCCTTCGTGTTCTTTGTTACTAAGATTTTATCCCAATTTATGTTGAATTCTTGATGCACATTCTTATTTTTTTTGGTGCATTCCTATGACAAATTGGATGGATAATGTGTGGGTTAAACTGGATGTCCACTATAACTGTGGCACTGACATTGGATAAAATATTAATCAAGCAGGTTTGAGATATTACCCATAAAGCCCGTTTCACAGAGGCTTTTCAATCAAGTCCGCCTGTCTGTTTTTCAGGAGGACCTGATCAGAGCCTCCAGTCTCTCTCTATGGTGCAGCAGATGTCAGCAGACACCTGTCCGCTGACACCCACCACATCCAATCCTGTCTGCCAAAAGCAGACGGATGGTGGTCCTAATCCCTATCCATCTGGCGTATTGGATCAAATGAAAACAGGCAGGCCATCCATTACCATTCGGTTGCCCCATAAAGGGGAGTGGGACTGTGTCCGTTCCGCATATAGGGATCAGCAAAGAGATTCCCTGCTAAGCAAGTGGATTCCGCTTAGCGGAGACACCTGTGTGAAAGGGGCCTAATGCACCAAACCGTTAATTTGAGTATTAAAAGATAGTTACCTGTGGAAAAGGGGGGGGAGATTGTGTGTGTGTTTTTTTTTTTTTTTTTTTTTCTCCAGCTGAGACCCTGTTGTCTGTCTGTTGTGTTAGTTTTGTATGAAACCATCTTAAACATTAATTCTGGCTAATTGTAGTTTTGTGTAACAGAGGCCGGGCAGTTGCCCTGACTATGCAAAATCAAGTTACTGAATTTGCGCAAGAAACTGTTTATGTATTAGGTGTGGTCTAAAACTAGCATTCTGTGCAGATAATTTTAGATGTGTTAAATTCTGGCACGTGAAAGGTCTATGATTCATATCATTTTGTTTGACTCACCAAAGGAAATTCCTAGTTCAGTGTGCCAAGTTTTGCCACTATGAATACTGATCTCAGCCAACTGTTCCACATTGGCTTTAAATCCAAGTGCAATATGCCAATTTTTTAGCTTCTGAAATTTGGCCTAGTTATGTAAATTTTATATGCACTTCTAGTTTGCATCAAAACAAAAGGTGTGCAAAGACAGTTCATTTTCATTAGAAAGCAGTCAAAGCATTCTGTCTGTCGGCATACTGCAGAGAAGGGCCCTTGCTCTGTGGTAAAGCAGTGGTCTCCCTGTAGATGTTTCCAATCAATAGAGAGGATAAGCTTGGCTAATTGCAGCCTTTTAGGTTTGATTCAGCAGGGCCATGTTCATCCATCCATGGTCCAAAGCAATGATGTGCAGATGACGCTGGAGCAAAGGCATGTACATGGGGGAAGTGGTAAAGAGGGTGAATTCAAATTACTACAGTGACCTGCTAGAGTGATTCACTGCACCGGCAGCTCTCCAATGCTGGCTGGAGTAGGGGCAGTGTGGCGTGCGATTCAGCGCATAATTTTTTCTTTGTACAAAATCTACACTTTATTGACGGCAACGTACCACAGTGCGATTGCACTGCCACACGTTGCTATGCATTTCGGCAAGGTGCATTGCGTTAAGCGTCTCTGCAACGTAGTCCTAGTGTGAATGGGACACATTGGAAACAATTGTTCCTGTGTGTCCTATTGCACTAGGACTGCGCTGTAAAACCCTGGCCATGGCAGCATACAGTATGTGCATTCAGGAACAAAAGGTGTTTCTGGACAGCCACACTCTGAACAAATGGTAGCCTTTATTAAAATGAGGACAGCACTACAAGTCACAGCAACTAGATAAAGTAAAACCTTGGCAACTGATGCGTTTCGCACTGGAACTAGTGCTTCGTCATAGCAGTATGTGCATTCACCCTGAAGGTGGTTAGCAACACAGGTGCAATAAAGGATCGCAAAAAGATAACCAGCATTTTATTTGAAAAATCTCATTGTTTGATACAGTACTTTGTGATTCAATCAACTAAATATTATCCAAGTAATGTTTAAATCTACCTCTTTAGGAGACAGGCATAATCCACCTATTTTCAAAAAATTTAAATGTACCCATTTTTGCCTTTATGGCTTTGCAACCAACATCATTGGATCACTGTTGCACTGCTCTGGCTCCTGAATGCTGTTTCTCCAGCGCCAGATCCATACTGAGGTACAGACTTTCAGTTACGAGCAGTGTTGCCAACCTACCAGATTGAAATTTTCTGGCGCAGCCACGTTTTTACTGGCGTTTCACAAAAGTTACTAAATTAAATTTTTAGGTGCAAATTTCAGTATTTAGGCTACAAACAAGTACGCTAGGCAAATGGCAATGTGATTTAAGGTTAATAAACATATTTTTGATATGAGGGCAAATTATTTAGTCGCATTACCCCCTGCCTCCAACCCCCCTCTGCGGTGCCACAATCTCTCCCTGCCTCCATCGGATCCCCCTCTGCCACATCACCTGATGTCACTGTCGGCTGGGCTGTCTGTCACTCTGTCCATCCCTGACTGCCCTGTGTACTTTGTATTGCCTGGATGCAGCAGGCTCCTCCATTCCGCCGCATACTGCTCAGCCTCCTGCTCCAGTGCTGTGCTCCTCCGACCTCCTGGTTAGTTGCAGATTTACATTTCTGGCGTGCGCGTGCCTGGCGGTATGTACTTATTGGGGTGACCACGTGTCCCGGATTGCCCGGGACAGTCCCGCATTTTGCAGGTCTGTCCTGGGCACCTTCATTCCAGGACAATACAGTGTCCCGGAATGAAACCGACACAGCCACCCCCAAAGCCAAACTCGTGCTCCCAAAAAAGGCTGCCACATCACCGCTTTACTCACTGACCGTACTTGTCCTGGCTGGGAATGCCTGGAGGAGCACAGTCCCCGCCCCCTGCTTGTGGAGAAATCATAAATCCCGCCTCTTGTGTCCAATCACTGTGCTGTGATTCGTTACAGCACAAGCTGATTTTTGGGAAGGGGGGTGTCCCTGAATGGTAGTTTGGAAATGTGGGCATCCTAGTACTAATACATCACTCGCCGGCGCCGCACGACACAGGCTCTGTGAAATCCCCCCCCCCCCCCCCCCCCCCCCGCCGGCCGAATACAGCATATGCTCGGCAAGCTCTGGAACTGTGCATGCGCCGTTCCAAGCAGAACCGATCTCGGCTATTTTTACTGGCACATTCCCGCAACTACGGACAAGGGAAAAAAGTACCCGTTTTTACGGACTGTCTGTAAAAATACGGACGGTTGGCAACACTGGTTACGAGGTTGGAGGAAGTATCAATGCACCCCAAGTTGGGTGAAGTCGCCACAATTGTACTCCATTAAGAATGAAGAGTCCCTTTGCCGCAGTGGCCGATCGGACTTTGCAGTTCTTTCATTCATACGTTTCTGTGGTTGGATGAGGCATGTATGGGGGCGGAGCCATGGAGAATTATAATAAAGGACTGGAGCCAGCAGGGAGAAGAACCCCTGCATTGTCTAAGGGGGGATTGGGGAGGAGTCTCAGGCTGATATTTTATATTTCACCCTAAATAAGGGCAACAAATATGGGGTTTCTTGTGAAATTGTATGTCTAGCAAAAAACTTTTGATGACCATAAACCCCAGTGGGAGTTCTAATCCACCCCCATTCCAAACCTAGGAAAACGAGGTTGGTCTTGCCATGCGCTTTAAATCTTGAGCTATATTCTAAAATTGTGAAAAGGATGCAGGTTGTTTGAGAACTGTAGGTTATGGTTTGTTTCACAGTTTGTTTATTGCCTCTGTAATAACTATAATGTAAATTTGGTTATTGCCAAAGTCAGACCTATTTCAGTTTGAATAGAGTACAGACATGGAATTGGGTCACATGATGGAAACATTTTTCATAATTTTGCATATGTAGCCATCCAGTGATGGGACAGAAGAAGCTAATATTCATGTTTGACATATTTACTTTATGTTCATCATCCCTCTTTCGATGTATATCCGCACCATCACACAGGCAGAGCTTAAAAAAAATGCACACACTTCTGCTGCAGTTCTCAAAATGACAAACTATTCTTGTATACATTTATATTTCAATGGATAATGTTGCTGAGCAGAAAAAATAGTCTGGTATTCAAAAGGGATACAGTACTATTGCATGATGCGACTTGCTATTCTGGTGCCTTTGTGAGTTATCCAGGTTGTGCTGCCTGAGGTCACTCATTGTGTCAATATGATTGACAGACGCTCTGTAAGATAAGTGTCATTATAATGTAACATGTAACTGTGCTCTGACTTTTTAGCCACCCAGTGATTTTCAGAACATGGAGAATGCAGCGACATGGTTTTAGGGTAGTTTTTTCACTTAAAAAAATAAAATAAAATGGAGGCTGTCTGTAATGGCAGTCTGTACAAAGATTTACATTTTGTTTTGGTGTGGAGGACCACTCCTGCATGACCGAAGTCAGGCTTCTGAGTGGGGTTCACCCTAAAAATGTATGAACATTTATTCTTATATTGTGTTTTTTTTTTTTGCTTTGCTTTTTTTTTTTTTTTTCAGTGCTTCTAGAGCAGGGGTGTCAAACTTAATTTCTTTGTGGGCCACAGCAGCATTATGTCTGCCCTCCAAAAGGGGCAGTTGTATCTAAGATTAGATGTCCAGCTCATCCCCTCCCCTTTACATTGGCTGTTAAGAGCCACCCCACCATCAGAAATTGAGTCCCCCACTCTCCCTTACATCACAGTGCACCCCCTTTCCTTATGTTGCTACTGGGAAGAAGCTGGATGCATTTCTTCAAAGCAGAAAGTAATGATCTTGAAGAGGGCCAGAGGAGGGCTGGAGCTCTCCTGCAGCTGCTGGAGCTCTCCTGCAGCTGCAGGAGACGTGTGAGGGCCACATTAAATGGCCTGGCTTCGGCCCGCAGGCCGTGTTTGACACCTATGTTCTAGAGTCTGAAGGTGTTTGGCATGCACGAAAGCCCCTATAGCAAGAGGCTTCATATTGGAGCACTCAGCAGAGGGTAGGAGCGGACAGAGGAATGGAGAAGAGGAGGATACGGGCTGCTCTGTGCAGAACCATTGCACAGAGCAGGTAAGTATAACATGTTTGTTTTAAAAAACAAAGCTTTACTATTTCTTTAACCACTTGCGCGGTCATACAACACTGTACCCAAATTACATTTTTATAAAAAAAAAAAAAGAAAATCCCCACAAATAGAGCTTTCTTTTGGTAGTACTTGATCGCCTCTGTTTTTGTTTTTTGTTTAAAAAAAAAATAAAAAAAAGACAGATAAAAATGAATACAAAATGTTTTTTATATTTTTGTTATAAAATTTTGCAACGGGTAATTTTTTCTCCTTCATTGATGTACACCAGGGGTGCCCAACCAGTGGCCTGCGGAGCCCTCTGACGTGGCCTGCGACCTGCTCTGGGATGGAATACGTTTTTTGCCTTATTACCTTAAATTATATTGCCAATTGCATATTGTATTTGTAGCCTAAATACTCTAATATGCACTTAAAACTGTAATTTTGTAACTTTTGGAAATGGCAGTAAAAACTTGGCTGTGCCAGTAAATTTTTGATGTCAGTAAATTTCAATCTGGTAGGTTGGCAACACGGGAGTGGCAGATGTCAAACTTGTGTCCGTTTACAAACGCCTATATCCAATCCGCAAAAAAAAAAAAAGTGGGCTGCCATCCATTTGCTCCGCTCACTGTGGTTACCAAGTCGCTTAAGTGGCCCTTTCTCTTCAAAAGGTTGGGCACCCCTGGCATAGGGCATGCTGTGTCCATGCTGCATTGGTGGGCACTGATGGGTGACACTGATGAGGCATTGCTAGGTGGAACAGATGAAGTGGGCTGTGCCTTTTTCTCTTTGGGAATGATGTCCCTTACACAGAAGCTGGTGATGGGCTTTTTTTTCCCCTCACACTGTCATCCAGAAAAAAAACTATTACCGATCTTCTGTTTTGCATCACGTGATTAGTTGTCATTGGCTGACAGCTGATCACGTAGTAAGGGTCCAGGATCTGCCCCTTACTCCGATATGTGATTGCCCGTGTCTCATTGGCTTGGTGATCACAGAGTGCAAAGGGGAGGACGTCTATTGACAACCTCTCGGCAATGTAGGTCTGCGCTGTAGCCATCATTTGGCTATAGTGCAGATGGGAACTGGTAGGTGGAGCTCCACCCAAAAGGGTGGTTTTGACAGGTACCCACTCCACTTTTGGCTCAGTTCGGCACCCTCCTTCCCTTGCAGACAGCACATTCACAAAGTGCACTGTGCTTTGCGCAAGTGCAGTGGGGTACTGGTTGTAAAGCAGAAAGGCTTCACTGATGGTTTCCCTTAGTCATGATGGTGGCACAGCACCTGATAGTCAACATTGGCTCGGGTGGGAAAAATATGGGTCTAAGTGCAACCCTTGGTTGTGGTGGAGGGAGCACTTTTTAAAGGATCACTAAAGGAATTTTTTTTTAGCTAAATAGCTTCCTTTACCTTACTGCAGTACTGGTTTCATGTCCTTATTGTTCGTTTTTGCTTTGAAGTTGCTGTAATTCTGCTGTGATCTCCACACTTCCTGCTTTTCTGGCTCCTTATAACCATAGTACTGGGAGCTTTTCACTGAGGTCTAAGCTGTCATTACTGTGTGTCTAAAACTCCTCAGAACCAATCAGATTAATTTTAAAAGCAAAACACTGCCCTGGATTTGTTTGTTTTTGTTCTGTGGGTCTCTTTACTTCACAGAAACATGAAACCAGTTTAAAACCGAAAGTGAAACTAGAGGCACATTATATGATTTGAATTTAATCAATTTTTAATCATTTTTAACCACTTAAGCCCCGGACCAATATGCAGCCTAAAGACCCAAGGTGTTTTTACAGTTCGGGACTGCGTCGCTTTAACAGACAATTGCGCGGTCGTGCGACGTGGCTCCCAAACAAAATTGGCGTCCTTTTTTCCCCACAAATAGAGCTTTCTTTTGGTGGTATTTGATCACATCTGCGGTTTTTAGTTTTTGCGCTATAAACAAAAATAGAGCGACAATTTTGAAAAAAAGCAATATTTTTTACTTTTTGCTGTAATAAATATCCCCCAAAAACATATATAAAAACATTTTTTTTCCTCAGTTTAGGCCGATACGTATTCTTCTACATATTTTTAGTAAAAAAAATCGCAATAAGCGTTTATCGATTGGTTTGCGCAAAATTTATAGTGTTTACAAAATAGGGGATAGTTTTATTGCATTTTTATTTTTTATTTTTTTTTTACTACTAATGGCGGCGATCAGCAATTTTTTTCGTGACTGCGACATTATGGCGAACACTTCGGACAATTTTGACACATTTTTGGGACCATTGTCATTTTCACAGCAAAAAATGCATTTAAATTGCATTCTTTATTGTGAAAATGACAGTTGCAGTTTGGGAGTTAACCACAGGTGGCGCTGTAGGAGTTAGGGTGCACCTAGTATGTGTTTACAACTGTTTGGGGGTGTGGCTGTAGGAATGACGTCATCGATCGTGTCTTCCCTATAAAGGGAATGACGCGATCGATGCGCCGCCATAGTGAAGGACGGGGAAGCCGTGTTTACACACGGCTCTCCTCGTTCTTCAGCTCCGGGGAGCGATCGCGACGGAGCGGCTATAAACAAATAGCCGCGCCGTGGTCCCGGATCGCTCCCCGAGCGGACCCGACCGCCGCATGTAGCGGGGGGGGTCCCGATCGGACCCCCCACCCGCTAATAGGCGAGGACGTACCTATACGCCCATGTGCCTGTACGTGCCATATTGTGGATGTATATGTACATGCGGTGGTCGGGAACTGGTTAAAAGGAATCCGTTAACTTTTATGTCTCTATACCCTGTAAACAGTAATTTCAGCAAAAAAAAAGTTTTCCTTTAGTGACCCTTTAATGCAACTTACTCAAGCACCTGGGAAGAAATACATGGTAGAGGAAAATTTTAGACAACAATGTTGGACTTTGTATTGTTTTTGGTAACATTTTTTTTTTTTTTTTTTTTTCATGTGGATTCTTTTATCATTTTGAAGAGTGGATTTTGTTAGCAGTGATTTATTTGTTTTGAGCACTGTTTTTTTGTATATTTGATCCATAATCTTGTAAAAAAGGGCAGCAGAATGGTGTATGATTAAAACCTCTAAGGTTTCTTACCATATGAATGCCATTGGGGAGACTTCCCTTTACTGACTGTCAAGACACAATGGAAAATGCATTTTTTTTTTTTTTTTTTTTTTTAAGGCTATTATCCGATTAATCGAAACAATCGGCCAACTAATTGATTATGAAAATAATTGTTAGTTGCAGCCCTACTATTGTACAAAAAATATATTTCCAGATTTATTTTATTTTATTTTATCTTCCTATAATAAATGGCTTTGTACTAACACGGTAAACCAGTAAGAATCTTGGCTTAATATTTTGTAGGAGTTGCTTCGTCTAAGTGCCGGTTCACACAGGGGCAAATTTTTAGAGTCAAATATATTTTTATTCTGTTTGACAAAGAAAAAAGATAGTACAAACAACGTTCAAATGTCCGGGAGACAAGAAAACATAATACAAATCCCATCATCTATCCTCAGCTTGTAACAGTATCGACAAACTCAGAGGCTCCACCGCCTACGAGGGGCGTACAATGCCATTCCCAGGGGCGACTTTTTAGGCGACTTGGCTGCCTGACAAGTCGCGCTCCGTTCTGTACTATGGAACCGTTCTAATAGGAGTGACTCAAGTCGCTCCGACTTAGAAAAAGGTACCTGTACTACTTTGGGACGACTTCAGGGCGACCTGCATTGATTTCTATACAGAAGTCATTTTGCAAGCCGCCACTGAAGTTGTGTGCAGATCGCCTTGCAGTGTCGTGCTGAGGGGCAGACTGGGTGTGAACCGACACTTGATAGAGAATTACACTATAAAGATGGATTATGTTTTTATTGTTTTAACACGTTGCAGCATTGACCACAACATATTATGCCAGAGCACATTTGCCTTACATTTGCAGTGCCCTTTGTGATTTCTGCAAATGTGGGGAAAGATCCTAAATGTTGCTTGGAACGACTGTAGCGTGTGGGCTATGGAATGTGCAGTAATGAGCACAATGAAGAAACCATAACAATCGCATCAGTTGGTGATATTCTATATTATTAGCCTTTCAAGTTGAGGGAAAACTCGTTGCATTTATATGTTCTCTGAAATCTTGGAGATTGGGCAGTTTGTGTTTATTTTTTATTTTGTGTCCATGTGTATAGATTGGATTAGAATAGGAAGGCTGTGATTGTTCTGTTCTGTACATGGCACTACAAGGTGGAATTCTGATGGTAACTGGAAGAAATGGAAGAAACCGGAGAATGTGTTAGAAAACGGATATGCAGAAGACTAACTAACTTTTCTTTTCTCTCATCAGCTGAACCATTTGCCTCAAAAGTCAAGCAGATGAGGCTTAAAAGAGAAGACTTTGAGATTTTAAAAGTAATTGGAAGAGGAGCTTTTGGGGAGGTAAGTTTTTGCTTTTATAAAGCCATTGTGACAGTGGCAGCAGTAGCGGTCATTGCAGTGGCATGGGCCCAGACACTCATACATATACCAGCTATGCTATATGAGGGCAAGTACAATTTTGTGCTGATTCTCGTTCTTGCAGTGATTTTTTTTCTTTATTTTTTTATATGTACTATTTGAACTAAATTAGTAATAATTTTTTATTATATTATTATTATACAGCACATATTCTGGGTTATATTGAAAGCCACTTTGACATCCCAAATATGTCAGTTGAGTTCCCAATTCCGAACTGTAATTGGTTCTGTTCCTACCATTTTTTTTTTCAAAAATGTCATTATTCCTAAATGTTGCGTGTTCTTCTTTCTTTTTTTTTTTTTTTTCTTGGATGGCATACTGCTTTTACCCTGTTTTACCACTAGAGATGGATCTTTGGTCTTTGTGCCAGATCTCCTCTCTTGTTTTAATAAATGTTTGTTAGAACATCTCAAAAACTGTTCCATGGCACTTGTATTGCTGAGAATTATAAGATGGCATAGAGAAGGCACGGGGTGAGGTATTAAAATGCGAGAACTGACTAACACCACCAGAGGTTCTAAAGAGACCACATAGATGCATGCATGCGTATTGGATGTAGTTTTGTTGCCAGTGACATAAAATGGCAAATAGACTGTTTAGTGTAATACAAGTCTTGTATATGTATGCTGCATTTTTTTATTTTGCTTATTTGCTTCCATTTCAGAATCTTATTGCTATTATAAAAAATGTCTTTATGTTTCTAACCAGGTGGCTGTAGTGAAAATGAAAGGCAATGGAAAGATATATGCCATGAAAATCCTGCACAAATGGGAGATGCTAAAACGAGCTGAGGTAATATTGCAAATAGAGACACACCCAGCCAAGACATAAACATGCAAGGCTGGTGTTTGAAGTAGGCCAGGGCCTTCATGCATGCAGGAGACCGCCTTTCATAGTGGTCAGTCATTTATTCAGTGTAGGCAAAGGTGCTGCAGTGGTTAAGCAGGTGACACTTTTTACTTCCGGTGTTTTGTCAGATTTTGTAATTGAAGTGGCGTTCCATCGCCGCCATCTTGCTACACCCTGCACTCGTCCACAGTAAGAAAACCATGAGAAGGCGGCAAGCGGATATCTTGTTACACCCACCGGCGTCATGCATTTCACACTTATTTTTAACAGTAAGCTGAGCTTATATAGTGAAATTACAGTATTTAAAAATCTGTCTGACTGTTTAGATCAGGGGTCTTCAAACTATGGCCCGCCAGTTGTTAAGGAACTACAATTCCCATCAAGCCTAGTCATGTCTGTGAATGTCAGAGTTTTACAATGCCTCATTGCTGTAGTTTAAAGATCCTTTGTTTAGATGTTGAATTTTAAAAGCAGCGGCAAGGCTGCTGATCTCACAGGTTTGTTAATATGACAGAACACCGCTGCTTTGAAAAATCAACATCAAAACAGTCTGACGAGTTTCAAAATACTGTATTGCAAGCTGAGTTTACTGTTAAAAATAAATGTGGAATGCAAGACTCCGGTGAGTATAGCAAGATGTCTGCTTGATCTCTTCTCACTGTATCCCTACTGTGGACGAGTGGGGGGTGTAGCAAGATGGTGGCGACGGAACGTCGCTCCGTTACAAAATCTGATGGGTCGCCTAATCTGACGAAACACCTGCACCCTTCTCCAGGCTGGAGTATGCTGAGCATTATTATTATTTTTTTTTTTCTCATGTGCGTGGATAGACTAGGCAGTGCATCCAATGACACTCTTGGGCCCACTTCAAAGCCTTCGGATTTTGGAGACTGCAGGCGGATTGATCCAGGACTTGGTCAGAGACCGGGAGAGATTCCTTGTGGTGACTCCCAACAACCATAACATTTTCAGCCCCAGTTTTACTACTTCTACTTGGGCTTAGCGAGCAAGTGAACTTTATATGAATAACATCAAATGGTTTATGTATATAAGTTGGCTCTTTAAAGGAGAAGTATAGCCAAAGCTCGTTTGTACCTCCTGTGATCCATAGGAGTACAGCCAATTCGTTTTTGCACTCCTGTGACCCATTTTCAGCAGAGTGGGCTGCGGTCCACTCTCTACCGACGTCTTAGAAGTCAGTCCAGGCACAGCAACAATAAAGTCTGGATCTGCCAGGTGCCTAGATGGACGCCCACCTCAGCCACTGAGCAGCACAACCCAGTGCTCCAGTGAGCAAGAGGGGCGCTGTCACTGACAGTCAGCAGCTCTCTGCTTGGGAAGCTCTGAAAATTGAGTGATCGGTGATGTTCGATCACTCGGTTCTCAGTGCAGAGGCGCCAGGGGACAAATGCAGTATCGGACCAATGCTGCATCCACCTTGGTAAGCATGATTTTACAAAAAAGTGCAAACCCATACTTCTCTTTTAAGCATAGCACATCACACTGGTTTTGCGGCTCTCTGCCAAACCTACATGCACATTCGGACTCTGTTCACATATATGCAAATTGGATCCGTATTGGATTTTGATTCAATTCGCATGACATGTGAACCAAACCGGCTTTCTATGGTGCCGATTCACATATCTGCAGGGCAGTGTGATTTTAGTGCAAATTTTAAAGAGTTCTGTGCGTTTTCTGAGCACTGCTGTGATTCAGATGCGACTTCCAGGCTCATCGTCTTCTAAGGGAATGCTTTTGAATCGCACATGTTGTCCGTTTTGAACACAAATTGAGAAAAAATCTGTGGCTGAGGGGTACAGAAGGCAAACACATTCTTGAACATCAGCTCTGTGTTGAAACATTACAGTTATATTATTTGGGTGATTTGTGCATGTTACAATCTTGGCAATCACCTCATGTACAACACGTCAATTTCCATGTGTTTCTAATTAAATGGCAGCCGATATAAGGTTAACCTCGGAGCATGTTCTTAAAGGATAGGTGCACTGTGGAAGTAAGTTTACATAAGCACTTCTTCGCTGTCATCAAATAGATTTGCAAATTTAAAATCAACTTTTCTAATTACTATTGATTGTGTCTCTAGAACAGTATTTTAGCAAACCTTTTTTAAGGGGTTGTAAAGGGACAATTTTTTTTTTTTCTAAATAGCTTCCTTTACCTTAGTGCAGTCCTCCTTCACTTACCTCAGCCTTCGATTTTGCTTTTAAATGTCCTTATTTCTTCTGAGAAATCCTCAC